>NC_048903.1:17943005-18280964 GCF_011077185.1 Oxyura jamaicensis | reverse complement strand
GAAAGAAAGAAAGAAAAAAAAAAAAGAAAAAAAAAGAAAAAAAAAAGGCAGATTTTATGTCTTTATCTCAAGACCATCACAGCTACAGCAAAATGCTGCCAGGAGCATACTTGTATGAGACCTACAGAAAAAAAATAAAAAAATTCAGTGGGCTGAAAATATATTTTTGGGAAAATGTAAATGAAAGTAGTTGAGAAACATTTTGGAAATTATGAACCAGGCTATCTGGAGCAGAGGGAGAGAATTCTGTATATACACTGCACTTAATATTACGTACAAAGTTTAGAGAGCAGGACTTTAATTTAGCTGCTGTAGTTCATCCATGTACAGCTTTGGGGAGAGGGGACTCAGCTTGTGTATAAGTAGCTGATGTCATTGCTGCCTGTGTTGGCATCTGCCACTGAGCATGCCCCAAAAAAACAAAACCAATGGTCCAAGACTTCTTCCTCGCAGCCATGCATACAACTGGCCCAAAATATTGCTCCCGCTGACAATGCAGTATCTGTGGCTGATGGAGGAAACACTGTTTTCACTTGCCAAGTGTGCAGATGCTAAAGATCCACAGGAACCCTGCAGTCAGGCACTGGGAAATGTATCTGCACAGGCTGGTTATGCATGTGGCCTGGCTAAACCATGAAAACCAGGCTGCAATCAGTGGGATAGGAACCCACGAGCGGGGTGGGGTGCATGGCCACTCTGTGTGCATCTGTGGGTGATCTGCAAGTCCACAGCTGCAGGCACCTCTTTCTGCAGCTGCTAAGGGAGTGGATTCCTCTTTTGGATAAAGCTTTAGGATCCAAGGATGCAAAAATGCTTGGTGGACACAAAATCAGAATTAAATCCTTTGCTACCTGCTCTGGCTTTTCCTCTGCAAAGATGGAAATTAAGAAAATAATAAATGAAGGAAAAGACAGAGAGATTTTCACTGAAACATTACGTGTTATTTTCATCTAACCATCCATCCATCCATCCATCCATCCATCCATCCATCCATCCATCCACCATTAAACCAATAGAAAATAGTATGTAACAACTAAAATATTTATTCAGCCAGGAAAACCACTGTCTTAACAATTGAGACTGTTAAATCTTTTTTATCTTTCCAAGCTGAATGAGGCAAAAACCTAATTAAAGATGAAAAGTATACCAGCCTCTTAAATTCTCCAAAGCTGGAATGGTAACACAAGTACATCTTGCTTAATGGGGGAGTTTTATCATGACAGCTACCCTGCCAACTTTTTATTAAGGCTTAAACTGCGTCCAAACAATTTTCTTCACAGGAGGTACCCACTCCTTCTTGTGTCTATTGAGAAGAAAGCCCTTATTCTCCATTTGCCATCATCCATGTACATGGTCAAATTCTCCCTGGGTAACCAAGTGTAAAGCTAGCACTTTGGACAGAGTTGCAAATGAGAAGTGCTCTTATATATTATTATCAGAGAGGAGCACACAGCTCTGGTGGAGCTGTGTTTTTGGTTGGGTTTCTGGAACCTTCATCCTCCTCCCCCCTTTTTCCATCTTCTCTTTTCCATTTTCCATTGATTTACCTTTGCAGCCCAGGCTCCAGAAGAGCCTAGTGTTGCCAAAATTTGAGCAGCAGGGTCTGGCGGGGCAAGGAGATGAATGCTGTGTTTTTAAAGTTAACAGAAGTTGGTTTCTCAGGGTTCATGCCGGTGTCACAGCATGTGATGAACTCCTACACGTTTTGAAACTTGATCTTACACCTTGCCTTTTATGAAGATGAAAACCTTGGCAGGTGATTATTTTGCTTTCTCACATCATATCAGACGGTTTAAGCACCAGTCTGCTTGTTAAGAGCCAGCTGTTGCAGAGCAAAAGAAAGAAAGAAAGAGAGAAAGTGAGAGAAATCCCCCCCTCTCCCCCCAACCCAGTCTTTCAGTAGTCTCGCAGTGGCAAGCTGCTGCTGCTATCTGTGCAGTTTTCATTAGGTTTTGTTGCAAAACAGTGAAAGCAAGTCTTTTAAAACATTGATTCCTGCATCAATATTCAAGAAGGAAAATTTCAGAAAAAGGTAAGAAACACCAGCATGTATAATGCCCTATTTCTGCTTGGACTCAGCTCAAGTGGAGGGCTGTCCATGGGTTTATCAGGAGTAGTGCAGTGCTTTGAGGCTCAGAAACTGGAGCATTTCTGTATCACCAACGCTGCCTTTCAGTGATTGCCTTAGACCTTGTTCAGATACAAATGAGCCACGAAGTGGTCAGGCCTTTCCTCCAGAGAGAGACAATGGACAGGCTTGTGCTGATGGCTGTACTTTGCAAACAAGTAGTTGACCCGCCATCCTCACCTTCCTCTGTTGGCTGGATTAATTACAATGCAAGCAACCTTCAGAAAAGATCTCAGACAAACGTCCTTTGTATTGATGTTGCGTTATTTAAAGCAGCACATGAAACACAAGCTGATGTGGTCTCCCTGACTTTGGTGCCTGCTTTAAAAAAATAAAAATACAAATCTTAATTTCTGTGAGGTACCTTTAGCTTAAGCCAAGAGAGACTGTCCTAGACATGCCCCCCCAGAGTGATGATAGGCTTCCCTAGTGAAGCAGATGTGCTGTGAGAATTTCTTACTGGGAGCAGTGGGACTAAATGGGATGTGTCACGTAGAGTATAACATATTGGCAAGGATTGTACGGTATTTCCTTCGCTGTTCGATAAAAATATTTTTTTTTCACTTGCCAAGACTATCAAAGTAACTGTTTGCTCTTCTCTATGACCAAAGGAAACAGTGTTTCTTCCACTATCAACAAAAGGAATATATTTATGTCTCAAACCAGCTTTTCCATGTGCACACGCCCCCTCAGAAAGCTGAATTTAAATCATTCTGAAATGAATTCAGTATCTGTGCTGGACGCTCATTTCCTTAGAAAAGCAACAGTGGGACGATTTTTTCCCTAGTGCATCTCTTGAATTTGGCCCAGCACATGCTGTTGAACAATTTTTCCTTCCGTTTCTCCATCTACTACTATTGCTTGGTTTCAACTACTGTAAGCTTAACCCACATCCCATTGCGGTCCATGGAAAGCCTCAACTGGACCAAGGTGAGTGATAGCCTGGTTCTAGCCCAGCCTCACAGAAAAAGGGAAGTGTAAGAGGAATAATTCTGGGACAGCTGGCCTATGTCTGGTACCAGGTCTCTTCATTGCTTGTCTTTATTAGCTCATTAAGCATGTAACAAGAGGCTACTGCTGTCTGACCACAGCCAACCTCACACACATGTTGTTTTCTCTGTAAAAACACATTTGGACACTCTGTTAGTAAAATGAGCAAAAGTCCCTGATGAAAATCATGTTCAGCACCTGTAAGTACAATGCCCTTGGTCATTGCAAGGAACGTTTGGTCACTGTGAGCTTCCTTTAGGGCCCAGCGCACCTGGGGATGAAAATGTTGTTCTGAAGATGCAGAGACAACAGCAGATTTTGATTATAACATAAGAATAATATTACCACTCTGTTAGTTCGTTGATTACTCGAAACAGCAGTCTAAGGGCATTGGTAATTTTGCATGTTTGAGCACCAAACATACCAAAAACAAAGAGTGTTTGACATCAATAACCTTTCAAAGAAATACAAGTAAGTTTGTTTTTAATTTTGGCAAACATGAACATTTCTTATTTTTTTTGAGACTAATAACATGTTTGTGTCATGTCAAGGAACTTCTGGTTTGGTGATCCTAGATTTGAGCAAGCTTGGAACTGCTTCTTATGATAGTTTTGCCCCCATCTCCAAGATCAGCTTTTTTTTTTTTTTTTTTTTTTTCTTGTAATAATCTCTCTTGAGATGGATGTTTAGAAGATTGCCTTAGAGTGAGTAGGGAAAATACATATTGAGTAAGTGGAGTTGACCTAGAAAATCATACACCTAGAACTGTTTTCTTTGCTTAATTATGCAGAGGAGTTAGAAATGTAGAAATATCACTATAAATTTGGCTACAATGTTCAGAAAAAAAAATGTAGGTAGATAAGGAAACATTGGTATATTATTGTATTCTAACCCATCTGACCACTATATGAATATATATTTTGACTAGTCAAGCACGTAAGTATATGTATCTTACAACGTGAAAACCTACTTATACTCTTGTTGGTTAATGAACAGCTTTCCTTCCTAGAAGAATGCCGATCCCTCAAATCCCAGATGGGTGTCTTCTATAACTGTTATGTCGTTGCTTGCTGCCAGCACGGGCAGTGTCCTAATAGTGCCCTGAAACACAAATCAATATCCAGAAGCATATATACACCCACCCACGTATACATATCACTGGGAAACAGCTCTGATTTTTCCATGTACAGCTACACACCCTTTTGAGAGTTGTTTATGGCTTTTGTTGCAGTTATGAATGCGTGCAAAAGAAAGACATTTCTCCGTAAGTGTCTTGGGGAGCCAAAATGAGGCACGGTAGCACTGCTAACAGAATCTGCCACTGCCCTGCAAACATCGAGGTGTTAGTTAATTTAACTCTAAAGAATACTTTGATAACACTGTCATATTGATTATCAACACAGAAATGTACCTGAGACACTACAAACTAGAACTGATTAATTCCTACATATGCATAATCCTATACGTGTGTGCATGAGATTTCAAGAAACTCTTGACTTCTCACTGTTTCTCTGACATTCATTGAGACATTCAGCGATGATCTTCAGGAAAGCAAAATCAGATGAAGACAGGGATTTCAGTCTCCCACCCTACAGGCAGGTCCACCACCACTTGTCCTAACAGGCAAAAATAAAAAGGCTTGCAGCTGAAGTCTGGCCAAATATCAGGAAAATAAATCATTTGATTTCCAAGATATGGTCAATATTTTCTTTTGCGAGAAGAAACAGGGATTTCTTCTAAAAATGAGTACAGAAGAGCTGGGAATACTGCACAGAACAATACAGTTGTAGGTAGCAGGATCATTATTTTGTTAACAGATGGATAAATCAAGCGCTTTCTTGTTATTTTATTTTTGCAGTGTACTTTAAAAATACTCACACACCCACTTAGTGCTTCCTCATCGATAACACCAGCAGCAGGGGGGAGACAGTGTCACCTTCCATAAACAGGTACTGTTGACATACAGCTTGTAAAATAGAACGATTTCAATAGAGTTAGAGCCAGCTGAGAGAAAAGGTGCAGATAACATGGCCTTATCTGACAGTATTAGCCAAAAAATATGCCTGCGTATTTGAAGCCCCATATTTGTCTGATCCACACATACTTTGCTGACACAGGGCCAAAACTAACAAGGGGTGTAATTGGACCTACAGATCAGACAATGATGTTCAGGAAGATGAAAATAATATTGGCCCAATGAGATGTGCTTTGTGTTTAAAGGCTGTCGATTTTCTGCTCCAGCTTGGGCTGGAGTCACAACAGCTGACCCCGGCCAGCATTTAAATGAGATTTAATGAAGTTGTTTGGTAACCACGTGCACGCACGCACACACACACACACACACACAGAGTTGGTGATAGTGCTGCTAATGCTCAGTAGAGCCTTTCCAAAATAACAGTTTGTTTTTTCCTTAAAACACAGCATGGAGATGATATAATTCCTGACTTTTTATGAGGCCTTTCCCAGGGGTCTGGAGATGGTTTCATATGTAACAAACACGGGCTCGCAGAGAGGAAAATGCACAATACTGAGAAACCCACCAAACCAGACAGCCATTATAAGAAAAAAAATGAGGGAGGGTTAATATGTGGAAAACACGAGGGGAGAAGTGGTGGTATTGCAGGTTTCCAAACCTCATTAAATACATCTTACTTATCCAGCCGCTTGCCCAGAGCTTGGGTAGGGGGGGTTAGCACTGAGAAAATTCATCACGCCGCAGTCATGCTGCCATTTCGCATTCAGCAAATGCTGCCTCTAAAAATGCATCCCGCATGTTTTGTTGAGTTTCCAACTTGCTGGCCTGCGTGGTTATTGTATCCGTCTGACTTTCTTTAAATTTTCCCCCTTCTCATCCCCTCCCTTCATGGCTGGTGGCTGAATCCCTCTGGAAATTCCCCCGTGTCCATCAGTGAGAGAATGGGTTTTCTGTCTGCCAATACAGACCTTGGCAGACAGCAAAATGTCTCATGTATTTACTAGGTGAAATATCTGGATTATTGTCAGAGCGTTCAACAGAGATATCCATTCATGTATCAGCATTAGCTGTACCCAAAGATTAGTTAACAGGATAAATGTCTCGTAAACAGGAGTGAGAACAGTCTTTAAGAAAACAAGTAGACCTTAAATCACAGAGAACTCTGCTAAAAAGTGACATCGACCTGCGATCATTTGTGTCTGTGAGGATTTTATTTTGCATGGATTTGCATCCTTTAAATTTCACCCTCTAAAATTAGTCTTAACCACCAAAAATCTGCCTGGTCTAGGCTCCAAGTGTGGTTGAACCACTGACTTCCATTCCTGAACTGATAAATTTGCCGAGGCTGTCTTAAAATTGGACACTGTTCATTAAAAAGTCAATCCTGCTTAGTTTGAAAGGTTCCATCTTACAAATGAGCAAGAACAACAACAAAAAAAGGTTCATTGCAGGCCTCCAAAACTTGGTTATCCAAATAGAAGTCTGCCTCCTCTCTTATTTTGTAGTATTCCCCTTATTCCTTCCCCCCTCCCCTGAAACAATTTAAAAAAAAAAAAAAAATCAGCCATTTTCATAATTGAAATTCACTGCTTTGGGGTTGGCTTTTTTGAACCACACACATTTCTAGGAAACCCTTGCCAAGAAACGTCTGTAAAAGTATTTCTAGATGTTTGGAATTTCCTAGCAGTAGTATGGAAGTTTGGTTTGTTTGAATCTCTCACTCAGCAGGAGGAAAATTGAGCTCAACATGTTTATGAGTATAAAAGACATCTGTTTGATAGGGAACCTGGAAGAAGACCGAAGGTCTGACTCTGAAATGATGAAGTGAAAAAGAAAGGTTTCTGTTTCCTGTTGCTGAGAATTAATTATACTGTTAATAGTGTGTTAGAAGAAGTGGGATTGCTTTAAGTTATTACTTGAGCCCAAAGAAATAAATACGACTTTAACAAAAAGCTTTCCTAAAGTAAAATCCACCATAATTTTTTAAAATGTTGGTTACATACCCAGAAACATTTGTGCTCCAAGGCACTTCTCCATAAATGTACTTCGGCAAGGCTTTTTTACCCCCTTTCATTTTTTTTTATTTTTTAAGTTCAAACCCTTTGTGGATAAAATATTGGGATTTCTGATGGATCAGGCTGCTTTACATGCTTGACCATCATGCGGCATCACTCACAACCTTAAATTTGTTCATGTCTTCATATAAAGCCCATGATGTAACATTGCTTGGGTTGCATTTCTTGTAGTTGATGCTGCTTTGTGTCTTCCCTGGGCAGTCCAGAGGGAAGAAGTGCAAAATGCCATTCACCCCTCTGGTGGGAGTGTGGAGGGAGAAAGAGAAGTGGGAGACCCCTCCCTAGAGCTAATAAAATAGTTCAACAAAAAAAGATCCCAACCAGAAACTGTGGTGAGAGCTGGGCTGCTCAGAGACACTTTTGGAGGAACCAAACTCCCTCGGCTCTTTAAAGAAGGAACCAAGGGAGATGAGGTTATGGTTTTACCACTTGCTCCTTATGTGTGGTGTGAATAGCTTCAGTAACCCCCTTCCGAGACACCGTTTAGATCTGTCAGGTCAAAAGCTAATTACGATAAAATTACATTCTGGTAGATTTACTGTAAAACAGCTTAGCTGCCACATTATCTATACCTTTGAAAACCATCAACAAAGCACAGATTGTGGAAGTCACCACATAACACCAACTAAAAATATCTATATGGCAATGGACATCTGCAAGCAGGCCACTTTCAAAGTCTCCTGCATTTGTGGGACAGAAACATCTCAATGCCCTCAAAAAGCAGACTAAAGCTCTCCACGCTCATTCTCAGCCTGAGTTCAAAGCACTCCGGCTGCAGGATCACTGTTTTAAAATGCAAATTCTCCTTGCACAAAGCTGAATAAATACTGACGGCGAAGGTGGACAGGTCTGCTAGACTTCGGTACACACTGGCTTTGTCCCTCTGTGCGCTGGCATGAGCACCGAGCCGGGGTTTTTGGAGGGCTGCCAGCAGGGCTAGATGCCACCAGTATTTTCTTTAGTGTGTTGTAAACCCCAGGTGAGTTTTGACACCATCAGTACCCTTGGCGGACACTCGCTGCATTATATATGAACTGTTTGGAGCATGTTGAGTGCAGAGACTCCTGTAATGTCCAGAAGTATTTGGGTGTACAAAGAAAAATACAGCTGAGCTAACAGAGCTTTAAAAGAAGCTGACTTGGGTGCTTGATAGCCCCTGCGTAAGGCTTGCTTGTCAACATTACCAGGCGAAATCTCTGAAATCTATGCCTTCAACCTGAATATACAAGGAGAGCCAAAATAACACATTATGAGCGTTAATGCAGTTGAAAGTAAAACCGCATGTTTTCCAAAGGGTTTAAGAGCTCATTTGAAGTAGGGCAAAGGGTCAGAAAAGAAGGAGTCTCATTTATGTAGCTTTGGCAACTGTTTAAAAATGAAGAAGCCCCACTTAGAACATGTACATTTCATTATATCACTGCTGCCCTTGTCACTGGGAGGAAAAACGGGGATGCTCACCCTGGCTTGGACCCTGCAAACTCTGCGAGTTTCCCAACTTCTCACAGAAAAAAAAAAAGGAAAGAAACGGTTCTTTGTTAGGAGTGAGTGGAAAGAGTGAAAACCCCAACCAATTTTTAATTTTAAGGGGATTTTTATGCTTAGGCAATAGGAAAAATCTGAGCATGTTTTACAGTGCTGTGTTAACTGCTGGATGACCTGGGGCACTGGGTACTGCCTGGGGCACCAAGGGCAGCTCAGCGTCTCCTACTGCAGGGTCTGGGGTGGCTGGGTGAGGTGGGCTGGCGCTGTGTTAGTGGGGGTGCCTGGGGCAGTTCTGCTCCAGCTTTTCATCCCAAGCCCCATGTTGCACTTTTCATGGCTTTCTGGCCATGCTTTTACTTTGTCCTTTGCCTTGCTGCAGTCTTGCCATCTGTATTTCCCAACAGTTGATGTCTCTTGTAATTACTCAGAAACTTGTCACTTGTCTCTTTTAAAAACCTGATGCACTGATCCTCTTTAGGCTGCCCCAAATTCAGAGAAGCAGGGAATGAGGGACAAGCAGGATGCTCCCTGTCTTGTCCTACACTAAATCTACAGATGCCAGAAAGGACCAGGGCACCTGGAGCAACAGATCAGGTCTGGAGAGGTTCCATGAACCTGCAGAGATGTGTTGGGGAGAAGCTGTCAAGCTACCTGCCCCTCAGGACCATTGGAGCTTTGCTGCCAGCACACCTGGCTTGTAAAAATACAGCGGCAACACCAGCATTTTACTGGTTTCCAGTAAGTTCAGCCTTTGGTTTGGATTTTTCGCTCCCATCTTAAAGGGCTACAAATCTGCTGAGTGCTTGAGTCTGCTCAGAGTGAATCCTGCCCATCTGATTGTCCTGGGCAGACAGCCTAGAGAACAAAACTCGGTGCACTAAATGTGAAATAGTTGACTCAAGTTTGTCTGCTTTCTTCTCTAGGGATTTGGGAAAAAAAAAAAACAAAAAAAGTGTTTTTCTGTTAAAAAAAAGACGTCCCATGTCCACAGACTTGAGCAGAGAGCAAAAGGAACATTTTTGTCAGAGGTTCTAGTTAAATCACTGGCAGGACATCACTGCGTTTCAAGCACTTTAACTCAGATCCAACAAAAATCTATAAAAAGCTGTTAAGTTGTGATGAAGGAGAGCCACAGAGGTAATGAGTTTACTACAGACCTTTAGGGTAAACTCCGACTACTGCAGGGTGAGGAGCCTGACTGCCGCTCCTGGAGGGCAGACAGGTATTGCCACAACGTCAGGTCCCCCGTGGACCTGCAGCCTCCCTGCGTGTCCCTGCCAGAAACCCCGGAGCAGATCAAGAGGGAAAGCGAGGTGTTGGTCTGAACCTGTGTGCCCGTTACAACACTGAGCCCTGTTTGTAGGGTGGACGGGACCCTTGGCTGGAAGAGCAGGTTGGGATGGCGGTTTTATGGAGAGGAATAGCATGAAAAGGTGAGAGAAATGGAGTGACAGAGCACGTTGTGGAGGTAGATCAAAGCTCCACAGGGAATATCTGCTGGGCACCAACCAGAGGTTTAGGAGGTCTTTCATGTTCTACACCTTTTAATTTCCCTTCAAAATGTGCACCAGGAAGAAGGAAAGGAAGGCAAACCCAAATAACCCCAAACTGAATGGTTTAAAGCAAACCGAAAGCAGCCAGACACATAGGTAGTAATGCAGTGACCTGTCAAGCATCCCCGAAACCTGCCTGTGAAGAAAAGGAGGAGAAAGAGTCAAAGTGTGTATTATAACAGTCAAAAAATGCCCCTTCTATAATCAGGATCATGTAAAGATGCCTCTCCTTTGTGGTGTGAGGGGTGTAAGAGCCTTCAGAGATCACAGAGTCCTAGTAGTACAAGTTGGTGGGAGACATTTGCTCAGGGAGGGGTAATGATATTCCTTGAATGTCAAACAAAACCTCGGACTCCTAATTCAACTTCTCTTATCTCCTGTGGGCAATGTATAGAAACTGAAATGGCTTCTGCTATTCATTCCCATTCATTCTGCCAAATCTACTTTAAGATTCTTTTTTTTTTTTTTTTTTTTTTTTTTTTTTCCCAATATAGAAAGCGCCTTGAATTTGAGTACCTTTGGGGGGGGATTATGGCTGCAGAAAGATCCCAAAAGAGGAGAGTCTGGAAGAGAAACTTTGTAGATACAGGGACCAATAGCCCTTTATGAGAGTGACAGTGAAAGCTACAGCTGGTGGTGGCAGCTCCAGAGAAATGCTGGCCTCCATGCTCATCTGAGTGCATCTTTTCTGCAGGCCAGAGGCCTTTTGCCTCTTGCAGCAGCATGCTCTTTTCTGTGTCAATGTTTCCCTCTTGCTTTTGAAATCAGAATGACTGGAGGGTCTCTGCATATGAGAGTCTAAATTAAATATTGACTAAGAGGTTTCATGTGAGCTTGAGTGTTTAAAAAAAAAATCTAAATGAATCCCACAGGATGAATTTAGGGCTCTAAAATAGATTCAAATAGAATGAAGGATGTGTGAGTTAGAGGCATAGAAAACGTCTCAAATGGCAGATGAGTCAGCAAAAAAAAAAGAGAGACTGAGAAGACACAGAAATGATATTAGGGATATAAAGAGGCTGGAAGTAGAGATAATTTTTCTGTACTACAGCAAGGAAAGACAGTTTATCTAATATTCCCCAAATTACTCCTCTCCAAATATTTGTTGGTTGATTTGCTTTTCCTTTCCAAAGCCTCAACAGCCTGATTTTATTTTCCTGGCTGCATGGAGAACCAGGAACACCAGTAACACAGATTCCAACGTGCAATCCTACTTGCTGGCTCGAAAAACTATACCTGGTGTTGAAGGGACATAAGCATCAATTTTTATTAGAACTTTATTTGCTACTTGTAAGCAATGAGGAAAATCTGCTACAAAGTAAAAACACATGTTCCTTGAAAAATATTGATGTGCACAGATAATGTTGTACATCCCCTGGGTACCAAGTGGATGAAAAAAGTCAAAAAGTCATTAGCAGGGAGGGACACAATAATTATAAGGCATGTTGCAGCAGACAAATCACAGCTGTACCTCTTTAGCTTATGTTTTGCTAGTCTGAATTTCAAATAATCCTTCTGTAAAACACTAAGGATGGTCTCCAAGTTTGAAGGAGAGAAAAAAGAGTATGTAAAATCTTCCCAAGTAATGTATCTATAGTTCATTTATGTGAACTTGTTAGACAACTGTAGTGCATTAAAGTTCAGCAAATATTTACCAATGTACTGGTCAGTCCGGTACTGAGAACAGCAGACTAATGCAAGTGTGCATTAAGGAGACCTCCACATCTTTAGCTTTGTTTTCTTTTCCCTTCACAATATTTAAATGGGAAAACAGCATTTGAAATGTTACGGTTGTAAAATTAGAGAGCAGCTGCAGACTTTTCTTCTGATTAAAATGGACCATATTTTAGTAAAAAGTCTTACAGAAATATAAAAAAAAAAGAAGTTTTGATCATTTCTGAGCCTAGCCACAGAGAAAATGAATAGGATTTCATGTGTTTTTGATTACCTATTCCGTCTCATTCTTCTTATTTAAAGTTCATTTAGAGTTTTGACTGGTTGTCCTTTTGTCTCCACTGTTTTGGTCCTGCCTCAAAATTTGGGTGGTTTGGGAAGCCTTTCCCAGGAGCTGTTCCTGAGAAGGCATTTCCTGGTGGGGACACAGCATGGCTGTGAGTGGGGGCGAGGGACCATGCCTCATCTGGGACAGGGGACACGCACGTACCCTCACCACATTGCTTTGGGGCTGACCCCACACCCTGAGAGAAGCTGGAGTTGTAGGATTTGCCTGTGCCACATCTGAGAAGCAGAGCATGGGATATAAATATTAACATAAACATCTATTAATATCAGCTGAAGGTCTAGTGCAAAATGGTTTACAAATTCTCCTGAGCTATTTTTTATTTTATTTTATTTTATTTTATTTTATTTTATTGGTGTTCTTCTCCCACTCTCATCCTGCCGACAAACTCTATTGATAATCTCCAGGAGCAATGGTTTTGAAGGGAGAAATGGAAGGAGGGGAAGTTTTTTTTTTTTGAAGAAAAACCTTTCAAATCACAAAAGTGAATTTATATAAGATTTCCATTTCCTTTCAGGTTAAAACCCTTTAAAACCAAGGGGCTAAGCTGTCAGTATTAGATCCAAATTCAAACCCCTCCAGGCAGGCTTAATTAAAAAAAATCACCAGGACTGGTGTCGAGGGACCATTCAAAAGTCTGAGGACAGAGCCTATCCCTTCATCAGAAAACAAAAAGAAACCCTGAATATGTATGAAGATGGTCAGGAGCTTTCTCAGGCTCACTCTCCTCTCCTTGGGAAACCCAAAAATATCATCTTTAAATCTAACTGGTGTGCTTGTGAGACACAGGCCCTCATTGTACACAAGACCTACAGTATTAATCACTTCTAGATTTCCCTTTCCTCTTTCTGAAGAGGGGATTTTCTTTTTTAATGTCAATAAATAGTGCTGCCTGAGATTAGACTGTCAGGGACATAATGCCAGGAAAGAAATGAAATGCCCCAAAACTGGAGAACTCTGACCTGTTTCCAGAGTCAGCGCTCAGGAGGCGCAGGTAACCGCTGTGGTTTTGCCCAAAACACTACAAGCCCTGCTTTATGGTGCAGCTGAAGAGAGTGATGGTCCCACTGGTGTGAATATGCAAACAGCTCTAGATTAAAAGAAGCCAGATCACCTCCCAAACCAAATATTGAATTAGGTTTAGGATTTTTTTCCACCCCCTTTTTCATCTCACATTTGTGCTGCTCTAGTCTCAGCTGTGTCACTGGCTTCTTTGTCCCCATGTCCTGCAAAAATACTGAATATCTCAAGCTGTTGTTTGTACTTGGATTTCTGGTCTGCTTTACCTGTGACATTAATTCAATGTATGAGCAATAAAGAAGCTTCTGATCATAGACTGTTGAGTGCTTAGGTATCTTTTGGACTTATATAGTATTTGTTGTGTGTCTGCTTGGTATGTTTTGGCTGTATGTCTTGAATAGAATAGGTTTTCTTATGATGTCTTTTCCTTGCCTCTTTTCTCATCTGACTGTAATAATAGATGTATGCCAGAGCAGTATATATATATACACATATATAGGTGACCCCAAAGAGGTTTTCATTAGGATGTTGAATATCCAGAATATTTGAGACCAGTCCTGCTCCTGCCCTACTCAATGCCACAAATTTTAGTTCCAACTAGAAGGAAAAAGTGTCACACACAGAAAATAAATAAATAAATAAATTGCTTTTGAAATTTTCATAAATGACAGAACAGTTCAGAATTTGAGTTCTGCATAAAGGAGAAGGAAGAAAAGCATTTTTCTGATTACCAGAATTTGTGATGTGAATACAGTAACCGAATTGTTGAGACTACCCACCCTGGAGCAATCTACTTCCAACCTTCTTGCCCTTTTTTTTTTTTTTTTTTTTTTTAATGGGACATAAAGACATGAAGAGAAGCTGGCCCAGTGTGAATTACAGCAGCTTTGTGATGGGATGACATTGTCTTGAAACTGTATTTTAATATCCTTCTCAACAATGACATCTTCTACTCATTAAAGGTAGGCGAGTGAGTGAATCTCATAACATATTTGTGGAAACACAGGGAGCTGAAATATGCCTTTGGCTTTTCAGGAAACAGATATTTTTCAGAAATGCCAGAGAAATGAGATTTTATTTTTCCAAGACATCAATTTTTTTAAGGAACCCAAAAAGTGCATAATCATATTATAGGCAATCAGGGTGCTATTCAGCTACTATATCAAACAGGCATGTCATTAGTGCAACAGGCTAATTGCTTGAGCTTTCCTTGACCTGGGACTTCAACATTAAGGCTCTGGGTGGCCAAGCGATTTTCATAATTTTTGTCTGTATTCCATGAGTCTAGGGGAAATCAAGGTCTGTGATTGCTTTGGTAATTTTCCTTTCAGAACAGATTGCTTGATTTGACATTTTAAATACAGTATCTTGTAACTCACATGCAGGCAAACTTTTCAAAGAAACTGCTGTGAGTGCAGTCTCCTGTTTTCCCTGCTAAAACACTCTTCCATGTCTTTAGAAGACTTATCTTTGTGAGAACACAGCAGCAGATCATGAGAATTGAGTTGCCACAGAGATAAGGTCATGTTATGTAGAAATATGAGCTCCTTAACCTCTGATCTTTCCCCCACTTCCAATTTTGTAACCTTTTGCTGTGTGTAGTTCACAGTGAAGTCAAGAGAAATGCCTGGATTCCTCCTGGTATCCACATCAAGAACAGGAAAAATTTACTTTTTTTTCTACTTCTATGCCTTTTTGAAAATCTATGTTGTGCTGTGTTACAGATTCTTAATTGGCTTCCACAAAAGAAAAATCTCCTTCCAATTCCTAGGACACATTGATGACAGCCTTCTAAAATATCTACAATCCCTAAAAGCATGGTCTGAAGACAATTTAACTTCTGACTAGATCAGTAGCCAACAAAGGCAGCTGTTGACATTTAAGCAAAGGTTTAGGATGAGATATTGCATAATGGCTGAATCCTGAAAGTCAGGGAAGGGAGAAGAAGTTGACAACAAGCTTAAATTAAGCAAGTTTTTTTTTTTTTTTTTTCTATTATTTTTTATTTATTTTTTGACAAGAACTTCAGTGTGAAATCCCAAGTTAACCAAAATCAATGGAGAATGTTGTGATCAGTGTTAGACATCTCAGTAAGAATTGATTTAAACCCAATACTGGATGAAGGGTTTCCATTTCCCATGTGTGGAACAGTGAAGAAGTGAGCCAATACCACTGTTACTCTCTATAATAGGGGTAAAAAGGAGGAAAATTTCTTCCATTTGGCCAATGTTGGGAAGGCGATTTACAGGAGCAAAAAGGGCAACCTGGCATAGATATCTCTCACTTGTCCCTAGATTAGTTATTTCTGAAGCTCTGACTTTTCCTCCTATCCCTCTAATGTCTCTGTTAGTAGACAGTAGACTAAGAATAGGAAAACAAGGTATAGGAGCTGAAAACATACCTAACAGATACTTGGCTTTAAAATTACCTTGAGCAGCTCGGTCAACAGTTCACCCTCTTCCTTGGTTTCCTCCCCCGGGCTGTGATTTTTTTCAGGGAAATGGGGAAGAAAGCTCCAGTTTGGATATGCACTACAAAATCTGCAGCTGGAGCTAAATACTTGTAGGATATACAAATCAATTTTCACCTTCTTTCTGTTTGTTAAATTTCATTAGTAGAAGAAGAATTTTAATAGCTGTTATAATCTCTCTTTTCTTGCTCTTCCCTAAGAGCAAGTAGGTTGGAAAGTGTACTATGCAGACCCATTTTTCAAAGTGATAGCTTAGAAAGAGGAAAACTACTCTCCTGTAAGTTTTGTCTATATTGCTGGCTACAGATAGATTGTTTTAGAATTTAAAGCTGTATGGTGAGGTCACAGAGAGACACTTGCTGTATTGAGTTAAATCTGAAAACTTGCATTATAACATTATTTCAGAGCAATATTTTACAATTCACTACAGGAAGCACATCTCCTCAGTCTCTGCAACACCTGCGAAGTCTGCAAAGGTGACTGGACACACAAAGGACTTTGTTGGCTCAACCCGTCCGCAGAGAGATTACATGATCAACTTGGTTATTTCCCTGATATCCATGTGTTTAGCTGGAAGCTGGATTGGACCTGTGACTGCAGATATGAGGATGGGCATCACCCTGTGGTTGGCTGCAGTGTGTGTGTGCAACCAGAGCAGAAGATTACTTGAGCAGCCCCAGCACAGGCAGAGACATCAGCCACAGAGTGCCTCGTTTCAGTGGTGCAGCACCAGAAAGATGCACAGAGATTTCTACTCTGCGATATTCCTGATTCCACCCAAAATATAAACATGCATTTTAGCCAGTTTAAATAAGCCATGGCTCTATCAGCTATTTGGTCTCTGTGTCTAAAATCTTAACCCACAAGAGGCTCAGGTTATGCACAGTGGGTCTGAGAACAGTTTATCCTTTGGTCCAACAGTATAATCTTATAGCTCAAGAAATAAAGTCTTGCAGCTCTGGATCCAGAGGTGCAAGAGGTCTCCAGCTCTCAACTGGAGCTCTTTTTATGCACGAGGATATAAAACCAAGCACGTGTATGCTGTGCCTTGGCAAGGGGAATGCACTCTCTTCTCCAGGCGACATGTGAGTCTGCTGCTCTTGCCACTATCTTAGACAGTCATCTTCTCTGTAGGAAGAATGGATTTAATTATATCACAGTTTCCAGTTTTATTAATGCTCAAACAATACGAGCATTAAAGTGAAATAATATGCCAAGTACTGTAGAGGCCACTGAAACGTTTCCTGTTATTGTGTTGTAATGGAGATTGCAGTAACGCAGAGCTGTTCCAAATGACTGCAGCAGAAAATGTCTCCAAACCTCTCCAAGATCCGCAGCTCAGCAGAGCTCTCAGGACTATCGCTCTTGACAATAGAGTTTCTAGGAATTAACATCTGAGGTGACAAAGAATTTGCCTAGGAGGACTGGGCATGGCTCAGGCACTTCCTTGCTTGCTGCAAGCCTTTCAAATGAAAAGCAGACCTCATCTGGCAGGGCTGGGAGCAGCTTTTGATAAAGGGCTACAATTTTCCCTAGCCACACAGCAATGATTGAGCTCACGACCAGAAATCATTGACAAATGTAGGGAGTGGAAAAGCCACTACTGTTATGAGAGAGCCCAGCTGGGTGGCATATTTCTTACAGGAACTGGCATTTGTGCCTGCTTCCCTGGAGGGACCATGCTCCTGACACAACAGTGCTCGTCAGAGAAGAATGACATGTAGCAGTGCCTGTGATTCCTAGCAAATTTCTTCTTGGAAGAGGAAACCAGCCATCCATATAACATCCCTGTGGATTTTTATACCAGCTCACAGATATATTTATTTCATCTGAAGGGAGCAAATTAAAACATAGCTGTTTAAAATCTGCTGGCGGTCATTGCCGGTTTCAGGTTCCGACCCCTTCTGGAGGATGGTGGCCAGGTGTGGAACACATCTGAGGTCTGCAGCACCAAACCACCTCCAAAGTGGTGCTTGTGCTAATGAGAGATGCAGCTGACTTTTGCTGGCTTCAATGGCAAAACTCCGTGGGGATAGGATTTCCTACACTATGATTTAACCAAATTCACACACGCAGCCCTCTAACAGAGAAATGTACATTTTACTTGTACATTTTAGTCCCATTCTTCTACTAGATTTCAATGATAACTGCCTCCTGTCTGACCTTTTTTATTTTTTAATTATTATTTCTTTTATCTTTACTGCAATGAAAATGAATCATTCAATCATTTCAGCTCAATATATTGCTCTGGAACGAATTCAGGGAGACATCCATGAAGATTGTTTCCTGCCTTAGACAGCAAGTTATTTCTATTTGTGTTCTTTCATGATCCTTTTCCAAGAGATTTAAATTTTAGAATAAATTGTAGGCCTTTGAAAATAGCAATGGACTACAAGTGAAAATTACAATGTTCTCATTTATTTACATGGAGACTTTTTATAAATAATGACTCAGTGGGTGCTCTATCCAGTGGCTGGGGATGGCTTAAATTTTAATTTCACAGAGTGAAGCTCCTAGCAACAAATGGAAATTGAACTAGTTAGAAAAAGTGGGCAGTTTGAAAAACAAACAAACAAAAACATTTAAACATTTAAACTTTTATTAATAATTTCATTTTTACAGTAATGCTAGTCCTTGGGCAAGCAGTAGTTATTTTCAGGGATATGCAGGTGAATTTGCTAGCTAGCACAGGAGGAAAGAGCAAAGTAGTCTCAGGTAACTTTTTCTGTTCATATGATACTTTGGAAGAGAGATGTTAAAAAACAGACAGGCAGCATCTCAGGGTCTTTGAACACTTTCAGAACATTAATAATCTACATTTCAGCACCCCTGGGATGTGATTTTTTTTTGTGCAGTTGGGAAACTTAGTATCGGTTTAAAAAAAAAAATTGGTTTCTGTGATAAGTCCCCTAATTGCCTTTACACAGGAGTGCCTCATTTTGGCTGTTCTCCTCATACTGAAGTATCTCATTTTGGGATGTTGGTGACTGGCAGGGTTATGTCAGGATTTTTGCAATATAAGAATATTACAGGCATTAGGTCTGCAAGGACACACATGTTCACAGATGAACAATGCCATATCTTTAGTCTTCAGCTGAAGATCTAAAGTCCATGCAAATAATTCATTTCATGCAAAGAATTCATGTCTCCAAATCCACTTTTCTTCCAGCTGGACATTTACAGGGATTATAGAGTCAGTGCTGCACTTCAGGACAGAAAGAATTGGAAGGAAATTCAACTACAGACAAAACTGGCAGGAAATTTGGAGATAGACATGCGCATGGGCAATAGAAATCACATTTAAGAAAAAGGGGGAAAAATGAGGGAGAGCCAGACTGCATACAGTAGTCTTAGTGTTTGCACTGGTTAAACCCCTTTTATCTCACATTCATAAACACAGGCTCTCTATATGATATAAAACACATTTAGCTGTCATTGAAATCCTGTGATTTATGGAACAGGGCTGTCCCTAAGAGGGTAACAACACTTGGTGCTTATTTTGGCAGGTGCACTGATTCAAACTGCTGAGCAATTCAAAGAACAGCTAATGCTAATGGTTAATGATTTTCTTTTCTTTTTCTTTTTTTTTTTCTTTCTTTCTTTTTTTTTTTTTTTTTAAATTGGAAATATTTGTTCAGTTTAGGCACAGCTTCATGTGTGACCCCAGCTGTAGCCAAGCAGATGTCAGCTCACTTTGTATTTGGCAAAGGCAGCATTTGAAGAAAATATTATTTTAGTTTCAAACATGACTAAATAGCCATCATCATTGCTGGACTAATAAAGAGAAGTCTAGAGACCTTTGCCTTTCCTTCATGTTTGTATTTTACAGGAGATACATAATGAACGAGTCCCCTAGTAAATCGGAAATGACATGTCAAATAGAAAAAATAACATTAAATATATTCATTTGTCTATCTATCCATTCTGGGATACATTTTACAATTTCTTCAATGCACTTGTTACCTGAGGCTTCGTCTGGCTTAACAGGTTGTAGAGTCATCTGTAACACCTTAAATGAGCCTTTGCTCTCTGCTGATCTCTATCTTTCTGAATTACTCCAGTACATATTTTATAAATGTTTGTGGTCATGTTCAGCAAGATGGAATCCCATAGAATAAAGACCCAAACCTATTATAAGCATACATCAAAACCCCCCTTGGCTTGTGCAGAAATACCATTTGCACAAGCCTCAGGCAAATAGGCCTGAAGGGCAACAGCTGGTGTGAGTGAACCAGGAATCTTATCCTTTCCAAAGCTCTTTTTAAAACTACAAGACAATGGAGTGTTTTGGCAGGGTTGTTGAAGCTGACCTGAGCTGGTCTGACCAAGGAGATTCTTGCTGTGTCCTTCCCATGGCTCTGGAAACAGCAACCAGTTTGGAGTACTCTGTCCAATTTAAGGAAAAGGGTGGGATGAGGAAGACACATTCCTGGGGTGGACATTCATTGTGGGTCAGTCATTAATCCACATACCTGGGCCAAGTTCCTTGGTGGATTTTGTTGTGTACCATCATCTTTAACTCCTTTAGGCTTGTGATGATGAATGTCGAACATCTGCCCATTCTGCACTCAGAACAAGCAGATGTATGAGCAGGTTTTAGGAGCTCTGCATTAACTACTAGAGTACAGCAATGGGAGAAGAAAATAGTTTTAAAACCCTTTGGAGAGCTTCAGAATATAGGTAGGTCAAGGTGTAATGCTTTATTGTCATCACCAGCATGTGAGAAGTCAGAGAAGACCTGTACACAAACACCAAACCAGCACTCTGACACAAGACAAATATCTCATGTGCAACTGTACTAAAAGCAGCGGAAAAGTCCAACAATAACAACAATGCAGCAAAATCCTGGCCAGCAGTGAAAAGTAGGTCATTTTGAATGCATCCAAGGGCTGTATCTCCACAAGGAACTGGACAGAGGCCAGGAAGACATTTGTCAAGTTAATCATGGAAGATCAGGTGCCCGTCCCCCTTCCCGCCCAGATTCCCCTGCAGCCCTCTCCTCATTAACCTTTGGCACAAAAAGGCAGGTTTCAGACAGCCTCATAATAAGTGTGATTTTTCCTAGATAATCCAACTTTATTATTATTTTCTAAACCACAGTGTTACTTACAGTGAGGGCCACGTTCACTTTGCTCAGCCAAGTTCTCTCTGATGGAGGGAGGGGAGCTGGGGAACTGGTTACACCACTGCCTATTCTGGCTCTTGCTGTAGCCCAACACATGCAAAGCCTTTTAATGCTCAGCCCTGGTCCCAGCAAGACCATATTGCAGCTGAGGACCAGCAGAGAACATCAGGGTGGCTCTTCACATCATGAACCTAACCTGTCCCAGGCCTTGATTGGAGCTGTAAAGCCCGAGAAGCCACGGAAACCTTTGGGTCAATCTCTTATGCCAGAAGAATCCTCCACTGGAAAAATTGGGCTGGACTATACCTCTTTTATGTTCTCTCAATAGGGCTGTTTCTAGAGTGGTGGCATTAGTAAAAAGAGAAGTGAACAACCTCTCTCCCCCCTAGGATTTACTAAGTAGGTGTTTGATCGGAAGGCTCGAGTACATCGCCTGTTTGCTAGGAGGGGAAAAAGAAGGCTGGAAAGCATTAGGAACAGAAAGACCACTGGGCATGAAAAATGGTATTTTTAATGCTTGAAATTATTGGTAAAAGAGGTTCTCAAAATTTACAAGGAGGGTTTTAACACTAACATCACAGCAAGACTTGGTAAGTATAATGTGTTTAATTTTTTTCCCCACCGTTGGTCAATATTTCCCTCCCACAAAAGTAAAGAATTATTTTGGCTTTACTTCAATTGTTTTGAAGGCCTTCTCTCTGAGAAAGATGAACAGATGATAAAATATGTGAGAGGATGACTAAAGCATTGGACGAAAAGGATTGTAGGTACAGGGTGGAATATCTGGTAATGCTGGAGAGCATGGATGCCTAGGAAAGAAAAGGGCAGGTTGGCCATTTTATTGAAGAGCAAAGAGAGGAATGGAAATCTGGATGCTGTCAGTGAGGCTTGGTCCAGGAATCAAAATCCATAAAACACATTAGCTCTAGGGTGAACGTAGAAGAGTCTAGTCCAGGTTAGCCAAATATCTGTGGCTTCAGTAGAAGCCTTTAGGAAAATATGCAACCACTAAACCATTTTTATTCAGTGTCCTCCAAACATAAGATGTTCTTTTAGCTCTTTAAGGCTAGTTTTTTACTCCCAGCCATCCTGACCTCCCTCACAGAGTCAGGAACAGAATACAGAGCAAGGAAAATCAACATGTGTTTTTGTAGCTGCACTACCCTGGTACTTGTTGTTATATGCTGGCCACATTTCTTCCAGCTCATCTGTCTAAGTAAGAAAACCCACAACACTGAATTCACTCTGTGTTAAAAAGAAATAATAATAATAAAAAAATAAAAATGTTTTTTTGGAGAGAATTTCACATGTAAAATCCATGGGTGAAGTGTTTGTTCCTCTTTGAAGGAAGATACATCACTAAGTCACTGTAACTAATAATCGTGTGATATTGAAAGAGTGCAGAATTTACTGGAGCAGTGGGATTACTTTTGTTAAAGCAATAATGCCTCATTTGTTCTTATGACAGAGCTTTACAACAGTTACACAGGCAAGTCTTTAACATCCATCAACATTACTGTCTGGATTGTATTATCTAGGAAATCCCAGAGTCACTAGCCTACAGGTTGAATTAGCTGCAAATTCATTTCAGATTAGAATCCCTTTTGTAAATGCTACAGCCACTCAGGCAATACCTTGGAGAAAGCAGGGGGATGTTATTGAATTTTGTGTTAATGATTCTTTCCCAGACCCTTTTTTTTTTTTTTTTTTGGTAACCACTGCTTCTAGAAAGGCATTAAGGCATTAAGCTGACTTTAAAATAACAGTAGCAAACACTTTTCCAAAAAACCTTTCCAATACAGTTTACAGTGTACTTGTCCCTCATTTCAGGTGTTTTAAATATACATCAGAGTACGGGATCAGAACAAATCACCCAAAACTCCTTTTCATTTTTACTATTGTGCTTCTCTGATGTTTTTTCATATCAACTTTGCCAGGTACCTCCTTTATACATACATGCACAGCTTGTCTGGACCTCACTTTGCAATGCACTAAGCAATTCAGCTCTTTCCTCTGCAGGGGGCAAAGATTTCAGGAGGGCTGAGATGGACTTTTCTGACATGGTCCTTTGCAGAAGGAAAGCCTACTTTTGGGGGACATGGGTTTTTCTACACATTGCTGCAGTGTACATGAAAATTAAACCAAGAATAATTTTCAAATTAT
Source organism: Oxyura jamaicensis (assembly GCF_011077185.1). NCBI lineage: Eukaryota > Metazoa > Chordata > Aves > Anseriformes > Anatidae > Oxyura > Oxyura jamaicensis. The sequence goes on along the minus strand of NC_048903.1, from coordinate 18,257,963 downwards.
TCAGTTATATTGGTGTAAATGTAAGACAGTATCAGTGACCAGATCTGGATTTAGCCAGGGCTGCATCTGTGTGTCTTTTTAATTTGTTTGCAAGTGGTATTCCAGTGAAGAAGCCTGCAGGCGGGAAAGAGTGCATTTGACTCGAACATTAGAGAATGTTTGAAGAAAATGAAGTTTGAACTCCAAACCACAAATATTCAAAACAGAATCCTGAATCTGAGGATTACAGTGAGCGAACCGCAGGGCAGAGCCGCCGCCACATGCCTGCTCAGATGTCACCTACAAGGCTTGGATTTTGAATCCTTGTTGCTGAACTCCTCCTGGGCAATTCTCAGGCTGAAGTATTTTTGGCAAATAACTCTGAAAAAGGCTGTATCTGAAAATTCACTTGTTGCCCACATTACTCACATAAATTGTTCATGCAGCATCTTGTTATAAAAAGAACAGAGAAATCCAAATTAAGGAACAGAACCTCTGAGGTTCTTCTTAAAGGATGCCTTCTGTGCAAGAGAGCCAGAGCTTGGTTTAAATGCCTCATTAAACGCCCTGATGGTAAAACCCAGGATATTGCCATTTTGATTCCTTACATTTCTAACCTGCTATGTGAACATTTTTTTATGTAATGTATACCATTGCCCTCAGAGAAAAAAAAGAAAAAAGTCCCCTCTGCCCTTCTTATGAATTAGTTTAAAGCTTTAACAAGACAGTTTTATGTTCTGATTGAAGAAGTAGATGTTATTGGGCAAGGAACCATTGAAGCATCTGTTTAATTTTAAACCTGTGCTGAAGCCCCAGCCCATTCTCTTCGGGGCTGTAGACATCACGAATATGTAGGGGTGAACGCGGGTCTCATCACTGTTTTCTCTAACAAAATTCATTTAATTCCAGTAAAGCTCAAAGCAGATTTTAGACTATAGCTGAAGAAAAAGCTGCAGGTTTCCTACACCAAAAAGCAAATTTTCCCTGATTTAGTAATTGTATGTTTGAGGTGAAGCTCCCTGTTTTCTGTAGAACATAAAGCTCTGATTCCTACCCAAAACAGAGGCCTCTGTGACTGCCACCCCCTCCTGAGACACACGCACTCGCAGACGCAGAAATAATGGCTATTTTAGCCTGTCATTCTCTGCAGCCAAAACCTCACCTCTGTTCACTGGGGTCTTTACATAACCTGACCTCCAGAAGCCAATTACATCTGTTTTCTTTGTGCTCATGTGTTTCTAGTATTGACACCAACTTCGCTTTCAACAAAGGGTGGGTTCCCATGAACTCCGTCCTTTATTACCAGCTGGTTCTTATTAGAGATTAACCAATAAAAAATGAGTAATACAGTCAGCAGTGTGTTCCTACATGTAGCACTTTTCCATGTGTTTCAATTTACCAATCAACCAATAAAGCCCTGCCCTCCAATGAACTGCATTCCATACCTCACATTTTTTGCTTATTTTGATAAATGTAGCTTTTCATAGATAAAAAGGGCAAGAATCTGGCTAACACTGTCTACTGTTAGCTGGAACATTGATGTTGGTTAGATGAATTAGAGAATGCTACTTGATCTTTTCTCTGACAGCTTATTATGCCTTGGTGCCTGGGCTTCTAAAATTTCTCTTGCAAAGCTCCCTGTCATTGTGCTTAGTTAAAACTTGTCAAAAAATTAACGAACCCAATTTCAGGCTTGTTTTGCTTATTTCCTTCACCACCGAGCAGGCAAGGGAAATTCTGAAAGGAGACACTTTCTCTTGTTGCTGCTGTTGCAGACGTTTCCGCAAGCTAAGATTCCTTATCCAGCATTATGTGCGGTATTAAAGGGTTCAAACCTGAAAAGTGCAGTTCATAAAATGGGTCATTTCTAGTACAAACCTTTGGGAGGAAAAGTACAAAAAGCTAACGGCAGCTTAATGGATTCCTCAACTCAAGAATCTGGGAGCACGCGTGTAAAGTTATTCTTTGCAACCATATCTCCTCTCCTGAAAACCTGTACGCACACACTTTATGTCAAGCATTTAAGCAGTTGTATTCGAGCCAGTAAGGTTACTCACATGTTTAAAACTAAGCATGTGTGTAAGCATTTTCAGGACCCAAAGTTTCTTTGTTTAGCAGGAGAAAGTTCATAAGAAGATGAGGCATGAAGCAATAACAGCAAGACTGTGTTGCCCCTTGCAGGCAGAAGAGTATTTGATATAGCAATGACAAAATGTTAAGCCTACAAAGCTTTATTTTGACTTCTTTAGTACTTTCTGAAACTTTAATTTCAGCAAGGTATTCTTGTGATTGGCAAAGGATTTGTGCTTTTATTTTAAAATAAAAATATTTCATACTTACACCAAGCTGTGTTCCATGAAGGACTACCCACGTCTCCCACCCATAAGGCAATCCAGGTGGCAGGAATGTTATTAGACCCTTTAATTCTCCTAAATAGACGTTCCCTTTGACACTGAATTCTGAACTTGGCTTCATTATCACTTTTCAGCAGGAGAATGAAAATACAGTAAATCTTTCCATTAAACCAAGCTGCTGAAAAGGGAACTTTATTGTTTTAAGGTAGTTCAAAGTAGGCTGAAAAACTCCCTGTAAAAACAGGCACGAACTCCTTAAACCCCCCTAAGGTATAAATGTGCTAACTCAATGCCTCAGTGCCTCTCACTCCTTCACTACTATTTTCCCGTTGCAGGCAGGGGAGGTTCAGCCTGTAGGAACACACGATGCAGAAAGTCACAGAAAGTTCATCGTGTAAGATACATAAACCTGGCCTCGGTGCCATGTAGCTATCAGCAAATTTGGGACGCAAGGTGTCTCATCTTAACTCTGTTGGACCCTCGTGATTCAAGGCACTGAAAAACAGTGGACACCTTCATTTAGCTGGAGGCAAACAAATGCAATCTGCATGTTTCACTAAGTAGTCTGAAGACATTTACTATAATAAAGCTAATTGTTCCTGCAGTTTGCACAGAAATACTGCTATTTTGCATTTTTCATGCAGGTATAAGAGCAGACAATGTTGTATACCACCAGACTGAATTGTCTAAGGTTATTTCCCTGAATATATGTTAGAACAGTTACTACATAAAACAGTCATCATATAACATCATCTAGAAGTAAATGAAATACATTTGATGATGTATCATTTCTTTTTTTCTTTTCTTTTCCTTTGGGTGTTTGTAGGGGAAAGCCCACTCCCACTGGAGTTAAGGACAAAATCTTTACTCCTAAAGAAGCCCCAGCAAGACAGAAAAAAGTGTAGATTTTTACAGATACCCTCTGTAAATAACTGGGTGGACACTTCTTCCAAAATAAGAGAATTTTGGCTCTGTTTAAAACGTGCCCTTGAACTGTCAGCCTGGAGGATGAGAGTCCCTCACTAGGACCTCTTGCTTTGCTGAACCCCGTTCATTTTCCCTTCCTTTTCCTGAAGCCCTGCAGCCTGTCCAACACCTACAAACCTGAGGGCCAGCAGCAGCTCGGGGACAGCTTGGTCAGGGATCCTGCAACCCTTTAAGTGTTAAGGAGGATGATCTTTGGAATGAACATGAGCAACTCGTGGCAAATCAGTCTCTCAGCTGTCTTCTGAAATGTCTGCCCAGAAAAGTACAAAATGTTCATTCTAGGTGATTTTCTCGAGTGAACACAGACTGTTTCCCAGCTGATGAGATGACAAAAATCTGCAGCCAAGATCCTGGAAGGATGTAGCTGCAAATTTTGCAACGCTGCAAATTTTGCAAGCGTTGAGTTCCCTGTGTTGCTGATGGAGTCAAGCAAATGAGATTGATTTATCTCCTTGGTGCTTTTCAGAGGGAGGTTGTATGTTCATGGAACCAAATTCTTCATTTCTACTCAAAATTAAGAGAAGAGGTCAGGCACAGGCTACTTCCCAGCCGATGCTCCTTCCAAGAGGAATTTTCTTTCTGTGCCCAAGGTCCCAGAACACTGCTGCAGCTTTGCATGAGCCATGTGCTTTCAGCTCCCCAGCAAGCCTGCTGAAGCCCTTCTCCATGGCTCTCTCCAACACACAAGAGCAGTTTCACTTAAGCTCAACAGTTATGTGGCATATACATTCCAGTTAATAATTGATTAAGTCTTACATGAAAAATAGAGAGTACTGCAGAAGATTCATTTCCAGAAAGGGATTTTTTAAAATAATTGGAATTAGATTCTGGGCTGGAGAGAAAGTTGGGGATGGCTGATAACATTTTGACAATGATGAGTGAGGCTTTAGGAAATAAATACAGCCAGGATTATTGAAGTCTTTTCAGCAGCAGAGCCTCCAATTCAGTGGAAGCATATGAAAAAATATTTGCCTTTTTCAAGTCACCTAATCACTCTAGAAAGCTGGCAGCAATTCAAGTGATGTACACTTAAAATGTCAGGCTAAATTATAGATTTCTACCTTCAGAACAAGCTGTTAAGAATAATTCATTTGTATTTTTGGTTGAAAAAACTTTGAACCTTAGGCTTCTTTTTTGTTGTTAGTTGTGAGGTTTGTGTTATTTACAGCAAGGAAGCATCAAAATAAATAAACAAGCAACAGACAAAACTGAGGAGAATATGAAGTGACCAACACATTTTCTGGAAATCAGCCAATATGAAGGAAGAAGAAGGAAATATGAAGGAAGAAGGGGCCAACTCTGGCTACTGCATTAGGGATATTTAAAATATGTCCCAGTTAAATCCACAGCACAGCAAAGTAGTTGAAGATACTTTCAACTTTCAGATGAAGTCTTTTCCATTTCAGACAATGAAATGTAAGTATCTTGCTGAACTGGGCTGGGAGAGGGCAGCCAGCTTAATAAACTCTTATCAGTGTGCATAGAATTATAATATTATTGCAATTTATTTCCTAAGGGCTGTTAACACCTTTCTTTGAACGGAACTGAATATTTGAAATGACTAGGTCATTCTGAATTGGTGAGAGATGTTATTTGGAGGTTGTAGGGGAAAATGTTGATAATACACCATCACATATGTATTCCCAGAGCTGCAGGGTGACATTTGTTGTACCTTTTTTGTTACCTTCTGTGAATGGAGATTGGTATCTCTCCTTTTTGCCACTCACTTTGCTTCCTCGAGCCTTTAGTCAGATTTCTTCTAGCTGCTGCCATCAAGAACTTTCACCCTCCCTCTTGTCCTGCAGCATCAACACATTTGGGCAGGTGCATTGCCCTCAGAGATCCCCTCCATGTGGCACCTTTCCTCTTCCCTTCTGCACTCAGGTCTATCTTAGTCTGAATTAAAAATAAAGTTTTGTGCTGCTGTGTCCTACAGACCAGGAGGATCTGCCAAATACCACTTTTCTGTTTATGCACACAAGACCACTACCAAGAAGGGTTTTTCTCCTGTATACCACTTACTAATAATTGCTGATTCTGCAAAGGCGCGATGATGCACTCCCCCTGCTGGCTTCACATCTGCAGCTCGTTAGAAAACAGCCATGGGTCTCCTTGCACCGACCATGGGGTGGGGGAAGATCTGTTAGGCGGTGCTGTACGACAGCTATGATCAAAATGTAGTTGCCAGGATTATTCTTCCTTGAGAGAAGGAGAGGGCAGAGTCTGACCACAGCCTAAGGTTTTTGACGTAGAGTTGAATTCAAGGCTTGAAAAGCGGCAAAAACCAGGCAAGCCCTGCTGGTGTATTTGGCAATGTTTGCTGAAGTGGTTTGTCTTCCACAGAAAGAGTCTAAACTGAGAAGAGTCTTTTAATAACATGATTCCCCTAACACAGATGGGGATTCTGTCCACCTTGGTCTAATGTCTGTGAGGATAAACGTCCTCATGGAGAGAATTGGTCTAGTTATCGGCTTCTTCATAAGCACCTAGTGACAAGACTTCTCCCTTCCAATCTGCTATCACACATTGGTTTGCATAAGTGCAGATTTTTGTTTTATATGCCAAGAAGTCCCCTTTCTAGTTTACAGATGGAATTGCTACAGATCAAACTCATACCTGATAGAAGAAACTCCCCTCGTTATTACAGTGAGCCGAAAGTCTTTACAGTGAAGTCCTGTAGAGGGCAAAGAGGGTCTTGCTAAACACCTCTGCATCAGAGGGAGGGGACATGCCTAGGATGCTGCATAAATCATGCCAGACCCCAGGAAAGCTGCAGGTGGAGGGAGCTGGAAGCGACACCTGGTCCTGGGAGGTGACCATCATGGAGCCTCTTGTGTTTTGACCATAGGGCTGGCTGAGGCTCTTCCCATCAATGGGGCAGTGCCACCAACTGAGAGGGACACCAGCACTGATACTACCTGGCTTTCCAAGTGCATTGGCTTCCTGCTCCACTCATTGCTTCACAACTACTCCACCACTGTATTTCCTGCCCAGACAAGCCACGTCATCCAGAATGGCTTTCACTCCCAATTGCTTCCATTATGCACCCTTGGTTGCAGCAATTGTTTGTTGTCATTGTTATTCAAACTCGTTCTTCCCCACAAAGGGAACAGAATTAAATGAAATGCTTCATTACCAGTGTGTTTTTTTTCTCGCCCCCCCCCCCCCCCCCCCTTTTTTTTTTCCAAACATTGGAACTCAGATCTCCTCTCTCACTGGATTAAAGAGTTCTTTAATATTTGTTATTTTTCCCTGGTGAAAATACTTATATGCTATAAATGAATCTTTATTTGATCTTTTTAATAAGATAAACAAACTGATTTCCTTAAGTCTGTTCCTATCAGACCTCTTCTACATTTTGAACAAATGTTTTTACACAGGAAAGCTCTTTCTTGCAAAGCAGCTTTCTCTGCTTTCGACATCCATGAAAGACCCTCAATACCTCCTCTCCAAAATAATACCCCAAAAAGGCTTTTTGAGAACTTACCACCCTAAAATTTCTCTATCTCCTTTGCTTTCAAGCTGAAGAGTTGTCATATGGCAAAGAACTTTGGGTGAGGAAGTTGTGTAGTTTTGCAAGTTCCTTTGGGATTCATTTGTGAGATGAGATTGTCTGTAAGCACTGTGTGAGCAGTTTGAGTCTGCATTGGCCCCCACGCCCATGGTGGTCACAGCCTTTCCAGATGCCACATTGGACATGTCACCGGAGGTCAGTGTCCTGCATCCTCACCCTGGAAGCCACTGGCATCCATGGTCCATGGTTCTGCAAGGAAAGAAGAACCTCTGCAGGCAAAACCGCCGCAACAAGCACCCTGCCACCCTGAAATCCAGCATCGCTCCCTTGTATGAGCCAACAGCAGGACCCCGAGACAGCTGGAAAAAAGAGAAGGAAAGGTCCTGGCGCCGCCGGGGTTGGTGCAGGGTCACCCCGCAGCTGCATGCCCGGAGCAGTGGCGATGTCCCCGGGCAGGGCCCGCGGGGGCAGGCTGGGGAAGAAGCGCGGGGGAAGCGGCAGGCTGGCGGAAAATAAATCACAGCGCACTGGTGCTGTCACTCTCTGCCCTAACTGGTTTCGACAAACAAAACTTCACTGTCTACTGACAAGAACAAATAAACCGAGTCGGGAGAGACTGAAATTCACAGGGGATCTGAAATATTTACCTTGGTACCTTATAAGGCTAATAACCACTTTGCTGCTTCGCAGCCACTGAGAGAATTAAAAAACAAAACAAAACAAAATAACACAACAAAAACAACAACAAAAAACAACACTCTACCTAAAATGTCTGTGGCTTTTGACTAGTCCAACCTGTCCTGGCAAAAGCATCAAAGCCGGATTAGAACAAGGTTTGAATTATACACGCTTTGCTCCACCCCCTTCCCCTTCTCCCCTCCAAATCTCTTGCGTTTGATTATGGAGATCAGTGGAGTCTGCCAGATATTGCGGCTGATATAAATGATTTCATTCAAGCTCCACCACCAAAGACACAACGAGCATTTTAAAAGCTGTAGGTAAACCTTTTGCTTTCGGACGTGCATGTTCACCAAGCCGTGCTGCTTGCTTTCATATTCTCAAAACCACGTTTTTCAAACTGACCTGTACGAGTCAGAAATCTGTGCATGCCAACATCTCTGGGCAAATAAATAACCCACCCTGGGAGGAAATATCTGTCATCTGCTGGGCATCAAATAAATCTCGTTCCCCACCATTCAGCCTGGTTCTGTACTGTTTTTTGCCAATGCTACCCAACAATAAGGTAGTAGTAAATAAATATTCACTTATTTAGGGAGCATAAAAATGGCAAATGCTACAGAAGGGAATAACTCAATTTCTCTGCATTTATCCTTGACTGCACAACTGCATCAAGGCTTTAAGAAGGGAGTTGTAACAGCTTGAATTAAAGTTCCTCAAGCAGCACTGTGATAGATCTGCGTCATCTGTGAATTGGACACAGTGGGTTAATTGTAACACTGACACACCGGGGATTACTTGCTTGTGTTGATCAAAGGAAGCTCATCCAAAATGGGAGAGGCTGGAAGGGATTTAAATCATGGACGAGTCTGACAGTTCGGGCTGATCTCAGTGGAAGAAGTTGGGCGTTTCACTGCGCTGCGTGGTAGGCAAATATTCAGACATCAGAACCCTGCATTAAACTGCTGATCTTTCCAGCTGGGGACACATTCTCCATTGAAAGATGCCCAAAACTTTTAATTTCTTGGGGCTTCAGATCTGACTGCAAAATCAAAACTAGCCTTGCCAAAAGGCCATTTTTAAGGCAATCTCCCTACTCTTCTGAACCAAACTAATTTTGTATTGTGCTCATGAGAAGGAGGAAAGGGAAAAATTACATCTGGATATTTTTGCCAGTGTTAGTGTGACCCTGTTTTGTCAGGTCAAAAAATTATGTGCCCAGTCCTAAAGGGTGACAAATGTGACTGCTGGAAACACAAGAACAAAATGCAGTTTTTGTTTGCTGTTTGTAAGACCCCTCACATACTTTATAGGATAGACTTCTTCCTTGTAGAGCCTCTCCCATTATTTTAAACTGTGTGACTCGTAGCTCTGCCAGACTACCTTTACCCTGAGCATGAAATCATGGATTATAGGGCTACTGTACATGGATTTATTACTGCAAGTACCAGCTCTGCCTATGTATCCTGTTTTCATTAGCAGTAAAAAAGAAGCAATTGCGTGTGTGTGTAAACACATTTAAAAATCCCACTTATTTTCCTTCTTTGTTTTTATTTTCTTTTTTTTAATCAGAGATTAAAGTTTTGGTTGGCTTCCCGTCCCCAAGTCTCTATAGATGCTCTATAAAATGTTGCCAGCACACTGGAGTTTTGTTACGGCCGTTTGTCATTACCAGTCAGCCCAGATTAGGAGAGCTCCCTCCCACGTGTCTTCAAGGCGCCCAGCTCAAAGGCCATAATTAACACCACAGCCATAGGCTGGGCAACTATGCTTTCTTCCACTTAAATGCTTGACATTTCAGCCTAGTGACAGAACTTTAATTCAGGTGTTGCTGTTCTGATTTTATTATTATTTATTTTTATTTTATTTTATTTTATTTTATTTTATTTTATTTTATTTTATTTTAATTTCATTATTTATTTTATTTTATTTTTATTTAATTTTAATTTTAATTTTACTTTTATTGTCGAAGCACAGCCTTTTTACATAGAGTTCACCTCTTTAAAGGGCCCTGCCAGTCCTGCCCTGACCCTTCCAGCCACACCATGTGTCTGTCTTGGTGCCACTGATTACATCCCTAAGTCAAATTCTCCAGTTCCTTGTGTGTAGATGGGATGGTTTTCAAATTTTTATCATTTGTGTATTCCTCAGGTTTTCCAAAATAATGTAGATCTCTTTATAATCTTAAGTACTTTACTGTATTACATGCATGGACTTGCTTTTTCGTGTCACTTTGCATAGCTCCTTCAGAAGTTCCTCGCTGTCCTTCAGACAGCCTCTTAGGATATGCTGAAAACCATCTGGTAGGGGCATGACCATGCACAGTGCATTTGGAGATTGGTCCTTAGGCAACAATGTCTTTGGGGAGCAGCCAGCCCTTCTTTCTTGTGGCCTGAGGGAAAGGAGTCTTTAATCATGAATACAGTGAATGTTTAAATATTATTAATAATAATTAAATTATGCATTGATGATAAAGGCAGGAGGGATCATGAGACTATCTATTTTTATATTTAGGGTAATACACCACAAATAACTTCATTTTTTTGGGTTTGTTTTATCGATGACAGATTACTGTTATACATCTTGAACACACAGACTTATTGTAGTAGCTATAAAGTCAAGAACTGACCAAAAAGAACAGCTGCCTAACATCTTGTTGAGGGATCTTTGCTGGTCAGGCTTGTTTGTGCAGGGTTTACTGGTCTTGGTAGGGCAGAAACCAATTTGACACACCAACAGTCCCACACCTACAGGGTGCACGGGAAGAAGTGATGCAAAAAAAGCCAAGGTGCCTAGGTTTAAAAGGGATGGAAAATATTTTGCTGAATAATTTTATTTTGGAAAATAATTATTTAATGATTTGGGAGGAAACTCCTCAGGGGAAATTTCAAGAACAATTATTCTTTTCTCCTTTTTTTTGGTTTACATCTCCAGTGGAAAATGCTGTCACTGGAAGATGGCATCTGTGCTAGCCCCAAGTGTCCAGCTGAAAGCTAAAGAATGTGTCTCAAAAACCAGCAAAGGACCTCAGTGAAAAGGGGATGCTTTCATTTCCCCCAAAATTTATAGGGCATATTTTCTCCCCAGCCCACACATAATTTGGGGTCATTCTACAAACCCATTCCCTAAATTTACAGTCTTTGTTTGGTATTTGTGTTCATGAGGGCTAAAAGCAGACATTCTTGCTCTGGGGGCTTGTGGTGTGAACATATCCGAAGCAAGGGAACACCAGCAGCCCCAGGAGCACCCATCTGCCATTAGCATTTCCTTTTCCCTACTAATTTGTTTCCCTCCAGCCCTGGTGGGAAGGCTGTAACCTTTACTGTGAGCTGTTGAAGAGGATGGGAAGGGAAAAGGGACAAAATGATCTGGGATTTTCTGGGAGTGGGGAAAGTGGGGACAGAGCAGCCCCAACTGTTGCACCAAAGCAATAGGACCTAAAATGTTTGCAGACCTTCAGTAAGAGCCCTCTGGAGGAATTATGTCAGATCACGGTTGGTGCTTTACATCACACCCAGCACACAGGAAAAATGGTGTGTGTCATAAAATACTTGCAGGTTATTTTAGGAAGCCTTATTTATTAAAGCATCAGGATGCTTACTAATGAGAGCTTCTCTTATGCCATATATAAATGAATTAATGGGAAAACTCACATTGTGATGAGCAGCTTCCCTCATGAAAGGGAATATTGCTCTGTGGGCCCAGCTTTTGGGTCAGGTAAAATTATCTTACTGAGGACCTTCAGGGCAGATATCCAGCCTCCCCCACCTGTGATGTTCAGGTGTTCACTGCTGATGCCAGGCAGTCCCACTGGCTGCTCAGAGGCAAATGGAGCTGCTTGGCCACACAGTGATTTGGATGGAAGTTAAACTGCAAAGGGGTTAAATTTAAAACTAAAACCATGTCTCTTTTGAAGCCTGTCTGACCCTTTGCCTTGTACCCCTTTGTTTTTTTTTGCTGAGGGGGGCCCTATGAGCGAGGAGGTTATGGCTGGGCCATGGCCAGTGCCTGGTGCTTGAGACATAGGGCCAATGGATTATTTGAGTGTTCCAACTAGGAACCATCTTTTAGCTTCCCTGACAAGGATCCAAGCATCCTTCTGCAGATGCAAGGAGGAAAGAGTCCAGAGGTGCAATTTGTCCATCAGTGCAACCTGTTATTAAGTCATCTATTTCACACCACTCCTCCTCACTTACGGTCATGTACTAGCTCATTTTCCTGCCTATAATTTGTCATTCTCAAACAGGCTGAGGATGCTAAGGAGTGGGGACTTTTTGATTTGGCCTGTCTCCTTTCACCCCAAAGCATTTCTGCCACTGCTGCTTCCTCTGCAAACCTTCGCCTCACTCATTGCAGTGGGGCAAAAAAAGTTAGACCTGACTGTACTTGAGCAACTGTTGCCTCTTCTTTTCAACCAGTTATGACAAAGCATCACCTGGAAGCAAACTGCTTTGATTCAACAGAGACAGCCAGAGGTGGTCAATAAGAAAAATTCTGGCTGCTTTGCTGCCCCTGAACTTGCTTCCATGCAAATAGCATCAGGTCTCTGTTTTGGGAAGAAGTCCCAGCAGAATGGTGTCTCTGCTACCAAGGTTAAAACAGACAAAAATAATTCCTGAAATTATTTTTTTTCTTTGTCTGTCTAAGCCTCTTTTTCCCTTTTTAGTCTATTATTATATCCCATCTACATCTAAACTGTTCCCATCTTATTAGATTCCCTGATTTCCTTTTCCCACAGTTCAGGATGGGAGGTGAATAATTTGACTTTACAACACATGCCTCTGCTGTTACAGACCCTCATAATACAAACACTCCAGGGAACTTGACTTTAAGTAAGAATTTGAGGCAAGAATTGAAGCAGAAATCAAATACAGTCTCAATGGCAGTCTTTATCCCTCATACTTAGCCTAAATCAAGCAATGGGGTTAAAGTGACTCGAACTGTGGCATACATTTTCTAATAGCTCTGCAATACATCATCCTACAGGTTTGCTCAATAAACTAAAAAAGCTGAGTAGCATTTTAAATGGGATTCTGTGGTAACAATACATGGATGTTCCTTTGAAAATGTGATATGTCTTCTTCAGTCATTCTAAGAAACAGTAAATGTCTCATGTCCCAGGGAATGAATAAACTATTTGCATAAATTAAAAACAGACAATTAAATAGCTGGATCATATTCTGCATAGATTTCTAGGCTGAAATCAGTGCTTGAGAAATGACCCAAAGTTCCAGGGTTGTTCACCAAATGGCTGGAGCTTCAACCATCTGGAATTTAAAACTTTTAACGTCTCTTCTCCATAAATTTTAGCCACCTCAAGGTCTTTCCACCACAACTACAACTTTCCTGACATGTTTTAGTGCTTGAGGTTAAAAATCACACTTTACCTCAGCTCTGTCAGGGTCAGATTTGTGGAGGGTAATTCTGTTGGACAAGATATCTTTGTGATTACTTAAAAATCTGTCACTTGGGGGAAGAAATAAGACTTTTCCACAACCCCTTTGAAGAAGAACCATTTAAGTGAACAAAAAAGGCTGGCTCAGCTTGCAACAGGGGAAAGAAAAAGTGAAGCTAAATTACCTAAACAGCATCTCAGCTCTTAGCAGCACGGCATTGTTTTGCAGCCAGATTAAGTGAGTAGATTAGAGTACTTGCCAGGGTTAAGACCAGTCACATCAAGACTCGAGCAAAAATTAGCGGCTAAGCCAATTTTCCCAGAAATCTCTAAAGACTAGGTTTAGGAATGATGGTTTTTCCATTCTACTTAGCACTCCACGGCACAGTTTCACAAAGCTTTTCACTCCCTCCAACATTTAATGGGTGGTATTTCCTATTTTGACTGGTACAGAGCTCATCTATGCATCTATTAAAGTGTGCAAAACGTCTTTTGCCAAAGCCTTCTTTTCTCTCACCCTCTTCATGAGGTTGAATGGATAGAAGAAATGTCTTTGCTCTCACGTCGCAGTCAATACGCCATCTTTGCATTTTTTTTTTTTATTTTTTTCAGCATTTCATGTGTTTCTCTTGTGAAGCTGCAGCCTGTTTAAATTAAAGCAAAAAGGTGAAGTGTTGGCATCTTAGTTCATGGTTCAAACACCTGAGTTCTTAGTATAAAAAAAAAAAAAAAAAAATCCAGCCCAGCCCCTAAGGAACAAAATTGTTCTTAATGTAGCTGAGTTCCAAGAAAAACTTGAGGTGTGGTCTTTCTGCAGAGAAACACTCAAAAATTATTGCCTCTGAGTCTGGTTAGGGTCAAATTAAGAGCTGCCATAAAATATGTTTGCATTGGTGGAGAGACACCCGGTAGCTTGTGCTTCTCACATGTGTTACAGATGGCACAAGCCCAGAGATGTCCCTTACGTTTACTGAAGCCAACGTTTGCTTTAAAGAAAAATTTCGTTATCTCTTGGCTGTGTAGTTTCTTTAAATTCTCCCTTGTGTTTGCTGTGGTGTGGGATGCTCACGGGCTGCAGCTGTGTCTGCCTTTTTTACTCTTTACCCTCATGCTTTCTCATCTCAGAAGGTGGACTACCCAAACAGATGCACACTGTCGAGAAGAATGACAACTCTGTGGCAGAAGACCAACAGCCCTGGGCTGAAGAGCAACAGCCTTGCTGTTTGTTTATTTGGTTCTGGCATGTCAATGAAGACGTATCAGGTCTTGCTCCTACCCATTTTGTTCCTCCCTGGCCTTGGCCCGGGCGAGAGCTTGCATGTATTGCATGTGATGGCCCAAGCCAGGACGTTTCAGGGAAGTTCCCTGCATGTCTTCTCAACTCAGAGAGATCCTCAGCTGCTTCTGAAGTCCTTGTGAAGTTGTGATGTTAACCTCAATGTCCTGGCCATATTCCAATGTAAGTAATTACAAACTGCCTATCTCATTTCAGCCTCTTATGTCAACTGCATGAAGTGTACTTTGGCTCTGATTTTTTTTCTCCATTTTTCAGTTCTAAACAGTTGCATAGCACTGCTTTGTGGAATTACCCTTCTTCCACCTATGGTGGCAGTCCAGTTTGTGATGTAAACTTTACACCATAAAGAAACAAAGAACAGATAATTGTCCCCAAATTCTCACAGTACATAATGATATTCATACAGTGGACAGATGACTTCTCCACTAGGCCTCTCCCTCCTGACAGAGAATGGATGGGGCTGGGAAGCCGGCTGTCATGTTCCAGCTATTTTCATTTGATGGATGGCTCTGTAGCGCTGTTAGCAAAAGCCATCATTTAGACCTTCCCAAGAGTACATTATAGCACACAGTTGCCTCCACATCCGTGTCCAACCATCAGTCTTCTGCCACCAGAAATCTCACAAAAGAAAAAGTCTGTTCCTATCTGTTGGTGAATCAGTGTTTGTGAGGTTCACCAAGTTCCCAGGATGAAGGGTGCAAGAGGGCATCTCAAATAGATTATGAATATTGATTTCCTGAAGCTGTTCAGCTACTGATGGATATACATACAGTAGCATGGTGAAGAAGGTAAACTGACTTTTTAGTGGTCCAAACATTGGAAAAAAACCAAATCACTCTGGGTAGCAGAGAAACCTTCCATAACCCTTTCTGCTCTGCCTAGCTAACTCTGCCTTGCCTGCAGCAAACGGGCCCATCAATCTGTTTTATCACACCCTGATCATGCAGTGCTCTCAAATTCAGATTTCCCCCAGCTCTTAACATCTCTGACCCTCCACCAGACAGTACAGGAAACACGTAATAAAAAAGTTACTGGAAGCGTTCAGCACAGTAAATGTGGGGACATTTGTGCACCCTGAGAAAAACCACAGGCGCAGCTGCCTAAAGCCAAGACATTTACTCACCTTCAGATATTTATTATTCCTTTCTTCCAACCTACTTCCTTGCTGCCATCTGTCTCCAAAGCAGGAGTGCATTCCAGATTATCCTTGATGCTTAAAACACAGAAAGACGATGACACAAATGGCAAACTGTCTGCTCAGGGGTCATGGACTTTTCTGTACATCTCTGCCGAACACCTAAACTCTCTGCCCTCCACCTACTCCCAGTTTTGTAGCATTTTCATAAGATTTCTTTAAAAATCAGAGTATGCTATTTCAGGCCTGCCTCTGAAAGGGAAGACGAAAAAAAGCCAAACATATTTCTGGTATTATACCAGTAGAGCTAATGGTAGGTGACTTGGTAGGCAGGATTTGGTGTTGCTTGTGGTTTTGGTTAGGGAACACCTTCTTCAACACCTTTTGTCTCTGTCCTGCTGTGACAACCTCCATCCGAGTACACTGAAGTCTTCAGGATGTTCCTGCAATTGTACATCTTGTTTCTACTTCATTCCTTTCTGCTCTTTTATTATTATTATTATTATTATTATTATTATTATTTTTCTGATTGATGTGAATCAGATCACCCAATAAGGTGTAAGTAAGAGCTGTTAG
Source organism: Oxyura jamaicensis (assembly GCF_011077185.1). Classification (NCBI taxonomy): domain Eukaryota; kingdom Metazoa; phylum Chordata; class Aves; order Anseriformes; family Anatidae; genus Oxyura; species Oxyura jamaicensis. The sequence continues at coordinate 18,242,048 of NC_048903.1, read as the reverse complement.
TAAGAGCTGGTTGCAGAAAGGGTGGGTTTCCAGTTTCAGTGTAGTCTATTTTTGAAAGCTCACCGTGAGCAATTGCAGCTGCCCAGCTGATCATACCTAATTCAAGTGTGTAAATAAGGTAAATACATATTCATAAACAGATAAATGGGATGAATTTTTCATCAAGGATGGGCAGCTGTGGTCTTTTTGGGAATCCAAATTTTCCTGATCTGCACTGCCATATTTTGACCCACAGTGCCTTGACAGCATGGCATCAGTGGGAGATCCCAGAGTGAGAGCAGGATAACATTTTAATGCCTCTGTGGCTTCAACATTGAAGGAACAAAACGTCCAACCATGGTCTGCAATGCACTTACATGTTATTGCTGGGTAAGGCAGCATTTGAAGTAGTAAGTGATTGTGTTTTGTTACAGAGGAAATAAGGAGTCTGGATCTTTCCTCTCCCACATCCAGGCACCCCCACCCCTTCTCCCCATTACATTGTTGAGGCACTAAAGGGCATCCACATGAAATCTTACACTGAACCTGCTTCCTTTTTCCACCGCCATGTAATTTGCCACATCAATGCAGCTCCGACCCTAGGATCTGGAAATTCTGTATCCCTTTTCAGAGATTGCCCTTTGATTTTTCTTGGACTTGGCTGTGTTTTAAGCCTCTCTAAGATAGCTGCACAGGAGCAGGAAATTCTGTAGACCCCACTCTCTCTCAGGAAGAGGAGAAGGAGCCAAACTTCTATTAGCTCTTCCTTTTCATTTGCTAGCTTTTGGAAGAAAAAAAAGTAATCATCAGATACAAAAGAGTGACAGACGTAGGCATTTCCATTTGACTTCTTTTTTCCTTTTCCCTTTCTTATAGTGTTCACGACAAAGGGTTTCCACACATGGTCCATTCCTGGGTCAATAGCTGCTGATAGGCAGGCAGAAGGTTTCTCTCTGCAGTCTGTGGGAAAGCAGAGCGTTTGTTAGCTCTAGACAAGTTTTCAACTTCAATGCGTGAATCAAATACCTGAATCAAATTATTATGTGCAGCTGTGAAAATTATGATCATGAAACCTGATTACAATCCCCACCCCCTCCTTCCAAGGTCAGTGACAATATACAAAAGACCTTCCCTTCTCTAAAGTAAATATTTCATGGAACAAAGATGACTTTTTCTCCATAAGCTTTTATGTCTGAGGGAAGGAGGCTGGACAGTGCCGGCAGAGTTCAGAGCTCATGGGAGGTCAGGACGGAGACGCTTCGTTCTCTCAGCAATCGGTCACTTACTTTTGGAGGCTTGTTTTTCCCTTGGCTGCTTTTCCCTCTCACCTCACTAACCGTTTCAAGACAACTGGTGCTAATCCCTAAAGGACTGTGTTTTGTTTTGTTTTTTAACAAACACACTTTTAATTTGACCGTGAGCCTCTCCACATCCATTTTCCATGCAGTGAAAGCCACATAATCCTCCACCTTCAGAGATTTTCACTTGCATGTAAACAAGCACCGTTGTTTCCTTACATGAGGTATGTTGCAATGATATACATCCCAAATGCAAACAGAGACCGCCTGCTTTTTGTTTAACTATAGTGCATATTTCAGCAGTGTAGGATGAGTTAAACTTTCATGCTCCAGCCAACAACCCATTACAGAGAATGCAATCTGAACCAGATGGGCCCAGGTCATAGTACTTAAGATCCCTCACAGTGAGATCCAATCTTTGGTTGGAAGTCTTACTGAAGTCTTACTTATCCATTTGCTGGAGTCAACGGATCTACTTGTTGGAGTAGAAGCAACTCAGACAAGTAAAACATTAGAGAATTAGCTTTTAAAATGTGTCTGTAGCTGTAAACTGCACTAGATGCAAATGCTTTCCGTATGCAAACCATCTGCTGCTGCTGTGCTTTCCAGGCGGTCCTTGCTGACACAATGTCAGCTTGGTGTCCTGGTCAGGCTGCTCCGCTGGGAGGCTGGAGACCTGGGTTCAATGGTTCAACCCTTGGCACGGCACAGACTTCTCGGGTGCCTTAGGGAGTCTGTAAGGACAGATGGAAATATGGGAAGTGTTGTAGGGTTGGACTTGCTGGGACATACACAGGGATATGTTGCGTGCTGCCACTGCTTGGAGCAAGCACAGTTTTCGTTTTATCCCATCTGCCCCACAGCTTCCACCACACATAGGAGTGGGAGATGGTGGCAGTGCTGGGACAAAGCAGGAAGGTAGAGACAAGGCCAGCATGGCATGGCCTTGACAGATGCCTGCAGGAACTTAATCAAAGAGCTCTGACAATACACAGGGATCTGCAGTGGAACACATAGGTAGTAAAGCAGCATGATTAAACAGGGAGGAGCGGTACCACCTCCACTGCCCTCAGGGCTTTCTTGTTACAGGATGAAAGCCCCAAAGCTGCTTGTGAACTTGGGCCTTCAGATTGGCAATTTGCTGGGCTCCCTGCCAAGCCACGAGGCCAGATGTTCCTTACGTCGTTTGAAAACCACTGTCTCAGTCAGTAAACATCACATCAGTCCAAGCTCAAACCTGATTAAAGGAAACTTTGGATTTTCCACTTAATGAAGAAGGGGTGAAAGGTAGGAATGTACAAGAGATCGCTCTTAGCCAAGAACGAATCAAGAAAGTCAGTGTCTTTATTTCACTGACTACAACTACTGTGTAACTTCAGACATGGGGCAGCTTCAGTGTAACGCGGTCACCAGCAAATCTAAAAAATGCTGGGTTTCAGTCAGAGGATCCTCCCAGAGTTCATTTGGTTCCTGAGGCTTATAAATATTCACATTTCTTAAGTTAAGAAACCTGGGCTGGAAAATTGCAGCAGAACAAGCTGTCTGTGGGAAATTCCTGTACCTTATTGTTTCCATTCCTGATGCTACAAAGATAACTGCCTTCTTCATTGTCTACTTGGCTTCTGCTTGAGCCCAAACAAATGCCAGAAAAAGGTATTGAAGTATTTTAGAATGACATAAAGGTTAACTGCTCTTTCTCCTTTGAAAACCTACATCAACCTACAGAGAGCTCTTGATGGCTTTTGCCCCTCTCCAGCTCTTTCTCCTCTGACTGTATCAGAGCAACAGGGACTGGACATCACTTCAGATAGCATTACTCTGAGATGATGTTGTTGAGGTGGGCCCCAGGCTGTGGCTTTTCTCCCATTTTTATACAGTCAGAAGATTAACATGGTATCAGGAGATAGAAGGCTACTACAAACATTTGATATTTTTCCTGCTGTTTTCCTGCTGTTCCTATCATCCAACAATAATAATAATAAGACAAACTGATTATAATTTTCAAAATACGAACTCAATTTGAAGCACTTTTTTCAGCATTTACATGGACATTCAAATTGTTTTCATCTTATATGGACATAGCAATCTTGCTTTGTGTAGGACTTCAGGCATGGCTGCTAGGACACAACAATATTCTTGTGACGTGGATCTCATGACCTCTCATTGTGATACAAAAGTGATGCACCAGATGGGCTGGCTCAGCTGAAGTAGGACTGAGCATCTTCATTAGATGCTGCCTGAGAGGACGCACACATATATATGCATCTTCACGAAACACTCTCAGCAGCACTAAAAGAGTGTTTACCAGTAGTATGCATTCTCACTGATTTGAGCAACAATCTGGAATTATATTGCACGTTTGACTTCCTACAGGGCATTTTTTTGGTTTTGCTTTAAAGTGTATTTATAAATATGTCCCAGACATGGTATCCTCTATTTCTGAAAGACCATCAAGAGGCCTTTCCAGCTGTTTGCTGAATTGTCAGCAAGTGCAGGGGAAATGGATTTTTAATGTTAATATTACACCTGCTGTCTGGATGAGCTTGATAAGAAGTAGGGCTGCTTGACAGCAGCTTGGACCATATCGAAACAGCTTCAGTATTTGATGGGCACAGTGGGAAGGTTAATAGCTGGGAAAGGCAGAAAGCATTGCTTCCTTTTGCTCTGTGCTGAGCTGAGACATCATCTCTTCTCTCCTGATATCTTAACCGTGAGCAATAGGACATGACAACATGCACATGATTAACTGGTTTGTAATACATGTCTCAGGTGCAAAGGGGGATGACTTCACCCACCTGACAAAAGCACAAATGTCTGGTAAGAAACTGAGAGGGAAAATGTCCCATGGGAAGGCTGAGGGAGGTGGGGAAAAAAAAAAGAAAAAAAAAAAGTGTCATTGCTATGTGCTGCTGGGTTCAGGATTCACCACAGAAGCTGGTGTGAGTCAGGATAGGCTGCTGGGATGTGAAAGGAAGGCAGATCACAGGGTCTGTCCATCTCACTTTACAAACCCAGGGAGATATGAGAATTTGAAGCCCTCAGCGCAGAGCCCCTGTGCTCTACTTCAAGTTGTGGCAGCTCAGGATGTGTCTGGTATCTGCAGGGACAACTGGAGAGAGTATCTGGGGCTGCTGTAGCACCTTGACCTTGCTCAGACCAGGCCGTAGAGCATCTCATGCTGGTTTGAGAAGTTTCCATCCAAACCTTTGTGCAGCTCCCCAGGGGCTTTTCTGCACAGAGAGCTCTGAAATCATCCAGGACAAAACAAAAGCTCAGAAGTGTCTCTTGAACTCAGACCATCTCGCTTTTTTTTTTTTTCTTTTTTTTTTTTCTTTTTTTTTTTTTTTCCCCAGTTGTTTTGCTGAAAAAAATGTGTGTGATTCCTTCAGGTAGGCAGGTACACAATTAATTTGATGATAGCTTCACTGAAAAGTGTGGGATCTGGGAGTAGAGGCTAGGGATTACAGTTGTTTAGGTTTTCCTCCTTTATAGAGGTAGATCATTGTGTAGACTTGTACTAGAAAAAGATCCTCAAAGAGTTGACTTGGCAGGAAAACCAGGGATGAAGATGAGGGGTGGGAGGGATGGGATGGCCAAGGCTCAGGAGGAGTGGGCAGACAGGCTGTCCCCTGCCACCAGGGAAATCCCAGTGCTCTGCTGCAGGCTGCCTGCCTAAGAGAAAAACAGCAACAGTGGCATCCCAACATGGATTTATAAGTGATTTCCAAACACTGTCAAGGCTGGTAAGATGGCCAAGTGCATGTGACTGTGTTTGCACAGCCACGCAGGTGCTGTTAGTTTTCATTATAGAGAAATATCCATTTTCATGTTATTTCTATATACATTTTATTTTATTTTCCCATGGAGGTGTATACACGAAACCCAGAAATTGAGGCATTAGGTAAATTATTGAATAATCAATTAATTGAGTAATTATTGAATAAGGGATTAATAACTTTACCAAATCTTGTGGAAGCCACAGGCTCTTCCAGGGCAAGAATTCACATCCTTAATATCAGATAGCCCGGTGCAATATGTGAGTCTGTGCCTATGTATATGAACCACTTTATCAGTAGAAATAATTTAATTCACTTTTATTTCACTACATGCAACATGAAAAAAAGTTCTTGTCCTTAAATGAAGTAGCAAAGAAGATGAAATCAGATCAAACACTTTGAGAGATTTAAAAACGAGTGTAGGAGCATTGAAAGACATTCGATGAGCCATTAAATGCTTTTGTTCCTGCCAGTCTGTAATGGCCAAACTGATAGCAGAGAAGTAATTTATTGAACTACTTTGTCCTCCACTTGCACATGTGTGATATAAACAGAGAGATAATAAACAGCAGCTGGGGATCCCTTTTTCATGCAAAAGGGAACTTGTTTGAAAATTTTCTTGCTCCCAACTGTAAAAACATTTACTTTTTTCAGCTTAGGACAATAGCTTTCATAGCACAAAACAACGTTAATCATCCTGAGTGATGGCACTGAGCTGGAGAGATGAAAAAAGCATGGAAGCTCGAGCCATTTGCGATGGTTTAAACCAATCACTTGAAATCAGACAACGTCGGTTCAGTTTACTACACGTTTTTATGTAAGTAGTCAACGCTGCTATTAACAGCTGGACTTCAAAGTTCGGATGGAGCGGGAGTCTTGAGGTCTGTGTAATGTTACTTCCCCCCCACTCTCCATCCATGTAGTCATTAACAAGAGTTGGTTTACATGAACATCAAGTGCTGATAAGGATGTCTGAGTATTGACACAGAAATTGCTTAGTAAAGAGAGCAATTTATAGGAAAGCCAAGTGTAAGACATTAGTCATGCACTATTAGGGGACAGCTAAGTTTTACAGAAGGATCTTTTGAACTCAATTGGACTTGAACTTAATAAAAGCAAATTCCAAAGGAGAGGTTTGCTTTATGTTGGCCAAACATATTAAACCAATATTGCTCTGTAGGTAATAATAGCAGTTCAATTAGCCTAATTCTACCTTCATTGGAAATACAATTATTCTGAACAATCAGAGTTTAATTGCAAGCTTATAACTATTAAAGAAGGTTGGAAGTTGAAAAGGATTTTTTGCTAATATTTTACCTGGAGATAAATGAAAAATTGCAAAGGATAACTGCTATATCAACAAAGTAATTGCAGTATGCTAATATTTATTATATATAAAATATATTTTATAAATTATAGATTCTAATATAAATATTAAATATACATATATATTTAAAATTATTTTCTACTGAGAAAAAAAACAGCATAGAATTAAAGTCACATTTAATATTGAGTTTTAAAACAAGTTTAAGTACTTTTCACAGAACAGGCTATTAACTTGTAGAACTCATTGCCACAGGATTTTATGGAGATCAGGAAAAAAAAATTGAAACTGGGAAAAACCATCCATCGGTGACTATTAAAGTTCAGATACAGCCTCTGGAGCAGGAAACCCCATACCTGCCAACTGCCAAAAGCTGAGAAAGTCCAGAAGGGAAAGATCATTTAATATATCCTGCCTATTCCAATATCTTTTTCAAGCATTTGCTGGTCTTTGGTAGAGCTGGGGTGGCAGGACAGACAGAGATTTATTCTGACCTGGAAAAAACAGTCACTTTCCTATCACATGATGAGTGTTGGACTTCTCTTTTCCATGGTGTGAATAACGAGAGTGGATTTTGTGCGTTATTTGGATTCAAGAAGGCTTTCCACCATCCGTCACCACAGGATGGACTAGTTTCTGTGATGGCATTAATTCATGCAAAGAGCAAAATCCACTGCAGCAAGTGACTTAAAAAAGAATCAAAATCTCCTTGGCTCCAAGGGACATGGGAACAGGGATGAATTTTGGAGAGGCACCTCAGGCTTCTCATAGCTGGGTACCATGGCACAGGGATGCTGCTCGCTCACTGCTGCTGGCAGCATCAAAGTGTGCACGAGTACGCAGGTTTGGCTTTTCAGTGTGACAGCACCTGTTAATTGTCCAGTTAGGTATTACCTATTAAACATTTACTGCCTATTTCCTGTACATGTCTGGTGAGGCTAGCAGGAAATTTAGAACAAATTAAGCGGCAGCTGTAATCCCTCACACTTCTAACAGCCCCTGATATTATAAAATATTAGAAATGGATGTCCCAAGGAACAGACACTTTTAGGGCAGCTAAGTTCCCCTGTGTCCCCAGCCCGGCCAGCCCCGAAGGTTAAATTACTCAGCTGGTATCTCTCCACTTACGCTCCCTGTCTCTCCACCCACACTTTTGGTACGTTTGATGGGGCTCTTTCATCCCCCCCCACTGTTCCCACACAATTTCACATGTGGTCTGAGTGGGGCACTTCCTGCCGTTAAAAAAAGCAAAACCAAGACCCCTGCAGAAACAGCCTGCATGCAGAACACCCAAGTTGACAGAGTGTGAGAGAGAAGGCCTAATCCATACCAGATGAGCAACAGCAATAGCCCTACTGAGCCAGGCCAAACACAGAGCAGAAGACAGAACAATCCTTTTTTCCCCCCCCCCCCCCCCCCCCCCCCCCCCATTCCCTCTTCAAGTGGACACTTCAAAACACTAGGAAAATATTCCAAGGAGCATGCCCCTAACTTTAAACCGATATTGTTTGGGTTAAGTTGCCTACCATGCAATGTTCTTTCTTCACTTTCAAAATAAACCGTAGGAAGCATTAATGCAAATACTATATAAACACACATTCATTCCTACATTTTAAAATCTGCCCTAGTGCTCAGGCTTTAGTTGCTGTTTAATTTGATGCGAGAACCAGATGTATCTTGAAATTGCAGATCTTCACAACCTTCTTACATGTAAACAGGAGGAAATCTGATCCATATCTGAGACAGAGACCTCCAGAGAGCAAGCTATCGAACCCTGCCGCCGGTCCCTGGCTTTTGGATGTGCTTATCGGTTTGATTTCATTTTAATTTCATGTTATCAGACTGAAGAAAGGAAGTGCACCAGGGCAAATTTTTTTTGGAGGCAGCTCAGTAAAAGCTTGTGGATTTTTTTTTTTCCAAAAATTAGTCAATTAATTCGGATCTTGTAAAAACTCATTTTTTCGTATCAAAAAAGGAGAATTAGAGGTTAACCCATATTTCAATAAAATAAAGGAAAAGGAGTGATCTGAAATTTAAAACTAGTTTTGATGTTTTCTTTAATGAATTTTAAACAAGATTTGGACAAATATAAAAATGTAAAATTAGTATATTTATTAACAGATATAATTATTCTAATAAAATTATAATTTTTAAATAACATTTTCAGCTCAAAGTATTTTTTACTTCATTTAAAACATTTTTTTTCTGTCAAAACATCCTATTTAAAAAATATATAGTTTTTTCTCTTCAAACTTGGACATTTTATGCAGCTCCAAAGTGTCATATTTTGACTATAATGTTTTATGGCATAAAATTCACAAATGGAGTGGAAAAGTATCATTGGAAATTATTGGGGAAAATGCATTTTTAATTGAAAGAAACCTCCTGAAAAAATCCACAACCTTCCTGTTATGCTATAAATTCAGTGCTGAGACAGACATTTCAGACTTTTGTTATTCATTTGCAGATGGAAGTGTGGCTTTCAAAACTGTTCCTCCAAACACCTGGGGCTCTTTGGGGTCTCGGGGGAACATCTCAGTGTCTGGCCCCATAAAGGAGGTGCAGAGCAGCACTGTGGACCTCCATGAGATCTTTCCCTTTTTGAAGACCCATTTAAAGCAAACTCAGGACTCTCCATACTAACGCAGAGTGCAGAGATTGTTTTGAAGGATGCAGCATACCATTATTTTGTTAAGGGCAAATATTACCATGAGGATATCTGAAGGAAAACAAACAAACAACACAACAACAACAACAAACAACAGCCTGCTCTAAAATCATCAATCCTCTATTTTCTGCAGTGGGTCAGAATTTCACCTCCCTCTCCAGCAAAATCCCAGCCTCCAGATGAAGTACGTAATATCTCTACATCCCTCACAGGCCCTTAATTCTACAGGGCCGAATCTACTCTGATTGCTCATGGATATGCCAAAAATGATGCATTCCTGCAGTCACCAGAAGGAGCTAAATAAAGCCTATTGGGTCACATATCCACTTCCAAAAGAAGTGCCTGAATATATATTTACACAATACTACACCCGATGACAGCTCCAGAGCTATTACACTCTAACAAGCAAGCAGCTCACACTGAAGTACAGCTTCACTGTAAGTTCTTTGCAACAGACCCAGTAACGATCCAAAATTTGCTTTCCCTTTAATATCTCTTTTGTGCTTATGGCCAAAAGGAGTATGAAAATTCCCCAGAGGAAGACCAGAAGTAGAGGCAAACAACATTAATCATGCATAACGACGCCTGTGAGATGAAGTCAGCATGCTCCCTGCTCTCCCTGCCTTGAGGAGGACATTACACAAATGCAACCCTTCAGCGTTGTTGTAGCAACTCACTGAAGTGCCCCTCAAGGCCAAGCACTTGATTTATTTCCTGTTCTTGCTGCCTCAATGCTGGCATCTCGTGATGGCTCACTGCAACACTGCATCATTTCTTCTTTCCTCCATATAGACCTTCCTTCCTTTCCTTAAACTGTCCTTTAGATAGCGGATGTCATACCCAGCCACAGGAGCACAGCTGCAGGAATGCACTGGTTCATCCTGCTCATATGCCCATCAAAGTCATGTCTATTGAACAGCAGGGGTTACCGAGGTCTGTCCAAAACAGGTGGCCTCTTCGGGTGACTCGGTCATCCAATTCTGGCTCTGCCAGGGTTTGGAGGTGATGGGAACAGCTGGGACAGGGAGATTAAAGAGAGGAATTGGAGAAGATAGGACTGGCCATTGCATGGAGGAAAGCAATAGGTCTTCATTGATTTCAGTTTTATATCCACAGAGAAACTGTGATTCATTTTTTTCCCCGTCACCATTATGGAATAGGAGTCAATTTCTTAATGCTGAAGTAGTGCTTCAAGAAATATGTTTAAAAAATATGGGTATGCAGATATTTGCCTAGTATGCCTCTCCTATGTAAGCTTGCAGCATGTTTGCCCCAGAGAAAGAACGTTGGTTTGAGAAGGGGAGACAGTCCTGTACATAACTGATCTATGTGGAGGAAAACCTAGAAAATCTCAGTGGTGCCTGGTCCTTGGAAATATGTCCCACACATAAGGACAGACACTGAGCTGAAATCTCCAAATAGCCATTGTCATTGAAAATTTTCCACTTGATGTGATGACTTGTTTCTCTATCTCCTCTTTCTCATCTCTTTTCCCCAAATGTGGGCATTCTCTTGCTCCTGAAATCTCTGACGACACAACTGTGGTCACTTGGCATGCTTCAGTATGTGATTCACTAAAACATGAGCCATGCATTGGGCCAGATCTTTTACTGTAGATTTTGACATAAGAAGGGACAAGTTCTGAGATTTTTAAAGTAAGTAAGTCACTCACACAAATGGGAACAGATTTGTACCCTGAAACTGGGGCATTAAAATCTGCCCAGCTAAATATTACATACATACATGCATACCTAGGGTCCAACTTCTCTTACCATTGTTTATTGTGCTATCCTACTTTTATGTAAAGAAGGAAAAAGTTCACTGGCAGTTGCTCTCTCCTATGAACAAAACCCCTATTCTACATTTTTAAAGCCTGCAGCTGAATAAACGAGAGAACCTGGCCTTTCTTTACAGGCAGGGGCTGTCAATATTATATGATGCTGGAGAAACACAGGGAGAAGTGAGTCAAGGAATGAAACACCAAGATTTTCTGTTTCAAATACCAAATGTCTGAAGCCAGTGTTAGGCTGTGCCAACGTACTGAGGAATGAGTGAAATGTGAAACATGATCTCCCTAAGACGCTGCAAGACATAGAGGCTGGATTCTCAGAGTGTTGCTATTAAAAGCCCATTTCAAACTCTTGGTTCTCCTTTGGGAGGATAACAAGCAGAAAGAGTTTGCTGGTAAAGATTATATTTAATTCCATGTTTAGGATGCCTGGGCAGAACATCAGGAACAACAATATCACTTGGTGTTTCTCCCTTGTTCAGCTTTCTGCAAGATTTTGTTGTTGTTATTGGTTTTGGGGACAGGGGGTTGCCTTTCTCCCTTGGGTGCATGAATGGCTGAAACGTCATTAGCTGCAATAATTAATCTTTGCTTCTGTGCAGTTTCGAGAAGCAGTGGCTTTATTGAATAGCCTTCTATTTAAATGTAAGCCAGATGCCGTTCTCGTAGCCATCACAAACACAAACTATTAGTTTTAGTTCAGGTCACGGCCAGTTTAGTTATTTGAACTTCTCTAAATGGCCTTGCCTCCCAGCTCAGCGAGCCTGGAGCATGGAGTCTAAATAAGGCAGATAATAGTAATTCTTTTAAACTGAATTTTAAAGCCAGCAGAGACCCACATTATTTGACAACTGGAGAAAGAACTTAAATTTTCAGTTCAGTGGTACTGAGATGCCAGACATTTATTTCTAACTTCTCATGTTTTGGCTCAGCACTAGTGTCTGCAGCACATTCACATCCATGGTCAGGTGGAGCAAGTCTCTGTGCTACAAGTGATCCCTCTGAAGTCAGGAGAACAATTCTGGGAGCCAAAATATACCTCCACATAGTGAAGGCCATCCAGAACAGGCCCTAGCAGTTATTTAGCTGTATTTGCGTATCCCGTAGGCACTGTTCATAATCCTTCTTAGGGTTTCATATCTGAAATTCACATACCTGATGATAATTAATACAAACAATTTTGCTGGTCAAGGACCTGCCCCAGCAGCTCAGGGTGGAGCCTGGTTTGTGGGGTGAAGATGGCCAGCATCTGTCACTGCTCTGAAGCCTTTAAAGAGAAGGAAACTTGGTCTGCAAAGTGCGTCAGCAGCAGCCTGAAAAAGAACTGGTGGGGCATTTCAAAGTAGGAGAAGTAATTGCCTCAGTTCAATCTGTATTTTCTGAGTTCAGCTCATAAAACATGTAGTGTTTACTCTAAACTTGCTGCTTGTATCACAGGGTTTTATTTGACTGAGCTCCCGATGCCCCTCATAAATAGCAAGCAAGAGCAAGCAGCTGTACCCATTCATTTCAGCAAGCTTTTTTTTTTTTTTTGTTACCCACTTCTTTTTTACAAGGCTGAAGGTATCTGTTTGTGTTTTCTTAGCAGTGATTTGATAAAAGAGAAAATTAAATGTTACAAGAAAACAAGAAGTAAAAATTAGCAAGACAAGAGCTTAAAACCAGGGGTAACATATTTTGCTAGGCAGGATGATAGATTGGGCAAGAGACGTATGACTGAGGCACACAAGCCTTTCTTCACATATCTAGCTGTTGTCATCCAAGGCAAGACATGAAGGAACGTCTTCCTCACATCTTTCCAATTCAGGCTTGCAGTGTGCACAGAGGATCTGGCTCTGGAGCCAGTAGAGCTCAAAGCATGTGCAATATTTTCCAATTTCCTGATGGGTTCCATGCAACGCAAACAAAGTTTAACTTTTTGACTAGATCGTTAAAAGTGTTGGCAAGAAGGTGTCAGTCATGTCACTGAGCTGGTTGCTGCATCACTGTAATTGCTATTAATCGATAGCATCTTGGAGCTGTTTTGCTCAGCTAACAGGTTCCAAATGGCTTGATACTGAAGTGAAAACAAAGAGTTTTTTTTTTTTTTTTTTTTTTTTTTTTTTTTTTTTTTTCCTTGTCTTCTTTTCACACTTTATACTGCACATTAAAATCTACTCTCTGGATCTTGATATCAGATAATCTGGGTATAATTAATGCCTGAGAACATTTGCCCCCTGCCTTAGTTTTACAAGAAGAAAATCTGATATTAAGATTCTTTTTGTTATTAGAATAAAAAAAAAAAGAAAATATATTAAATTTTAAAGTCAATAATTGGTGGAATTGTAGTTATCTGGGTGTCAAATTCTCTGGAGGATGGGAAGAAAAGGAAGCCCAGGGACTCTATCCTTAAAGCAGATTAAAATCCAAGTGTTCAAACAGTTACTTAATTGCTGTAACCCATTATTGAGATGAAGTGATTTCATCCTTGCTGTCCTGTGAAACAAGACCCCCAGCAACTGAATGGTGAGGAACAGATGGAGGGGTGTCAAGAATGATAAAAAGTTCCTGAGTATAAATATAACAAATAGGTTAACAGAAAGGAATGGCGCCATGCATCTCATAAAACCCTGCTAGGCTTATCATGGTCAGATAAATCTTGATTTTGTAATGAAATAACATCAGAGCCCCCTGCTTTGGGTTTCACAGGTGATTAGATCACTGATGTATGTGGCAGGGGATGGCAGCAGGGAGGAGGAAACATTAGCAGGAGCCTTAAATGACCTCTTCTTGCTGCTCTTTGAAACTGTGAGAAAAGCCCAGCCAGAGAATTGTTATTTCATTGCTAATTTTGTGGTGGAGTCCTTCCAGAATGAGTTTAAGTGCAAACAAACTCACTGAAGCCTTTGCAAGGAATGGAAGTCATGAATGGGTGAAGAGCCTATCAGGAGAGTGGTAGAGCAATGCTCATCTGTTGATTTTCCTGCTCTCTTTCCTGAGAGCAGGACTTTGCAAACCCTGGGAATTGTCTGCACAAAGCTCCATCTCCATTAGGTCCTCCAGCAGCATGGCTGAAAGACGAAATGATTCCCCCATCATTTCTGAGCTGGAATGACAGTGGCAAGCTGGCTTCTCATGGTGCTCTGGAAGGGGAACACCATGGTGAGTTCAGCACTTGCAATTCATTTCTAAATCCCACTTTCACCTTTTTTTTTTTTTTTTTTTTTTTTTTTTTTCCATTGCACTCCGAGAATGAAACATTTTCTCAAATGAAAAATCTCCCAAGACAATGATGTGTAAACAAGCAAGACCTCCAAGTAACAAGTGAGAAAAACATTAAATTTCATTTCGGGCAATGCACCTACCTATTTATCTTTCCTTGCACTGTTCCTTTTAACACTGAAAATACCCCTGAGCTTTTGAAATCCTCAAGGTATATTGGCAACGCAGAGGTCAGTAACTTGATCTCAGTGCTAAAAAGACACTAACAGTTCTTGAGGGTAAAGGAAAGCTCTTTAATGATTTTAGCAGATGAATCAGAGGAGAGGGGGAGGGGTCAACTGGTAAATCCCATACGACCCTACAAAAGATAACCTTTGACTTCTCCTGACTCTCTGAACTGCAGTGCCAGCAAAATCCTGAGTTCTTGTGGGACCAATAAATCCTTGGGTGTTCATATCAGAGATCCTATATTCCGGCTGTAAAACTTGAGAATCCCAACACAGCTCAGTAGTTAAAAGTCATCACCGATAAACCCGCCAGGCTTCATTTACCAGCAGACTGGTTTGTGCCACTGAATGGGGAGGAAAAAATCCATTTCTGCGCTGGAATTGCAAAATAACCAAAACAACAAATCTGTAGGCCAAGTTCTGCCCTCAGATATGCGCCGGCAGCTTGTGGAGAAGTCAATGAGCGTTGAGAGTGTTTATCTGAGGGCAGAAGTTGGCATCAAGCCCCCTTGCTCCATTTGTTCAGGCATGGAGTGTGATGCTGAAGGCAACTGGCCTGAACAGTGCCCCAGCATCCCGCAGAAAATGAATTCTATTGAAAGGAAAATAAAGACTTGAAGCAAGTGGTGTTTGGGTTAGAAAAGTCAAAAGATACTGCTATTTGTATTTTGAGGAGCAGGCTGCATCCGCAGGGAGCATGGGACATTGCTATTTGGAAATATGTGTTTAAGATGAGTTTCCCTTTCCAGAAAGAATCCGTTATGTGATGCAACTATTCCGACCAGGGAGCACTTTTGCGCCAATAGCACAACGTTTCTTTTGCAGGATGGTGAAAGTGCTTCTTCAGTCTCTGGCTGGCTTCTGACCAGGGCTGAAAAGCCAGTCCGAGACAGAGACCTACCACTTAGTCCTGGCTGCTCTCCTGCCGATCTGCCCGCGACTTTGGGAGATGAACCTCTCTGCCTTAGCTGGCCTCTCCTTAAAATAAGCCTAATAATCATTTCCCTTTCTCAACTTCTTTTATTACCTCTGGGGTTTGGTGGACAGATGCAGGGGCATTTCCACATTCATGCCTGTGGTTAGCGCCTGGTCCATGGCTTGTGTGCAGATATGTCCAGATGAGCTGGGGTGCAAAATCAAATCCTCACTTATTTCAAGATGAAGCTCAACGAGGTTGGTGTGCTAAGCTTTGATAGCAGGCAGATGGATTTAGCAATGAGGAGGTGTCTTCAGCCTGATGTCTTTTGCTCACATTTGGGTTTTACACTCATGTAATTAGAATGGACACACACCTAACCAGTTATGTAGATGAAAGAGAGACAGAGTGATGGGTCTTGCAGGAAATGCTGCATGAATTAGCCAGGAGTTTCTCTCTTCCCTTATTTATAATTGTTAATGTAATAGTGACGGAGTTACAACTGTGGAGAAGAGTCCTATTCACTTTGTAGCTATTTTACTTCACCTTTTCCAAACAACAGTATACCTACTGCCCTGAAAATTTCTTCTTAAATCCAAGAGAACATTAACAGTGCAAAAATTAGCTGTATGGCAAAGTAAAAGAAGACGTCGTCATTGGATGTTTCAACAGTCATAGCTGTTTTCTATCATAATTTCTTCTCTTACAGTTACTTCTGGCTTGGTAAAAGAGCTCAGGTAAAACAAACAGGTAAAACAAATTAACATTACCAGATCACCAATGGCACTGCTTGTGGAAAAGGGAAAATTAAAATTTTATTTACCATTTAGCTGTTCAGTAATGATGGCAATGATTAACACTGTTTTAAATCATATAAATATGTCAGATTCTTGTCCAACAAATATTTTCCAACAGTTTTTCTTTCCATTTGCCTTGATGATCATCAGCATATGAACTAAAATGAAATGAAGGCATTAAAGAAGAAAGTAAGTATTAAGATCAAGGGTCATGAGTATTTGCTCTTGCACTGAACCTGAAAGGAAATCTTCCATAAAGAAGTTTTTCCTGAAAGGCCAGTGGGAAGCTAACAGAAGCATTAAGATGGAAGATAGGATACCTATAAAAAGTTATGTTTCAAAAGAAGGATGTGGGAAGAAAGGGAAGTAGGGAAGGAAATGGTATTTTAAACCATATTAAAGTAAGAAGCAGGTTTCCTAATTCTGAAAGCCTTAATTAGTCCTTTTTTAAAAGTTAAACAAAATGGATTAATCCCCAAACATTGCATTAAATTTGCCACAGTTCCTGCCCTTCTATTTGTGTGGGTAGGATTTTCACAAAAGACCTCAGTAATAATCATAGAACAAGGACAGCAGCCCAACACACAGCGAACAGCCCATCAGTAATGAACTGGAGTGTGTAGCTTAGAGCAACACTCCAATAACAAATTAGTTAGTGTGCGCAGCCCAGCGCTGAAGAGCGACCCAACAATAACAAACCAGTGTGTGCAACCCAAAGCACTCAAGAGCAACCCAACAATAACAAACCAGTTTGCATGCCTGATGGGAGAAAAGAAATTCAGCAAGGAAACGGATTTCAGTCTGAATTTTCCAAGGGGTTATTATTATTAACAACAGAGAGTTAAACTATTAATGTTTAAATTAAGAATAATACCTTCTGGAGCCCAATCCTGCTCCCATTGACTTTAATGGGACTAGGAATGAACCCAAAGTGCCCTTAAGGGATTTAGCTAGTGAACAGAACAAACTTTTACCTGTAACTAATGAGCCCACCATGGCAAATGGAAATTTCGTTCATCTCCGCTGGATAATGTGAGCTGGTCTTTATGGGGAAATGGAAACTATATAAGTCCTGGCACCAGAGCTGTGCTTGTGGTAACCTGCTCTCAGATGCTACTGAGCTGGATCAGGGTTAGATCACCTAAAGTGAGGATGCCTTTTCACCTCACTGTTTTCCTACCATGATGAAATTCCCAGATGGGTCTTCAGAGGGGATAAAAGGAGGCTAGATCCACTAAGCAGCTGACATAAATCATGCCTTATTGCATGAACCCCCTTCCAGCGTTGCTTCACGAACACACACACGCACATCATTATATACCTTATGATGTAAATATATTATGGTTACATTTTCAAGTTCAAATCCATCATCTGGGCCTCCCTGTGCAGAAACTCTCTGTGTCAAATTGAGCTCCCTGCATCCCGCTGAGCAGTATCTGACTCCTGAGGTCCTGAGCACAGCCCCAAAAGCTCAGACCCAGCCAGCCTCTTCGAGCTCCACAGCATGAGCCCATCTCTGATAGAGTTTATACCTCCCAGATGCAACAAAACTGAAACAACAGACATCTATCAAGCCTGATCCTTAGGAGAAGGCTTGCTTAATCAAATTGGGTGTGATCCTGCCTGAAATATGTTCTTTAATAAGTGCAGATGATAGTCATTCCCTTGCAGTCTTTCAACTTTTTGCATCACTTAGTTTTCTTATTGAGAATTAAAAGACTGTTTCCATCCCTTACTCTAGAAGGATATCTCAGAAACAGTTCCTGTTGTCAGTCTGGGATGTTGGATGGAGTCACCCAGGGACACAGGGGCAGATCCAGGACCCTGTGACTGAGCTCTATCCAGCACGGCCATTTGCCTCTTGTGACATCTGCTGATTGAAGGGAGCTGGGAAACCATGTTCATAAAGAAGACTTTGTGCTGATGAGGAAGACAGGGAGAGATCTGAATTAGTAAGAAAAAGTAAATACTACAGAAATTATTAGAACTCTCTTTTTCCCCTTGAAAGACATAATCCCTAATATTATAAACTGTGGTTTGGCTCTCATATTGATTTTGCCCAGTGAATACTGCACAGGGTGTCTTGATTTGGACCAGTTTAACTTGAACCAGAATGCAGCTGAAGGTGTTTAGAAATTATTTTCAATCTTCAACACTCCAGAGACCTGGCTGGGAATGTAGCAAATAGATCAAGGAAATTAAAAGGAACATTGGGGTCACTGCTAGAGGTCAGGAGAGAAAAAGAAGAGTTGGCCCTGATTAAGCAGAAACACGATGCTGTTGAGAAGAAAAAATATTTTGGGGTTTAGACTCCTGGCAAACAACAGCAAAATACCCATAACTGCCATTGGCTGGATTTTTTCCTTCCAACCAAACCAGAGGAAATTCCTGAACTGACAATGAACAGGAACAATGAGTGAGTCAGTACCCTCAATGCCAGAAATTCTCTGGATTTCCTAGCCAGACTGATGTGTTTGGAAGGTCACAATGATACAGAGATACACTTCTGTAGAACTTAGGGGTTGAAGATAAGCCAAGCCACGATGCAGATAATGAATACAGAAATATTCCAACTACCCACAAAACATCATATCTCTTGAGACAGAGAAGACACACTTTCTTTCTCATTCTTTCCATAATTGTTTTCTCATTTATAGCGCTAAGTTGCTGTTAGTTTTATATGAAAGGTGCTCGAATTCTGTCTCTGTTGATGACCATGTAAACCACAAAAAGAGAGCTGTGGGAAGATAATGCTAAGAAATTCTGACTGCTAGTACTTCTAATCTGTCTAGTCTAATTCCAAGAAGACTTTTTCATTTAGTAAAATGAGGTCTTGGAAATATCTGACACCAAAGATGTGTAAGAGCCAGAGGTAACATTACTGCTTTATTTTTTTATTTTTAAAGACTGCTCATGACTTGCTGTGGTATGTCCTGGGTCTGTTCATGAATGCTTACCTCTAAAACTCATCAACATAACTGCAGATACATGGTCATGGCTTAGGGTTATCCTAAAACCAGATGTAATACAATCACTTATATAAATAAGTCTAATCGATATATTTATCATCAGGATTTTATAATGCAGACTGTTAGTAGCTCTCGTTGAGCTCAGGTGGATCAATTTGCCTTCTGCACCTAAGGTTGGCACAGAAGAGACTTTGACGTACTGACACCAGCTTATCAAGTGCTCTGGAAGTGAGGAAAACCAAGGAAGTGAGGCAGAAGTCAGCAGCCAGAGGAAAATATTATTTTTAAATCCTAATGGGAGTCTGTCCTCTGAGCAAAAAGTTACTGGTATTTTTACTATAGGTTACTCATCTGTTTACTTGTTCTGAATTTAAATGGAAAATTGTGAATACTATCCATAGGATGGTTTTTTTTCCCTTGGTAGCTGTAAAGTCCCTAAAACCCCACATCCCAGACCTGATCTCACACTGTTAATAACGTTACTAAACACACATGATAGATAGAGGTTCTGAAGATATCCAGACACACAAAGCAGATACGCAACATGATATTATTACTGGCATGCTACGAATCTCATTACTTTCAGCAAATATCAATGGAGAAGTGACCTCTGCGCAATGTGAACACAACCAGAAACCACAGCCCCCAGGCTTTTTTTCAAATTGAAATTTCCTAATCTCGCACTACTGTACCAAACACGCAAATATGCAACAATGGATGGAAAGAAAATAAGGGTTCTCTGTATGAGTGTTGGATTAGAAAGGAATGGCTGGAAAACCAAAATTGTAGTACAAGAACATTCCAGTGTGGGGATCTGATGACACTGGAGCTGAGCTCTGCTCCTGCGGTTTACAGTACCACCAGACGGTATATCTTGCGAGAACAGTAACCTTGCACTGAATGGCTTCATCCACACTATCTGTGTATTATTTTTCTCTGTCATCATCAGAGTGGTTACTGTTATCATTAGATAAAGATGAAAAGTTAACCTGGGAAAAACAAGGCATTTTTATTATTATTATTTGTTTATATCTAAAATTTCAAAGGGTACAGTGGGAGCAGAAGATATCCTCTGGAACAGGCTGTCAGGAACTGCAAGTTGATACAGATGTATTGATTTAATCAGCCTGTATGACACCATTTATTTATGCAAAACATCTGTGACAAATATGTGGTACTTTGAAGGCACGGTGATATGTGCCTGGTCTTGTCTTGCACATGAAAATGTGTGATAAGAGCATCCACATAGCTCAGAAGGGTTGATTTTAGTGTATATTTTCTTTATGTACCACCTACATTCATGTTACAGAGAGAAGGTCAAAGCCCAGGAGTGCTATAAAAGCCTTTTCAAGAATTGCAGTAAATTTTAGATTTGAATTCAAATTTGCAATCTAGCACAACACATTGAAATGGGCAAAGAAACTGAAAATCATGTGTTTTTAAAAGAAAAAAAAAAAAAAAGATATTTCTGGTATACATTAGATACAAATCAAAGATCTTTTTAATCCATGGGAAGGCAAAACTTGTCTTACAAATTTAGGAGATAGCGTGATTGAAGAGAATATGGGATTGTCATCTCTTAAACAACAGTATGAGAAAATATTTGGAGTTCATACGTACACCAGCAAAAGTTTACATGATAAATCAGTAGCTTGAGTGCTTCCAGAATACTAGTACATATGAATGTGTTGAAACTATTGTTTCTGTTGTCTTTTTAATGCTACTGGGAAGCTTTTTGTGGTAAAGCAATAGAGTTATTGCCAGCTACATTATTACAGTCTCAGTCTAACATCTGCAATTACTATGGAGTAAACGGTTCGCATCCCATATGAAATATAAAAAAAAATGAGGAACAGATTTCACTATTATTCTCCCTCTCTGTGAATTCTGTGACATTTTTTACTGTATAATCGTGCCTGGGCAGTTTAAATGTCTGGAAGAAATGGGAGCCAAAGTGCTTATTTACAATTAGTGATGGCTAAACATCAAAAAAAAAAAAAAAAAAAAAAAAAAGGAAGAATTTGGTGGTTCACAAAAATGTCAGAAGAGTTCAGATGATTATCAGAAATCTATGGAAATGCTCTCTAGAAATCAGACTGAAGCACAATGAA
Source organism: Oxyura jamaicensis (assembly GCF_011077185.1). Classification (NCBI taxonomy): domain Eukaryota; kingdom Metazoa; phylum Chordata; class Aves; order Anseriformes; family Anatidae; genus Oxyura; species Oxyura jamaicensis. The sequence continues at coordinate 18,220,993 of NC_048903.1, read as the reverse complement.
AGGAGGCCCTCATATTCTGTTTTCTGTAAATTCTTCTAAAATGGTCCTGATCTGAACAGGTCATCCATTTGTTAAACTCTGCTATTGGACTCCCCATCCAACCCAGGCTGTTGGTTCTCCCTTTCCATGTCAAGCACCCAGACCTGCACCATTCTTCTCTTAGCAGCACCATCCACCACAATACTTGCATTTCTTTCTCACACCCTGTTTCTCAGAGCTGGGAGGAGACCCTACCATAAATATCCATCCAGCTTGCTTATTTCCTTGCTTCAAAGTTCTCCTTTAACATTTTCTTCTGCTGCAGTGCCTACAAAGAACAATAAAATCCACTAAAAGTTGGGCTTCCTGGAGTGAGGAAATAGTTTTGCCAATGTTTCTGACCAATTCCGACTTGCCTCTTTCTCTCTGTGAGCTGTCTTTGAAGGAAAGCCTTCAGTGTGGTTACTCAAATAGCAAAGGGTACTAAGGATGCCAAAAAAATAAATAAAATGTTTCCCTATTTTAGGTGCATTTAGGATGGGCTCTCTTGCACCAGGTGTCCAAGAAGCTGGACCTCATGGTGAAGACTTCATCCTTGCTGGGATGCTTTGAGCCATTCAGGGAGAGACATGGTACTCACACTCACTTCTTTTGGCACTATGTGGCCTTGAGGCAAGGTTTAATTTGTGGGGAAACCCTGGCCAGTGAGGGCGGATTCCAGCCTTTAAAAATATAAATATATATAAAAAGTGGCTTTTATGGAGCTGCCAAGCCCTGTGTTTCTTCTGAGTTGCCATCACAATCCCGGATAGGTGTTAGACAGGCTGCACAATGCCATAAGCCCCGATTCCAGATTGGATATTTCTAATGCCAAAAACTGTTGCAGAAGTAGCCAATACAGGCCTTAATATGCACTGGACTTCCAAAATACTTTCACATCTTCAAAGAACTGTGCAAACAGGAACTAATTAAACTTTAATTAATGTCTTGACAGGTAAAAGGTTTTCATTTTACTTTTAGCTACACACATTCATGGTGAACAGGAAGTATCTAAGACCTCAAACAAAACACTCCCAGGGTAAACAGAATCTGATTTGTAGTATTCATTTAGCTAAGAGTTGCAAACACTTTTTTTATAAAGGTATTTACTTTTTTTTTTTTTTTTATTACATATATATATAAAGTGATTTCCTTTTTTTTTCTTCTGAACAAAGATAGATAAATAGCAAGCTGGACTGAAATCATAGAATATATGTAAAGCAGAGGGGAAAGGTTAAATCCCAAACTGAAATTGGGCATTAAAACAAAACTCCATTTTCAAGGTGTAAACAAAGTGTCCAATCCTTTCATCAAAAGTGTTTACAGCTTATTTTTGTAATTTGAGTCTAAGTGGATAATGTAGCACACAGCATGGGTCTGTGCATAAATACGTTCCTGTTTGTGATTTTAAAAATCATAACATTCTTTGAAATATGAAAATCCTGAGTCTTGATGCAACCCACATTATTGAACTGATGCCAGTTACCAATAGTTATTTGCTTGGCTTATGGCAATCCAAGGTTTTGATAAAGACCTGTCTTAAGAGCACAGCCTCCATAGGAAGGTAATGGGGTGACTTAAATCATAAATGATAAATTGTGCAGTGATTCACAGAGGTGCTGAATGCTCCCTCTCTCCCTGTTAAAGGATCAATGGAAATGTTCAGTCTTTGAGTTATTTGGAAAATCAAGTCATTTAAGACCAAAGATATTGTTTTCAGTAGCAGCTGGGGACCTATGAACTCAATGATCTCAAATAAAATCTTAGTCTTGCCGACATCTGCAAGAAAAGGCCCTGGTGCCTGGAGGAGCACCAGATCTCATCTGCCCACCTGCAAGCTCAGCACTTTTTAATTATTCAACATCTCAGCATCAAGAAGCATCATTCGGTTGTTCGTGGCCAACACCAGATCATAATTCAATAGGTTTGTCAGAGACTTCTCCTTCAACCTGCTGCATGGCTCCTGTTGGAAGAGGAACCCCCAGGGACACCCCAATGAGATGGTCTTACACCCTGCAAGGGTCACAGCTGCAGCCCACGCTGCAGCACAGAGCTACTTGCTGCCTGCCTCCTCTAATGGAGGTGGATTTGTGGCAGGAATGTGGGCCCCAGTGCCAGGTATGAAGTCCATGTTATTGCCTCCTGCCAGCTCCAGGCAGCTTCCAGTTAGAGAGCTAAGCCATATGGTCGTGTAGACAAACCCCAGTACATATAGACTCCACCTGTGGTTTGGGCATACCACAAAGACAACATGGGAATTGATGCCCATGTTTGGACATCCCAATGCACCTCATTGCCAATCCCAATGCACCTCATTGGGATTTCTGGTCGAAAGCCACTTCAGGAAACCTGGACCTGGACCAGCTTGTCCTCCTTTACCTGGTGTTGGTGCCTGTAAGTCACGCTGCTTTCCTCTTTTATCACATCCCTCCTGCTCTCCCAATTACAGAACACCGGCAGCACACTCTGGAAGGGTTTGCTGAGAAATATTTTCAAACCCTGGAAGGAGGGGGGGTGCAGCCATAAGCTCTCACAAACCCATGTTCATTTGTGACTGAGAGCTTTTTGGATGCACTTACTACATTTTTAATAATAACCTCATTGGCACAACTTTCTGAAATCATTGGTCTCCTGCACCAGAAAACAGAGAGCCAAATAATTTCCATTGAGTTTGATGTTGATTGTTCTTGTTTCTTGCTTTGCTACAGGAAGCATTAGAATCCGATATCTTTAATAACTCGCATGCAAGCAGCTTTCTCACATCTCCATAATGTTTTTTCTGATCAAATTACATTAAAAGTTTTAAAAACTCTAATCAAGTTTAACATAAGGAACAATTCCTTTTATTCATTCAACATTTTCCTTGTTTGATTTCATTTGATTTCTCCAAAATTTCTGCTTATGCTAATCAAAAAATTCCTTTCATTTCTTAGTAGTTTACAGCCCTCATATACATATAGACAGTTATCATTTCCTCTCTTAGTCATAATTTGACCAATTTATACATATTTTGATCTTTTAATATTTTCTTGTAAACCAATCCTTCTGTCTCTTCATCATTTTTATTACTCTCTCTCTCTCTCTCTTTCTTTACTGAGTGGAACAGAATTCAAGAAATTAGAGCATCACCATTACCACACTTAAGAAAACTGTTTTCTCTCTGGTCAATTAAGTTTCATCTCTCTTTATGGATTCCTCATATGTGACAGATTTTCTGCTGCCATATCATAAAGCCAGCAGAGATCAAATGTTCAGCCCTGTTGGTGGTCACATGGAGTTACCCCTACATGCATGTAGACTTTTTTCTGTTGGAGATGATTTAGCTTGAGTTATTGAGGACTACTTGCCAGTAGTTCAGTTTCAGTGTTTTTCACAAGTGTTTCCCATCCATCTGCAAACACAATGATCAATTTGTTTGCTTCTTCTTCCAGTTAATTAATGAAGACATTAAATAAAGTGAGGCTTAACTCCTGTTCCTCTCCCACCAGAACCTCCCTCATCTCCTCAAACCTGACATGTCAAAATTTATCTTCGGTTATGGTGTTTCAGCCAATGCAGAGACCACAGACAAGTACTTACATCCAGGCCAGTTCAACTCAATCTTTCAAATAAGATTTTATGAGACTATCAAACGCTTCACTAAATTACAGATATATTTGCCCAGAACCTGATGTAACTATTTTAAACTGCCTGGCCAGGCAATTAAATTTGGAGTAGCTGGCCATAAGAGTGTCAATACCTTTTATGGAGATGTGCTAGTTTAGAGCCAAAAGTAATGTTTTCTAAACTAGGTTTCCTCCCTGCTAAAACGCTCAGAGCTCCAACTGCCTGTGCATCAGCACATCAGAGCTGCTTTGCAACAAGAGTAAATCTGGGCACATCTGCCTGACCAGACAGACCCATTTCACATGCAATCCCAAAGCCATACTAGGCATCACTTTGACTTTATTAGTGTCCTGCTGTGCATTAGCTAAATTGCCCTGTTTCTTGGTTGTTCTGCCATATGTAGGTGGTTTTCAGCAAAGGGAAAGGGAACTGATCTCCACCAAGGTGGACATGCCCCTACAGCACCTATGGGTTGTTCTGTGTTGTATTAGCCCAGTGCAAAGGAAACTAGGAACTGGGAAAGGAGAAGACCTGAGGCCACTACTCATTGGCCTGTCATCACCTGACTTAATAGTTAACATTACAATTAGATTTAAGAGAGAACATAAGGAATGCATTTGTCTGGAATTACTTATCACTTTGAAGGCTAGGCTCACAAGAAGAAGATACAAACTGCTTTAGCAGGTCAGACTGGAAGTCCATGCCAAATAACCTCCTATCTGAGCTAGTAGCAAGAGCCCAGGAAAGAATACAAATGTAGGTCAATTATACAGTGATACTTCCCCAAAATACTTGTCCAACCTATGGTGGTTTCTGGCTGAGGCACTTTCTGAACCAGACATGGCGTCTTTCTATTTAATACAAAACCCAGATGGATTTTTAAAACCTCAGATGTTTTTTTCTTTCCTGAATATATCCAGTAAACTTTTAGTGCTCTGAGTATCCTGTGGCAAGGAGTTCCACGAGATGACTAAGCATGGTGTCAGGAAGAATTGCTTGTTCTCAGTTTAAACTGCCAGCTACCAGCTTCATTTCATGCTTCTGAGCTTTTGTATTAGAAGAAAAAACAATGAACAGCTGCTTGCTATTCTCTCCTTGTCACTCATAACTCCAGAGTCCACCATCTATCCTCTCAGTCATCTCTTTTCTGGCTGAAGAAACCTAGTAGATGGAATCATTCTCAAACTGAAACCTTCCTAAGTCCCTGTCTATCCTTGTCACCCTCCTCTGAGCCTCATACTGGGTTAACTAGTTCCTTTAGGAGTTGGAAGATTTGGGGTATTTCAGGTGGAGATGAGATTTATAAATATTTATAAAATAACACCATCATGTTTTTGCTATATTCTTGATAATTTCTAATATTCACTTTGCTTTTTGCTACAGCTACAATCTGTTTCATGGGATAATCATTTTTACAGGATTCTCAATTATAGCTCTAACACTCCACAATAATTATAGTTAGTTTAGAGGATAGGTAAATGTTGAACCCTCCTCTCCCATGTATATCACTTGACATCTACCTATTCTGAATCTTTCTCAATATTTATCACCCAGCCATGCACTTCCAGATGGATTTTTGGCACCTCATCACAGTCAGCCTTCATCTTTAGCCCCTGAATAATTAACTGCTATCAGCACTGTGTTCTCATAAGTCTGTCTCCATTCTCATATTATGACTTCTTTTCATTTTTTTTCCCTGGGATTGATGTTAGATCCCAATCCATCTGCTGAGTGGATTGACCCATACAGATCTACAGCATTAGTGGCTGCTGAAATGCCTTGGAAAGTATCTTTCCCTGCTAGGATGAGTGATGTGGGAAGAGGAGTAGAAAGAAATTTCCTCTTATTCCTGGAAATAAATTACAATTGTTCTTAAAGTCTGCAGACGTCTGCCTATTACATCATCTGATGTTCTGGTGTTTTTAGCTAACAATCACTAACAAAGGAGATGCATTTCCTTCAAGGAATTTTACCATTCACACATCTGATGTTAATTCTTGTTGGGCCAAAACAAGAATAGGAATAAGTGACTTTTTCAGTTTATGTTTACTTTTTCCCAGGCCACAAAATATCCATTGACTATGAAACTTGAATTTACTGCATAACAAATGCCCACTTTCATAATAAGTTAATAAAGCTGTTTCATAAATAACAGCATGAGAAGCTGCAGATGCTGACCTAAGGAAAAAAAAAAAAAAAAAAAAAAAAAAAGCGACATTCAGTTTTAATCTGATTCTTTATTAAACATTTATCACAATATCTGAGAGCTGAAGAAACTCACTTCTCCCCAGTCAGTTGTTCTGAGATGTATCACACATTGAAATCAGCATGGGAATGGCACGAGGGATATCTTCTGCCTCCTGGGGGTTGTAGATCTCACTTTGAGACTGTTTTTTTGTTGTTGTTGTTGTTGTTGTTGTTGTTGTTGTTGTTGTTTTTTGTTTTTTTTTCCCATTTTGCCGTCTTGCTTGCTCCTATTTCACCATCTCTAAGGCAAGGAGGAAGTTTCTCACTTAGGTGGGAGAATGCATTATGGGTTGCATCCATAAATAAAGCAACCCAGGAACAAATCTTGTGCTGTGGGGGTGGCAGGGCTTGCAGCCCTATAGCAGCCAGGCCATTGGGACCATCCCTGGGACTGCTTTGTCCGGCATTGTCTGGAGCCTCTGTTCAGCTCCACGTGTGTTTTGGACACGGCAGATTTTCTGGATGGGTGGAAAGAGTGGCTGAGCAAATATACACGTTGGGTCAGGAAAGGGAATAAAACGCGATGTTGATTACTGTCTAAATATTGCCGCCTTTGAAGTGAGCAGGTCTGTGTTTGGGGAGGATCGGATACTCTTTTCTCACAGTTTGAAGCATATCATGAGCTATTTTGTGTTCTTGCCATTGTGAACATTATTTCATTATGGCAAAAGGGCTAAACAAGGTAAAGGGCAAGGGAAGCATTAGGATATGGACGCCCTGTGGTGGATTGCCTGCTGTCCAGCTGAAAAAAAGCCTTCGCTATAGCGCAACACAGCTCAGCAACTGCTCGGTGGGGAGGACAGGAGGGACAGGGTGCCCTGAGTGTCCCCATTTGCACTGTCCTGGCCAGATGGTGCCAAGGCAACACAACAGCACAGGTTTGATGAATATCTGGGGAGTATCTGTCTAGAAGGCACCATCACTCCTTGTTCCTCCACTGAGTTTGATAAGCTGAGATTTGAATTTTATTCCTCCCTGGGAAAGGTTTATTCTTTCTCTTTCTCCTTATTCTCCACTGGGCAAACAGTAGGGGAATAAACTCAGGACAAGCGGACTTGCACACAAGGAATGTGGTTAATGCTGTATGCAATCTTCCCCACCCAACGCTGTGGTGTCTGGTATTTTAAGCTGTGTTTTGGAAATAAACCTCTTTTTTTTTTTTTTTTTTTTTTTTTTTTTTGTACTATTTATTCAATTTCTCTCATTTTTCCTAAGCATCTGTTACAAGGAAAAGTCAGTGGGTGTCAGTATCATTCAGGATTAGGCCAGGACGAGCAGGGATCTTCTGCATCAGTGCCTTTCAGAGCTTTACCACGTCTGGATGCAGTGTGGAGTCAGAGATCTGGGGTGAATTGTTCTTCTGCTTGTGCCACTGAGATGTAAAACAGAAAGCATCAGCTTGCAATAAATTCACACGTGTTAAGTAACACACAATGGAGGCCCTTTCAGCAAATTGTCAAAGAGAAAAGACTACACTGGGAGTAAGAAAGGGCAGGCTGCCTCTCCACTGAATTTGGAGGAATTGGTTTTATATCTGCTCTCCAATCTGTTACGACCTCATTCAGCAGCTTCAGCCCCATCCTCTGCCCTGGCTCTGATGAAGATAGTGGCTGTGGTAAGGCAGGCGTTGTCTTCTCCATCACATGCTTAAGGACAAGGGGCTTACCAGGGGTGCTGGAGCTGCAATAACAACTCCAGGGCTGAGGGAAGTTTTGGAGAGTTTAAGGTTTTTGGCAGGTACTGTAATGAAAAGGAGGGGAGCTTTCAGATCAGGCAGGGGTCATTTTCTTAACCACAAATAAGTCAGAGATTTGGCATTTTCTGGGTTGCCGCCCTCCAGAAAGAACAACATATGACTGACTGGGTCAGGATCAAGTGTAAAGGATAAATGGAAGAATAAGGACATATCTATGGCTCCTAGCCTGCAGTATGCATTTCAATGCCATGCTGAAGACTTGGACTGTTGCGCCCTCAGCAGAACTACTGAAAGATATGTTTGTTATGGCCAGTGATCATTTTCTTCAGGATATGAAAACCTGTAGATAAAATGGTCTCTATTTATGAGTGTTGTAGCAGAGGGGATACAAACTGCATCTCCGAGCAAGCAGTTTTCTGTATTGGGGTGGGAACGTAGTGGGAATTCCATGGTGCTGGATTCATGCCTGGAAATGGTCCATCACAGTTCACCCCAACACCTCCAGCCTCTTTGGAACAGTTTGCCATCAGGAGCTCAGCGAAAGGAGTGCATCTGTGCCAGCTCCCATTTGTACATCAGGAGTGGGATCCCTGTGTATCGCCAGCTGTCCAGGTTGCAAATCCCAGAAGCTTTCTGTGCACATAAATGACGTAGTCTATCATACATGTAAATAAGTGCACCCATTGATTCTCCACAACCCTATTGTCACCTGGTGATAAAGGGTAGTAGCTTTATTTATATATTTATTTATTTAAGTAGTCACTTTTTTTAAAGCTTTCTGTCTGAAAAATGATCCAAAGGTTCCTTTTACACAAGTGAAACTCCCTAACAGAAGCCTTGCTCCAATTATTCCTACATACTGGGATGACAAATATGTCTAGCTGGGAGCCTTGCCACCTCGCTTCCTCCCATGTAGAAATAAGGGAAAGGTTGAGAACTGAGGTTGTGAATCCCTGCTGTACCCCTGTAAAGTAATAATAGCAGCATCAGTAATAGCTCTTAAATCAGGAGGACTTGCTGCAGCCTGCTCCCACGAGGCTTGCATGACAGCATTTAATGTTCACGGGAATGACATGTTCCCAGCAAGAACACTCTCATTTGCATTATGGCAGGACATGGAGACCCAAGGCAGATTTGAAGTGTTGAGCAAACCTGATGTGACAACATAGTCCTTGTTTCTATACTATGTTTAGTCTAAGCTAACCCTTTTCAGACCCTCTCCCCACTCCGAATGAAAGCTTTGTGAAAAGGCACGCGCAAAGGAACGGCAAGGAATAAAAAGTATAGAAGCAAGAAAGAAAGGGAGGCAAAAAGCATTTGAAGCTCCATTGACTCCAGAATTCCTATAAGCCCTCAAAATTCTCCATTTTCTAATAAATTAAATGAGATTTGAGGCTACTCTGCTAATTACCAAAATTTGGATTGAACTCTTATATGAGTAACCTTATCTGTTTTTGAAAAATACTAAAAGCAAAGTCCGGGTAAAAAAGCTTATTATGTTTTGCTATAAAAGCACTATGCCAAAGCATGTAGTTTATTAACCCATGGGTGAGAAATAAGCTGACACAAGTTGTGTTAGCCACAGAGCTAGTGATAAGTCCAGAGTACATGAAGGAAAATATCATTATCAGCCCACACTCTCCAACTATAGTCTAAACTATTCCATGGGCAACTACGCCTGATTTTACAAAATGATAAAATTCATGTTCTTATGAAAGTACAGACTCCAGTTTGTAAGGAGTACAGTGTTTGGATCCAAATCCCTTTAGAGCAGATAGAAATGACTCAATAACTTAAACATGACTTAGATCAGTCTCATAACTGGGAAACTCCGTAAAAAAATGATGAGATTTTACAAGTGTACAGTCTACAGACCTACTCTTTGTGTTTTATTTGTGCAATTGCATAGGTAAAAGTTGAAATGTAGGGAAGCTGTTCAATTGCTAGGAGATGCAAAAATAAAGAGAAAATTAAATCCTAATTAAAAACATCTAATTATTGGGAGATGAATATTTCAAAACAGAGGATCAACTTAATGCAAAAATTTACCAATGAATCACTGTGTTTTTAGGAGTACAAATCCCACACTACTTTATAGGGCTTCATTTCTAATTTAACTATACACCTTTAAAAATTCTTACCCTAATTATAAAGTTGTTCTTACAAGCATGAAACATGTATATTTGATATACACAGAGGCATGATATTGTGCTGTAATCATTAAAACTACCACAAAATATTATGTTTTTTAAAGACATAATTCAACGTATTTCTTTTGTACCCAGCTCAAGGGTTACCTAACAATCATTTTAACTGTAGGAAATTATATGTAGAGGTTATCGTTTGTTTGTAAAGCAAAACAGAAAATTAAGATATGTATCTTTTATTGTAACAAACATTTCATTAAACATAATAAGTTTGTACAAATTAAAGAAATAAAAGTTCATAAAAAATATAATGTAACTTTTTTGTTTTCATAAATAAATATGATGCAACAAGACTTTCACTACTGATGATTTTTTAAAGTACTCTAAAGATTTTTTAAAATGGAACTGGTATCTGCAGCCTTTGCAGTAATATAATACCTTTACTCATGCTTGCATCATTTGAATGCATTGGTTGTTGCATGGTTTTTGTGCCGAGAAGAATATTTTATAGTGTTCTATTTCTATATTGTGCCTGTTAATGTGTTCTGTGATTTATGACCGATTTTGTTTTTCCGATCCAGAGTTCTGTGTTTCTGAGAAATATTTTGCGAATGTTGTTATTCAGTGCTTTTAAATTCCATTTCAATATTAATGTATTTTTAAGAAGTCAAGCTAAAGAAGAGAAATAGAATATATTTTTGAAATCTATACATGCTTGTATAGTATTCATACACAGCCTAACATTCATCATGATCTCCCTGTTGCTTTATAACCACTAATGTTATTATTCCTTTCTTTTTTTGCAAGCTAGAATATTAATGAGATATCATTTCCCTGCTTTGCAAAATGTCTCTCATGTTGTTTGTTCAGTGGATAAAACTCAAAAGTCAATAAGTAGTGAGACCACCACTGAAACTTCATACCCTGGGTTTCAGCTCCGTAAACTCACAAAACAAGCTTCACATTTCACCCTTGTTCCCTGGCTTTGCTTTAAACTGCATTGAATTTCAGAAGCGGCTGTAGAAAAATTCTTCCCATCCCTCACATTCACCATCAAAGAATCCAATATGTTACGACAGAGGCAGATCACAAAAAACACAAACAAACAATCCCTACTGTACACCCAGCAAAATGATTAAACACCAGAGGGGAAAAAAAAAAAAAAAAAAAAAAAAAAAAAAAAAAAAAAGAGTTCTTAGACATCACATTTCCTGCGCTTTTCCCCTTTCTCGGTGCACTACTTACTTGTAATTACGTCTGGGGCCATTCCTTCCTATTCCACAGGATAAACTGGAATATACTGCTCGGCAGTTTTGTCTCTAGCTCTTTAAACACTAGAGACCTTATAAGCAAACAACTTTTTTTTTTTTTTTTTTTTTTTTTTTTTCTGCCGGTTTTGAAATTTTAATGATCTTCCAGGGCTCTCAAAATCAACCCAACTTTTTTTCCCTCCCCCTGCCCAACAACTTGGAGTCTCTATACCTTTTGTTTCAGAACTGTGCCCAAGTTAAATACACTGAGCTGGGAGGGGATTAAAGCTATGAAAGTGGGTTAAAGCGCCCCTTGTTTTCCTGCATCTCTCAGCGTTCCCGGTAAACTGTGGGATTAGGCTTGGGAGTGCTGAAAAAGCAGGTTGGAGAGTGGAGCGGAGATGCGGGCTCTGGACTGAGAGTCCTCAAAAGGGGTTTCAGAGAGGGGTTGAGAGTGCCAGCACTGGCGTATGCCGAGCAGCTTTGTGATGGATGTGTTTATCCTTAAAACTAAGCTCTCATTCAAACCCCTACTAGCTGGGCTCAGGCAGGCGGATGACAGGAGAGGTACGCTGAAGGAGGAGGGGTGGATGTTAAGGGGCCTTGTTCAAGTACTCCCTGATGTGTCAGTGCAATGGTTTATATTAAAGGTGACCTGGAGACCACCAGGATCATCTTAAAAGATCCCAATGGGGACAGCCAGACTCTATTTTGCTGGCATAGGCAGCAGCATTCCCCCCACAGCCTTCCCTACCTTTGGGCTCAAAAGACAGCAGTGGCCAATGGTGGGGCTGAGAGGCAAGGATAAATGCTGTAAAATAAGTAAAATGCCTGGTTAGTCCACATTGCTGGAATGTATCTTTTCAGTTCTGCTCTTGCCTAATGTCTAAACTCTGCAAAACTCTGCAGTTTTTGTTAAACTCCCCTCACGTTAATAATATCAATTTCATAGTGTTTGGTAATGAGCCCTTTAAAACATGTCCTGCTCCCAGTCCTGCATTGCTCAGACTTAGATAGAAACCGGAGCCTACCTGAGCCTTTCCTAGTTTATGGAAAATGCTTGCAGCCAGAGGAGCTGTTTGGAAAGCCAGCTGGGAATCCTTCAAAACAGGATTTTGCACAAGAGGAGTACAAAGGTTGCACCCCAAACAGCTTCCCTTCACAGCCTGACATCTGAGGAGTACCAGCACAAAATGGTACCTGGCTGGTAGGAGCTGAAAACCAAGCAGAGTCCTCCCTACTTCCAAAGGTGGGTGTTGGAGAATAGGGATAGGTGACTCTTGATGTCATTACCAGAGATATGGTAGGAATTTCACAACCTTGGAGAGCACTACATTGTCTCAGGATGAGGTTTGGCTTTGCTGTGTTTGGTTGTAGAAGAGGAAGATGTTTGGCAGCTGTCCTATCACTATATATTGTCCCCATCAGTCCATCGGTGTAGAGATGGGGAAGAAAAGAAGAAAAAGCTGTAGGAAATGAACATTTGGGGTAGGGAAGTGAGGAAAAATCAGAGGTGGGAAGTTAGGACATGGGTTGGAGAGTGGGGCTTCAAGAGGCCCAGACGCATGATGGTTTACAACAGCTCAGGCAAACCCATGTCCCCATAAAGGGGGGAAGAGACTGCAGTGCTGGATTACCCCCAGTCTCTCTCATTGAACATTTAACGTGCCGCATGGGGACAGCGCACAGCTGAGCACCACCGAGCACTGGCCTGGGAACAGGGTCCGGGTTAGGATTCGCACACATCAGTAACTGACTCCCACGGCCCTGGGCAGCATTGTTCTCTAAAAGCAGACATGTTTCCTTCCAAGTAGCAGACATGGAAAGAAAAACACACACAAAAACAAATCATCTCGTCTTTCCTTCTCCGGATGGCGAGCAGCCCACTGCGGCGTGTCACTGAGGCTTGAGGTGGACTCGATCCCAGTCTGACAGAGGAGGTAGGGGGATGAAGAAGTCTCCCAGGACCCTTTTCCCTGGAAATCACACTCCTGAGGATGGCTGACCTTAACAAGCTTTCTCCTTGGCCTCTTCTCTGCACACCTCCTTGTTGCCAGCCCTTCTGAGCACATCTCAAAGGCAGCCGTGGGCTACTCAGGGAGTTTCTGCATGTTAAACTCAATTTCTGCTCTGTTGGGAAGGACATGAATTAGCTCTTGGCTCTGTCAGGCAGCTTTAATATTCACCCAGCACAGTTACCTGCTTCTCTGTACAGCCTGGAACTTCCTTGAGGTCTTTCAGTGTTTGGGGCTGCAAGGCTGAAAGCAGAAAGACATCATTGCATAAAGGAGAAGAAATAGACATGGGACATTGCACCTCTCCTTCTGGGCTGCATCCAGTCCTCATGCCCGGAAAGTATTGGTCATTGGGTAAAGCTCTAAAGAAAAAAGATCCTGGGTGTTTTGAAGGGCATAAACCCATCTTTCATGACAGGATTGCAGATACTTGTTGCCCTGGCTCTGTTATCTGTCCCTATTTTTTTAAGCCTTCCCCACTTACAAAATAATGGGTAAATCATAACAGGCTGAAAACATCGTTGGGTATCTGTCCTGTTGCTCAGGGTTTTTTGGCTACATTTGGATCATTAAACAGTCCTGGCTCTACACAACTTGACAAATACGACCTGAACTTTCCCCTCGGGTCTGCCACCTTCACACAACAAGGGCACATATTCCACAGCTGGGGAGCTGTTATTCGACTCGGACTGTACCACAGGTCAGAATTTATGACTTTGTTATTATTATGTTTGTGAGTTTTACAGCCACACAGGTCCCGCGGGAACCCCGAGCACTTTCGCTCGGACATGTCACTCAGACATTCATAACGCACCGCAAAGGAAGCATTGAAAATGCTGGGAATATCCTGTGTAACACTGTCTCTCATCTCTCTGACCCTCAGGTAAGGGCCAGACTTTGTTTGCACCCAGCAGCGGAGGAAGCCGATAAAGGGCATAAGAGGAACATTGAGGGGGAGTGGATGGCAACGAACACTCGGCAGCACTGCTGCCAGACACCTCTGCTGCCCTGTTTGTTCCCTGTAATGACACATGTCCCATATTTCCTGATCAGAACAGTCATCATGTTGCACTCAGTGTTTTATTGCTCTCTGATGTCGAGCCAGGAGCTTCACAATGGGAGTTAACCTAATGTTAATGAGTTTAACCACTCCAGTTCATCTGCTGACTCCTCAGTGTTGATGGTTTTTGGGGGGGGCACAGAGAGGTATTTTTCGCGGCCACAATGTGTAAACAAACCATACTGCCCATAATTCACTGCAAACCACTGACAGCAACAACGACAACCCAAAAAAGTAGGGTTTTGTCTTGCAGATAGTTTCTCCAGGAGGATTATCACTGGTGGGGTGAAGCCTCTGGGGTGGGAGCCTTTCCCCCACACATGGGCACTAGTGAGCATCTGAGGGCTTCTTGCTGGGGTCTGCATCCTGAGCCAAATTTCCTGTTGCAGTCCAGATCACTAGGTCACTGACGTGGTGGCTTCTCCTGGTGGTGCCCAAGATGTCCAAGGGCCTTACTGCCATAAATGTTCCTGTTTGGCCATCTGACCTGCCGGCAGCAGCACAGTCCTTCTCCACCCAGCTCCTCAAGGCATCTTCACTCTTCAGAAAAGCCAAACCTTTCCAAGGCTTCCCTTGCTGTAGATGCTGGGGCAGGGACCAGGGTGTTTGATGGAGGTGCTAGAAGCTATGTGTGAAATCTCTGCTGAGGACAGCTTCCCCTTCTGGGCTACCTCTGTGTGGTGTGGGCCCTTGTCTGCCCCAGCCTCTGGGCTCTGAAGCTATAAAACACCAAGGTCAAACTGTCCTGAGATTCTTCCCTTTTCCCTTTCTTCTCTGCTCCCTCTTTCACCCTCTCCCAGTCAGAAGAGAAGCACACAGATGCCCAGGAGTCACCTCTCTGGAAAGGCATCTTGCTAAAGGTGACAGTGGCACTGTATTTTACAAGATGTAGGTTTAGACATTCCTTGCATTTGGAAGCAGAAGTTCTCCAGGCAGTGTTACCCTTTTCCTTTCATAGCTTGTCCAACCAGGATGGATGAGAGTGTGCAGATATGAGTAATTAACTATTTGGATACAAATATCTTTCATTTGTGAACACACTGTGCAAGCTAAGCTTGCAATCATACAACAGATTTAGAAACCATATATAACCAGAAATGTGTAACCCCCGATATCCATTGATATGGTTATTCAGTAGTAGAGGATGAACTTT
The DNA here is from genome assembly GCF_011077185.1 of Oxyura jamaicensis. Taxonomy (NCBI): domain Eukaryota; kingdom Metazoa; phylum Chordata; class Aves; order Anseriformes; family Anatidae; genus Oxyura; species Oxyura jamaicensis. Next base: position 18,205,801 of record NC_048903.1, on the reverse strand, counting down.
CAAACCACTTTTATTTATTTATTTATTTATTTATTTGTCTGAAGAAATAATTCCCTTCTCCACTCGTCCACCGAATATATCATCCTAACTCGGCATACCTCAGAGCCTGCTGGGCCAGGGGAATGGGATACCCACAAACAAAGGCAGAGCCAGGAGTCCTTTAACCTAATGAGGCACGCAATGCTACAAAGGCATCTACAATTCCCCATGATTTTTCTCTGGGGAGGCAGGTGCTATCTATCCATGAGGAGCACAAAAATCTGACTGACGTGGCTGTAGCTATGTGTGGAGCACGTTGCAGATTTTGGCACTATGGAAACTGTAGATGTTGAGATGTTTGGCAGCAGTTCCCCTGAGCAGATACAATGCTTGGGGCAGCGTAACTACCACCCACCTCCCATCTGCAAGTCTCATCTCTGTTCTTGGCTGCTTGTGTCAAGGCTGACCCTAAAAGCCATATTGTTGCATGCACCTAAACTCATGCATAGCCGTAGGAAGCCAGGAGTCACCCACTTGATTTGTGTCACCACCTGCACATCTGAAGCACCACATGAGACTGAGAAAAAACATCCAACAGAGGAATGGAGTTGTCACCAAAATGGGGATGGGAAGGATTTTGCTGAGCACTTGGGGCCATAGTGGTGGGAGAACAGAAGTTCAGTAACCCCAGAGTCTGCGGGGTGTCCCACATGTGCTGGCAATTCACACCCTGGCTTTTAGGAGGTGAGAGGAACTGCTTGAAGGCATTTCCCCAGCTTGTCAGGGAGGCTGATGCAAAGCCTCCTTGGCGAGGAATGGCTCTGCAGCCCCAGGCATGCGGGCAGTGGTCAGCAGAGCTGCTGGTGTCCCACACACCCCAGCCAGGAGAACAGACATGGGAAAAAGGTCAACAGTACTGTCCTAAGAAACATAACATCTGCTTCGCAAAAGAAAAAAAAAAAAAAAAAAAAAAAAAAGCTTATCAGTGCTAGGAGAATTTCTCTTTTTCAGAAACTTCTGAATGAGGAAGCCAAAAATTTGTAAAGACAAACAAAATAGAAGGAAGATACAAATAAACAAAATAAACAAGGAAGATACAAATAAACCCTGCCTCGCTCCAATGCTGCAGGCAGCAGTTGTACGAATGCAATCTGCATTTCTGACACCCAGCAGAAAGACAGACAGAACAGAGCAGGAAAAAAAGGATGAGGATCTGATTTCATGTTTTTAATCTTAATGAGCCCAATAACAAATGCACCTCTTGCCAGAAGAAATACTCTGCAGGCACTTGAATGCCTGCATCTGGACTTGTGCATATATGTGACATACTGAAGGACTTCAGGGTAGAGCCTCATTGTTGAAGCACAGCTCCCCATTTGGGCATGTAAATTAATCCTTGCGGGTGCCTGAATTTGCACTTCACTCTCTCAGCGAAATGTTATACATCTGTGTGCTGTGAGAGGGGAAAAAGGCAGCGTGTTGCCTGGCAGTTTGGGGTGACCTGGCGTTATTTCGGTCCTGGCACCCCCCAGATCCACTCGCATTTTTTTATTCCTCATTACATCCTGCACAAATTCCTTCTGGTCTTAGAGTTTCCATTCTTGATCCCTGTCCAAAGGTGAGCGTTCAGTGCTGAAAGTTTGCTCTAAATTGATTTAACTATTTTTAAAAGTTACTCATTGCTGAATAAATATACCTTTCCCCCTGCAAATGTATTTCCCTGGTTTCCTCCTCTGAATGGAGCAGCAGGGATATAGTAAAACATTTTGAAAACAATAGTCTGGGTGATACCAAGGGAGCTAAATGAAAGAGAAACAAAGAAAGCAAACAGGATATTTATGGCAACCCTAGAGAGCTCTCTGCGAGCATTCATCAAATATAGCCCTCAAATGGACAATATTGGCTTTCTGCTCTATCCTTAAATACTGAGGACAACCTTTGAAAGACTCATATGTCTATCCAAAATGTGGATTGGCAGGTGAAAAGAAATAATTCTGAGCATGTTCTTAACCTCTCTAAAAAACATTCTGACTCATGCACAGACTGGGTTACACATGCTGTTTTCTTTTCATATGTGGCTCGATCACTGACTACATACTTCCTTGGAGAAAGCTTGCAATTCTCTAAGGGAGAGCAAAATGTAGCAAAAGTAGGTGGCTCCTGTGCCTTTCCCTGCTTCAAAAATGAAGTTGCTATGCTTTCTTTTGAAAAAGTGAGCAACTGAAATAGTCGCAGGAGAAAAAAGTGGAAGTAGTCTTCATTTTCTAACTAAATATATGACAAAAACCATAGAAGGTTCAGGTAGCTTATAAGTGTTGTCGTTGTGTCGTTGCCCCCCCCCCCCCCCTTTTTTTTTTTTTAAAAAAAAAAAGGAATCACAATATCTTTCCAGTTTGGACATCACTAATTTACAGCTAATAGTTCTTGCTGCATTAGCAGTTTTCATCTCCAATAAATGCATCTGAAAGGGTCCTACACTGCCTAAATGTTCATTTTTCTGCCAATAAAAAGAAACTGCTGTTTCCTTTTTTTTTTTTTTTTTGTGCAAGCATTTGTCATTGATACAGCCCTCAGGTCTTCCACTGTTGGTCAGAAACATGCTGAAGAAAAGTATTGCCCGAGCTACATCTTCCTTAGAAAGCTTTGTCCTTTCTGCTCTTTTCTCCAGCAAACATATCAAATACTGCTTTAGAAAGCTGGTTTGAACAAGTGAGCCAGTGTTTCAGCAATCTTTCTATTTTTCCAGCTGAATTTAAATTTTTTTAACATAAATGGCTTCATTAACGTCAATTTGTGGATCTGTTAAGATGTAGGTGGTCTGATGCCTTAAATATGACTGTACATTTGTTCCACTCCAGCCTGAAAAACACTTCAGTGGGATACAGTGGATGGGACTCAACATTACCATCCAACTCCTTTTTTTCTTTCTGTTTTCAAAAACAGCTGTGTCACGGATAGCCCTCTTCTCCCTTTGCTCCTCTGACCTCTTATTCTGAAATCCTCTTGGATTCCCTCCAGGGAGGGCAAATATTCTCTCCACTGTCCCCCAGAATTGTATGTTCCTTTAACCTTGGAACAATCCTTAGCCACTAAAAATAAACTCCCAGCTCCAAGCTTTGACGACTCTTCTTGTGCTACAACAGTGTTTTGACATTCTGTTCTCCTCAGTGGATCACATGAACTGTCCCTGCCTCTGCCAAGAGTGACAAAAGCACAACGTGTCACCAAAGTTTTACGCAGGAATTGCAATGACCAGATGCTTCTGAAAAACTGGCATGTGGAGAAGCTTTTTCATATTCAGAACAACAGAGAAAAAACAACACAGAATTACAGAATTGTGGAAACTAGAAATGGAAAATTAATTAAAACAAACTTTTTTTTTCTTCTTTTTTTTTTTTTTTTTTTTTTTTTTTTTCTTTCCATAGGGTATTTGACATTCTAGATATTCTTTTCTAAAGGATTTGCTGACTTTTGATTTTGTTTTTGTGACTTTGTTCTTTTCTGGACACTTTTCAAATTGCTTTGAACAACAAGGATAGTGAACAGAAACCTCGGGTAAGGTGTGGGACATCAGTTCAAGTGCTGAGTGAGACATGGGAGGACATCTGTGACCTCTCTACTCCAGAAATTCATCAGTGACAGCACAGCAATGAGTCTGTCACATCCCTCTAACGACATTTGGGATGTATAGCTGAAGAAGGCTGTAACTGTATAATTTTTACAATGTTTATTACATGAGAATTTCTTTGTTATTTCTTCCAGACATAGCTTCCAACCATGCAAGGACACTCATGAACTTCCCTGTCTCCTTTCACTCTGTTTACTTCTTGCTGTAATTCAGTGATGGTTTTGTGCATAGACACAGTCCTGGTCCCCAAGTAGCACCTTCAGGTTTCTCCATCCAAGGACCTGCCAAAGAGTCTCTGTGACAACTGTGTTTATCTTTGTATATTGATGGTCCTGTTCCATGCTGCCCCAAGGACCAATCTCGTGGACTACCCATGAGCACAAGATTTTGCAGGACTGACAAATTATCCTTCAACCCAAGATAACACGATCAAATATACATCTGAACTATCTGTCTAGAAGAAGCTTTAATTTTTGCACAGCCATAGGGTACCTATCAAGCATACACATACAGGAATGTATTTTGAGAGAAAATTAAATTAATGCAGGGATAACCCCCTGGATTGTCCAGATTTGAGGCATGGACAGAAGGTGAAATTGAACTTCAGAAGTGTTCCCTTTAGCATCATTATTATAGTACCCAATCTCACTCCATTTCTGCTTGAAATCAGTCACATTGACCCAACAATTGCATGTATTTCAGAGACAAAATACACTTGTGTTAATTAAGAGTACCACAGTGAAAAGGGGGTTGAAGAAAAGCAAATGTGAAAACTTAATGCAATGAAGAGCTCCAACAGGTTGGTGGTCTGGCATGGTTATAATGTTCTTTTTCTGGGTTTCCTTGCTGCAGGGAGAAAATCCTCAGGGCTGATGGCCCACAGCTCCAAGCAAAACTTTTTGCATCAGTGTCCTGGTAGTACCATATATCACTTTCATTTGAGAACTGTCCTCACAATACCTGCTTGTTCCTGATCAATACTTCACTATGAATAAAAGTGAACAGAACAAATGGAAAAGATTTATTAACCCTGCTGATATGTTAAAAGCATTCTGTCAAAGAATTTGAAAAATGCTTCTCATAATTAGTGTTCAGAGACAGAAAATCCCTTTTGAGAAAGGAAAGGTATGTAAAATACATCAGTACCTCAGTGTGGAAATCCAGACCTGGCTCACTATATACATTACTGATGAATAGGTATTATTGAAAACTGCATGTGGTTCTTAGCAAGGAGAGCAGCTCCACGTAAGAATGAGAAAGCAATTGTCAGCACTCAAGGAGAAACACTGGTCACATCTTTAAGGGAGTTGAGAGAATGGGAGGCTTTAAGATGGTAAAACACAAGATTAATGGAATTGGGAGAAGCTGTTGACAGAATTTCTTGAGGGGAATGAAATTGGAAAGTGATACTTGTTGGGACGCGGCCCTTGGAAATTTGCAGCAGTCTAAAGCTATATACAGATCTACTCACTGTAATAAAAGTATGGTCTAAAAAGAAATGAGTATTTGAACCGCATGTCAGAAAGTCACTGCTGGAGTGTGATTCCAAAAAGCACGTTGCAATGCAGTGAATGAATCACAGACCACAGGGTACATAACATACACTAAATGAATCCAACATGATACACTGTACTACAGGGCAATCATCACCTTCAGCATTATCATCAGAAAGCAATAACCAACTTCAATACGCCACCTTCTTCCAAATCATTTTTCAAAAGTTAGGCCAACATACAGTGAAATTAGGGATGTCTACAGAGGAACAAATCACACCTCCAGCCAAATCGCTTTCCAGTTTGTGCCTTTGGGGTTTACTGGACCAGCATAAAAGAAGAGGGGAAGCATGCAGCCCAGATCAGACTAATGTGCGGCTACTGGGATGGAGGAAGAAACAGGAAAATATGTCAAAGAACATACTGGGTTTGCATGCAGATGATATTCTGGTAATTTCTCAGCAATGTTTGCAGTGAGAAAGAAAGGAGCATGGCAATGCTAAAACAAGCAGCAAGTTCATGGCCAGGAGTTTAAAGGCAAGTCTGTTTTCTTCTGTGCCTGGCAAAGAGAAATGGATTTATGTTGGAAGTAGACATAGTTTCCATGCCTTTGTCAACTCCAAATTAGACTGTTCTCCTGGAGAACACCTTTAATCAGCTGGAAGCTGGTCAACCCACTTCATGGGTTGGGTATGTCACTGGAACAATATAGTAACACCAGAGGCCTGTGAGCTGTGCTTCAGTTGGAGTTCTGACTTTTAAAGCTCTATGTAGATTAAGTAATGCTTTTTGTTTTTTCTTTCTTTTTCTTTTTCTTTTTCTTTTATTTCTTCATAATTTCTGAATAAAGGGAAATGAGTAAAGATTTCTCCATAACAGACTTTCATCTTTGGAAATAACTGTCCCTACTCTGAATGGAAACAACCTCAGATGCTGACAGGATGTTGGAGTGAAAAGGCACAATGTTCATATAAAATGATTTGGTGAAAGAGTGGTCACGATCTTAAGAGCACTCAAGGAAAGCAGAACTTCCAAGGGCAGATCCCTCTCCTGGGACACTGACTCAAGGCCTACGTGGAGCTGAGAAACTATTTTCTAACTGAAGAGACAGCATTCACAGCTGATCCTAGGATGTCTTCCCTGTGAGGTTTTCCAAATCTCTTGAGGCCATGTTGATTGTACCCAGACTGTGAAAGCCAAAATCATTTCAGGCGAAGTGAGTACAGTAGTAGCAAAGTCAGCTGGAGACAAGCTTTTTAAAACTTTCACAACATAAAATGAACAAAATTTGGTCATTTCTTCCATACTACTGGCCTGGAATTATCAGGGATTATAGCTAGATACAATGTGAAAAACATCTTACTGTCTTTTGCATCTTTTTGTTTTCTTTGGAGAGCTGTGGAGCAGGATTATGGAGAACACAGAAAAGATGTAAGTTTGAAATAGTTGACTTTCTTGCAATGACCTGCTTGATTTCCCAAAGTGACATTGGAACACTTCATACTACACAGCACTTTCTGACTTCCTGTTGATGTCAAACTGACATATATGTCTTTACTGTCTGTTACAAGATAATCCAACATCCAAGCATCCTTAGCCAGCTGGATCATTTGGTGGGCCTATTATTCCACTAAATCCCTCTAAAACAGATACCAAGTCTGGCATCCTAAGGGCTGCTGAAGACCTTATCACCAACGTTGTTAGGAGAAGAGGTTGTTTAAAACAAAACAGAACTACAACAACAATAATGTATTGTTGTCGTTTGTTTGTTTATTTCCATGTTTGATTGGAACTAAAATAGATGAACCAAGTGGCAGAACCTGGAGATGCATTTGGTGATCAGGATTCTTAGGTCTGAATCTTAGAAAAAGATCCTACACTTGGTCTCCAACTCTCAGTGTATGCCAGATAAGACAAAAAGTGCTATGGAAGAAACCTCTATATCCTTTGAAGAACAGCAATTCATTTTCTTGAACTTTGATTTTTATGAGGGCAATAACGGGTGAGAGAGTAAAAAGGGGAAGAGAGAAATTCTCAAGGGACACTTCAATCTCCCATCACAACTCTTGACTGCCAAGACAAAATAAATTAATATCAACCTTCCAAGATGTTTTCCTAGAAAAATCTGGGCTAATTTCATAAAATAAGTTGTTAAAGTGAGGGTGTGAACTCTCTTCCATCTGCTCTCACCAGTTGCTAGGGGCTGCTGTGGTTCCACGTAAGGAAATATTAATTACCTTATCACACTGTGGCTTTTTATTTTTATTATTATTATTATTTTTCCATATAACACTGCTTCATTCAAAGCATCAGATGGAAAGTAGAGTGAGAATGAAACCAGTTTGGGCCTCAAAGTAGACTAGTTTTTGCAGGTCTCTCTCTTTTTTTTCTTTTTTTCACAGTAGTTGGAAGGGGCATGATTTTGCACCAATCAAATATTTAAAGATTTTATAGAATGGGGCCAATTTAAGGTTGCTTGGGTATTCTGGATCTAAGCAGTTCCTAATCTTCTAAAAGCTTGACTTTACAACTTAAAAATTCCTTAAATGTTGTTTTAAAATTCACTGCAGAGTTAAAATGAGGCTGGCACCGTAGGAGATTGTAATTTGGTACTGTGTAAAAATGGCAAAGAAAAAGAGAAATCGTTTAGGAAAACCTACAAGAGTTATACCTAATAGTGGAAATCAAGGCTGACTGTCTTTGCTGTTAACTCAAGACCTAAGACCTAGAGTGTTAATGTAGGGGAGATGGGACAGATGACCTGAAAAACTTCAGTACATAAAAAAGTCCTAAAATGATACCACTAAATGGCAAAGACAAGATGTGCCATATCTTTATTTTCTGTCTCAGTTAAATGAGTGTATCCCCTGCTTTGATCGCCTTGCTCCTCATGACTTTTTTCCTTCCATGTAAAAAATGCCTTTCATATCACGGGCGCTGAAAGTCCTACCTCATTCAGAGTGTGAAAAGATGTCAGGATCTGGCTCTGTAAGATTTACAGAAGCAATTAATCAATCACCTCTACACTCTTAGTGAGCTGGGCTTATACCAGCATTGCCTGCCAGGTTCAGCCAAACAAGTATTTGATCTAAATATGCTGCAGCAAAACTCAACATTTGTGTATGATTACCCAAATTACAAAGCCATTTTGTAATATGCCCATAACAAATTAAATGAAAAAATATGTATAATAATGAAGTCTTTATTTTCCAACTTTAATTTTCTATAGCAAATGAATAAATGGAATGATTTGGGCACTGAAACCTCCGGTCCACCTTGCCCTAAACAAACTATGGAGTGATTGCAGAAAAGAAGAGGTAATTAACTGGGGGTTAGCTCAACCAGCTGCTCTCTGTATTACTGAGGCAGACTAAGCCTTTGGCAACTTAGTTTGGTAACACCCCTCAGCAATTTTCAGCATGTCTTTTCTCAGAGTCCTTAACGTAGCCAAAACCCCAGGAATCCACAGGTTTTAAAATGATCAAATCCACAATTTTGCCTGCCTGTCATGTTCATGCTGCAGACTTAGCGGATCTCTTAGAATAAGGTTTACAGCACGTCTTCTGGATTTGATTAGAAGAAAATCTGTGCTTCATCTTAACTCCTCCACTTTTTCTGCCCTAGACCTGAGGAATGCAATATTGGCTTCTTCCTTGGCAACTCCCACGTTTGTAACAAACATTATTGAGCTGGGTTTCTATCTAGATTTTACTATTCAAAATTTTTCTAATTCCTACCTGGACACTATGGCATCTGTAGCATGATATATATATATATGTGTATGTATATATATAAATTCATATATATAATTACCAATGATCTATATACTAATTTCCGTTAAGTCTGGGAACCTACCACACGCAAAACTTTGCAGTCTTCCAGGCTACATTTATCAAAATAATTTAGTACACTTAATAAAGAAGTATCGATGGCAAATTCCCTTTATACATAAGATAAAATCTAGATGATTGAGTAAAATGGCTTACTCAATTAAATTTGTTTCTGAAGAATACACAAGACCTTTACAATTTGTTTAGCCATGTCCTACAACAGATTTTTTTTTTTTTTCTGACATATATGTAATCCTAACATACACAACAAATTGATTTGTAATTGAAAATTAATAGCCTATGACAAGTTAGTCTCTTCCTTCTCGATTTTTCATTTTTACTGTAATACATACAGCCTGTTTAGCAATGAACATCAATGTTCAAAAAAAAAAAAAAAAATAATAGGGCTTTCCCCTACTGGTAAACCTCCTCCAAGCAAGTCAAAGGAATGTTTTTCCCAATACCTGCGCAATATATTTTGGTGAGTCTCATGCAATCAGAGTTTCAAGAAGTTGTGTCATCCTTCATCCTAATATTTTACCTGTTACATACTTGATCTTAATTAAGCTTCCATAATCAGCCCCCATATCACTACCCTTTGTAAATCATGTCTCATGTGAATGGAGAACATGGATGAGAAAATTTCCCACATGTAAGTTGCAGACACGTTGCTTGGGAAGGATTTCTTTGCTGCCTGCTGATAATAGCCACTGGAAGTGAGCGGAAGGGGATGAGAGGTGATATTAGCAAAATGCAAACAGTTAAGGAAAGAAAAATGGGATATGTTTATCATTTCTGGCAGGAAATCAGAGTTCTGTTCTGTGTGAGATGGTTCAGATTCCAGGAAAGCTACTGCATAGGTATAGATTGCCATAAAAAAAAAAAAAAACAGCCCTGGAATCTTTTACTTCAGTTTGCCGCATATCCAAAATACCAGCTATATTAAAATACCAGCTACTGCAGGTGAACTATCCAGCAGGGGGTCCTGAAGTTGATCAAGGCTTTGGTAGCTCACCATTATTTCAAATTAAAATTAGGCAAACATGGTCTCTTAAAAAAGGATCCACACGCATCTGCAACAGAATTGCACTTGAAAATGAATCTCATTCTATGATTCAGCTATTTTAATGTACCCAATTCATGTTGCCTAAGGCTTATGAATCTTTCACATAAATCAGGAATTAGCCACTAGAAAGGATGCTAAAACAGAAGAGAAAAAGGTGACTCCCATAAGAAATTTTCTAAAACTATGAGTATGAAATGAAGAGGTAGTTATACTTATTTCTTCTTCTAAACTTAAAAGATGTTTAAGCTATGCTGGCTTTCAACAAAGAATTTCTGTTCACTGTGATGTATTGATCAGCTTTTCTTCAAGAGGAAGATTTAGAAGAATTAAAAATGGGACAATTGCTTTGGAAAATAGCTAGTACTGTTTGTATATTATTGTGTCAGGAGGCAGGTTGACTTGATGGTGAATGTTCAGGGTAGACTCCAACTTTCAGTCAAGTAAATGACAAAAGTAATGACTTCAATACAACCACAGTTTCATTTCTGTGTATGTTGATTTTTTGGGGGTATTAATTAGCCAAGAATATTTTTTGCCTAAATCTCAGATTGGTTTTGTTACAAATGCTATATAACTTGGGATTTCAGGTTTGTCTGATAAAATGGAAGTGAAACAGCTTAGTCAACATGGTTTCATCTGAATTTTATATACAGGTCCAGTCTCCAGCAAGGCTGGGATGGTTTGAAAACCATTGTGATGAACCTTCATTGACTTTCCAGTTTCTAAAAGAAAAGGAAAAGCCCAGATCAGGGCAATTTTTACCTGGTTTCCAGTTTCATAGGTACAGCTGGTTGAAATTTTTCAAATCAAACAAATCATCAACAGTTGGCTTTTCTCCAAACACTCATATTTTTCACACACATAAAAATTATTTTTTGAACTCTCTACTTTCTTTGGAAAAAATACAAAAGATTTTTTGAGATCAAAAGGGGAAAAAATAAGAGCTTTCTCAGTGGCCTACAAAATATATCTTTTGTTTACTTCTAAGCATTTTTTTGTTTTGTTTGGATAGCCACAGCAAGTGTTCTGACTAGTTACCTAAGATTGCTTTGTGCTTTAAGTTTCCTTTCATTCATAGCTGCAACACTTGGGGTCTGATTTTCCAATTACAAAGCCAGAAAAAATCTACTTCTGAACATCATCTCCTGGGCTTTCTTAGGCAATAAAAACTGATTTATCATAAAACCAAACAGGCTGAAAAAACGTTATCATACTTGTAAATGTCCCAGTAAATATATAAAACCTGCTTTTCACCCTCTGCTTTTAACTAAAACTTTTCTAAATATAAGTCAAGGGGGTCACAGCATATACATGGCTTAGACAAAGATTAGCTTCCCCTTCTTGAAGAGCTCATTTTAAGCAGGCATTCAGGTTATGTAACAGATGCTGTAGAAAATCCAAAAGGTGCAATAAATCCCTCGGTTCGACACAAGAGAAAATAAGTTGAGTGACCACAGACTGCGGAGTGAAAGGTCTCTGTGTTGCACAGCTCCCTGACTCGAGCCTGGCGGTGACTGCATATTGTCAGGAACAACCTCTCCTCCCATGAAACTATTCCTCCTCCTCCTCCTTCCATGAAGACTGCAATCTGCAGATTTTACGAGCGAGTGCCTGGACCCCCCAACACGGGACTTGATCTATCCTTCAGGGTCCAGTTGGAACATTTTTCAATTAATGGGTACTTCATAGATGGTTGACACCTCAGTGAGCAAGTTCTCTTGAGCTGCTTTTAGCCAGAGACACACAGCTTAAGCTTTTCAACAGCTGCTTTATCTCTGCTTCTCACCCCTACCCCCACCCCAATTTAAGTTTAAGATGAGCCTCCACCCCTGAAGCCCACGATATCTCACTCCAAAGTCCTGTCAGAGCCACAACCAAGGCCATAAATTTCCCAGCTGGGTCACAGTACTCCCTATTCATTTACTGAAACATTATAAATGTGTCCAGGCTCCAAGTGAAACCTAATCCCAACATTCCCTGCATGGCCATTCCTGCAACTGATGGCAGGGTCATCTGGAATTACCATCGCCTTATCTGATTGGAAACTCATCACCTGCATTTCAACACCCAGGGTTCAGTGATGCTGTGTAAAATCAAGCCCTCTGCTATTTGAATGGCATCAGCCATTCAAAGTTACATGGGCTGGTTGGCCCTGCTTTTCCAGGGAGCAGCAGAAATGAGCTAGATGAGAGTGATGCTCTCAAATACAACCAAGGATGGTGTGTAGGGGGGAAAGGATAAGAAATGAAGACAAAGAATGTTTGCAGATGGAAGCTTGGCAAAACTAGAGCTCTCGAGGAAGGAGGGAATCTGTAGCTGTTGTGAAACAGCATCACTTCACTGAAACTAATAATCTCTGCTCTATTTTAGTTTGTATGGGACCCTCACTATCTCATATCGGAATATCTTCTGGTAGTGGTTACATGACATCACACAACATATGTCTTTCCTTTCTCTCATCCTGTTCTTGAGGGAAATTGAATTTGAAGTGCATTGGGTTTTTTTGGGTTTGGCAGGAGAAAGGCTCAGATATTTTTTCTAGGGTTTCATTTCCATTTCACACAGGGAAAATGAAAAGCCATCAGGAATCACACCTTGGACTACACAATGAGAGCGCAAAGGCCTGCAGGGCAGCCACATTTTGAACTGCTTGACTTAAACCCACACTTAAATACTTTAAATGTTTTAAACACCACCCAAGGTCCTGTGCAAGTGCAGAAATTAGCTCCAGGTAACAGCAGATTGAGCTGCAGCCCTTCCATCTTCCAGTGCAAGGCTATCTGTGCTGCTTCCATTGGTAGATATGAAACAGCAAGTGCCTCCAAGCTATACGCTAAATAAACACAACCCAGGAAAAGCTCAAACCAAAAAGCTTCACTTTCAGCCAACATTCCTTTGACTGTGCCAGCCATTCATTCCTGTAATATTTAGTGGATTGCAAAGACATTTTGGATTTCCTGTCAGGTTTCTGTCCCTCAGGGAGTTAATTATGACCTGGGACTCAAGGAATAGTCTCTGCTGCAGTGCCACACTCGTGGCTAGGTTCACACACATGTTGCTGGTCTGATTTATCATTGTGCCCTTGCTTCTCTAAAAGGTCCTGTTCAAACCTCCAAGGGAAATCAATGAATTCACTGAGCTTGATTGATTGACTGGGAGACCAGAGTGGGCAGGAGGTTTAAGGACTTGGTCTGGACTGGGGACTGGTGGATGCTTCTTACACAGCTACAGGGGAAAAGGAGGTGAGAATGCAAAAAAAAAAAAAAAAAAAAAAAAAAAAAAAAAAAAAAGAGCAAAAGAGCTTTTAGTGCCTTTTAGTACCTTCACCTCATACCCCCCAATTCCTATCACATAATTCAGTGATCCCAACCAGTGAGCCCCTGCCATGGAGCAGGCAGGAGCAGAATTCTGCCTCAGTGATATGGATCAGCTCCTGGGACTGCCCAGGCTCCCTGCATCACCCTGAACGAGACATTCAGACCCTTTCTACCCTGCAGAGAGTGCAAGTAGATGCACTTAAACCTGTTTTCAATGAATTAGCGTGGGTACTCCTGGCATTGACCACTGAGCTACTTGCCCAAGTATTTACCCAGCTTCTCAGGTGGGTTTTCCAGCCATGCAGAATTCCGTTCTACTCAGTGACTGCTGTGAATACATACACTTAAGTCTCTCTGTGAGTAACTTCCCCAGCTGTAAAATGTAGAGACAGTGTATCTCTATGTTGCAGGGGTGAAAGGAAAATAAATACGCTAAAGCTTCTAAGCGGCTTAGGTATTAAGAAAATGAAATACATCTGTGGCTAAAATTTATAGATCAACCATTTGGATATGATCTGATTAGATTTATCCCATAGTAAAGTATTGCAATTTCTCTAAGTTCAAGAACATTACTGCTGTCCCAGTGAAGCAAAAATCCCTGCCAGTTCCTAGGCTTAGGCTATGTCAGCTCCTGGGGAAATATCTGGAGGAAACAGCTGATGTAAGGGACCTCCTGCACTTTTTTTCCACCCCTGCTCATGTCCATCTTCAGCTGAGAAGTGATTTCTCCATGGGGTAGCAGCTCACTGATGGCTTGCCATGGGTCTGCATGTTGCAGGTGCCTTTGGTCCATAGGTAATGGCATCCCCATATGGTGACCCCCAGGAGGCCATTCACACACATAAATATATTGCAGCTTTATGGCACATGGAAGAGCAAGGTGGGCTACCAAACTAGTTGCTGGGAACTCCAAGGACAGGGCTGCTGAGCTGAGGACAGCCAGTTTTCCAGGAGAATTTCAGGCAGCATTACAAGGACTCAGCCAGTCTGACTGAATCTGTTGGCCATCACAAGCATGTTGCTGTTTTCTTACACATAATTATTTTTATTATTTTTTAAACAATGCTTCCTAAACACTTAAGAATCTATCATCTAAAGGCTTCCATCTAGTTGAAAAGTTTATTGTGAATATTATTTTTAGACCATTAACAAAGGAATCATCATGTCTTTGGGGAAAGCAAGGTGCCATAAAACAAGAAACTCAGCCAATGTCACCAAGAGACCCATTGTCAACACTGAGATTAAACTTCCAAAGTTGAAGACAGCCTCCTTTTCCACAAGGTGAAGTAAAAAGATAGAAAAAGACTTTAGCTGGAATTTGGTTGGTAAGCAGCAGCGGTACCTTTTCTTAGACATGTCCTTGGATCATCACAACTTTAGCAAAAATCCTCTGGAGAGCTAAACTTCAACAGCAGCAGCAGCAGGTTTGAATGATCTGATCGTAATTAACCCGAACTCCAACAGTAATACAGTTTACCGGCTTAGTCCCTAATTTTTTCAACCTTAGATAAAGTATGCCTCTGTCTCAGTCAAAGTCTCAGGCTAATTGATTGACATTATCAATTTAAACTTGAAAAGATTATTTTTTCCCAGAAATTAGTGTGAAATTTGTTGCTTAAGACCCACAGAAGATCTGGCCTGCCTGGTGTCTTTTCTAGTTACATCAACCAATTTAATACAAATAGATTTCTTCTTGCTAAAACTTTGCATGTTTTTTGTCTTTATCCCATCACAATGACAACAAAATGTCAAAATTTGGTGTATCACAAAATAAACTCCTAATCCAGCTCCTCCAGCACTCTTTGCTTGGCTAGGTGGTTGAGCAGACACAAAGGTGACTGCTGATGTTCAGGTACACCTGATATATCCAGGTGTGCGGCCATAGGGGGAAAAAAACACACAAAACAAACAAACAAAAAAAACCCTGCAGAAATTGATTGCCCCATGTTGTATGAACTTTCACAAGCACAGAGGCTTTGCCAGTCCCCCCCCCCCCCCCCCCACTTTTTTTTTTTTTTTTTTAACTCACCCACAGCATTGCAGGATTGCAGGACATGCATCTTTCATGCATCTTTGCCCATGAAAGGCTTTGGGAACACCTTATGCACGTCTGCCATTGCGTTACCTTTGGACACATTAAATTAATTCATTTAGATGAGAGCAAAGAAAGCCTTTCTCTGGCGAGGTCCAAAGGACCCATTTGGGTTTTCTCAGTACCAAAGGCTTCACTAAACTCCCACAGAGCTGAGCACACTGTAATGAAGGAATTTTTAGCAACACTACATATAAAATTGGAGCAGGTGCTCTCAATAAAGAAAATTCTTAACCCTGCTCATATTTATTTCAGTTCCTCTCTGTCTGGGCATAAAGCCACCATTTCAGTTTCAAGCTTTCCTGGCTCACTGGAAAGGGTGAAGGATAACCTTTTTTTCATTTCTCTCCTGTTCTGTCCTCCCCCTTTACTCCCCCCCACCCCAAGGATAACAGATCTGGAAACAGATTTTAACATCAGCCCTAGAAGGTTTGGTGATTTGCCAGTACTACTTCTGAAATGAACTCTTAGGCCACTTAATTAAACAAATTCTTCCAATGTTTTATAAATTCATCTCTCCCAGAGTGCATAGAAGATCGATTTGTCACTTTGTAGAGTGGCATGAGGAAGGAAAAGAGTGTGATCCTGCTCGTCTCCCAGATATGGTTTTATTTAAGAGATGAATAACACCTGCAGACATTACCCCTGGATCCAGACACTGCATCTTTGAGCATATCCATAAGTGGGGTTTGATCTGCTACTGACAGAGAGGGATCTTGCGTTTAGGTTCTACTGGGAAATGTGTACGTTTACTATTTAAATTTGGCCAATTATTTTTCCTGTTTATGCATGTGGTGTTATGTGTCCAGGAATACAAACATTTTCCTGTCCTCTAACTTTTCATAAAGAAATTTTGCAGTGAAAATAAAACCCAACAAAGCACCAGCACTCAGAGTACAAGGCAGCCAAGCCATATTCACTTTTCCATAATTCATGTGAACTGCCATATCTGCTAAACTGCTTTGGGCCACTGGAGAAGTGTGGGGTGAAAAAGGAAGGGAAAAAAAAAAGGCTGCCAGGGGAGAGGGAGACAAACAGGCCATTCATAACGGCATCACTGCAGTGCTTTATGGCATTTCACGCTTGCGGAGAGAAGTCACTGGGAACACTGGAAGAAGGCTCCACGTTAACCACGGAGCAGGTCTTGAACTCTCCTGCTCTTTAAAAATAGATGTCTGCCCCCAAACTGCAGATGGGCTCTTAAGGTGGACCCTCGAGAGATGCGCTGGGTGGTCATTGAATTAGAAAGTTTTCATTTTCCTGCTTTGCTGACTTGTCCAGGGAATGTCTGCAGTCAAATTATGCTGTTTTTAAAATTATTTGTAACTCATTTAAGAAAAAATGTTATAGGCAAAACTAAAATAATGTCTATTGATCTGAGGCACTCTATATGTACACTTGCTTAGTTTTTCTTAAAGTTTCAGCAGTCACCACGTTGAGTGACTTAAAGGAAAATATTTCTTACTTGAAATTATTATATTTGAAAGATTCCACAGAAACCTTTTTTTCTTTTTCTTTTTCTTTTTTTTTTTTTTCTCTCCCTGAATGGATGGGCGAGTTACCAAAGCAGTACTATCAGCTGGGAAAGAGATGAATATAATTTTAGTCAAATCATTTAGTGAAGACACATTGTAAAATCTGCCAAAAGCATTGTCTGATGAATATATTAAACAGATTTCAATCACTGTTGGACCTGATGGCAATTAAAATACTGCAATGTCTTTCTCTGCCAACGAAGCAGCTAATTGTTTTTAAACAACAGTTTACATGCGACTGAAAATCAGAAACTGCATATCTGTATATATCAAACCCATCCTCTGTAGCAAAATTAACTTAAGAAAATGAAATATCTATTAAAAAAAAATCCAGATTAATATTGTTTAAGAAATTGAATAGAAAAAAGGCTCAGTTACATGCTCCTGAACAAAAAATGACAACCTGACACTATTAGATTCAAGTCTGAAGCAGAATTAAAAGGATAGCCCGTGTCTCTAAAACATCTCACATTCATCTCTGGGCATTATTTAGGTTTACAGATAAGTGGTTTTGTTTTGTTTGTTTGTTTTTGTAACTTAACATCACTGAGATATAACTGAACATAGATCATTTATTTGTTTTCTTCAATCAAAAAACGATGAACTCTATTTTATTTCTCCCTTTCATTTCCATCTCCCTCCCCCCACCCCACAAGTTCAGCCCCAGTAAAAATGAACATTGTCAAAGTGATGATTAATTTATTTCTTTCACATGAAGCAAGGCTCAAAGTCTACCTGTAGTCTCTGTCATAGGAGCTACACTTTCAAGGTATCAGCAGCCTCGCTAGCTGAAGTCTATAAAATTCTGTCCTTTTGGATAGCAGCTACAGTTAGGCACTTGAGAAAAATAAAGCCTGAAATTATTACCTATAATGTCAAAAATTCAATATACCCTTTGAATTTCACGGTCTGGTTTTTAATAACAACCAAAACCCACCATTCCTGTTAAGTGCTATGGAACTTGTCTAATTTCAGTGTGGGGGCAGCCTGGTCATCTATTTATAGCACTGAGATGAACATTTGCTGGCATACACATGGAAACAATTGTGAATGCAAAGTGACTCATGCTGGGTCACAGGCTGATACACATTTGTTAATCCCCAGTTTTACCTTCACCTGAAATTGGAAAGAAATGGCGATCACGCTTTAAGCTAAACATCTCCAGCAAGCATTTCAATTAGAGCTGATAAGACACTTGACGTGTTTCAGTTAAAGAGTGAAGGCACTGTAAAAAAAAACTAATTAAGTTTAATTGTTGTGCAATGGCTTAATCAATGTGGTTGGTAATTAAGTGCAAATTATGCACATAATATACTACAGATGTGGAGCTCTACTCTTGAAAAATAGAGGCTATTATGGGATGTAGGAGAGGTTGTAGAGAGGGGATGACATTTGTTGTTAAAGCTGCAATGGAGATTTTTGTTACCCAAGAGTAATGTTATGTATCTCTATATTATGTATCTATAAATATCACCACAATTTTAACATTAGATCTTATTTTATAAAAACTTTGTTGTTGTTGTTAGCCTTTAAGCCAGCAGAAAGTTTAATACTCAAGCCCTAAAATATGGGATGCTGGTGAGATTTGTGGTGGTTATTAGTTTCCTCAGAAATTAAGCAATACCATAAATACAACAAACTCAAGCTGAAAGAGTAATTTCTTTCTAACCCCCTGTTTTTATACCTTCCCAAGTAACTTTCTCAAAAAAAAAAAAAAAAAAAGAAAAAAAAGTTCCTTTCTGACTACAACTTTTTGTGTTTAGTCTGAACTTAGAGGTGACTTTTATTTCCTTCATAGCTCAAATAAAACTAGATTGCCTACATGAAGGTGTAAGACATGAGAAAGACACATGGAATGGAATGCCTTGTTATGTACATGCTGCTGGTGTTGTAAGCAGATAGTTTTTTTTTATGGCTTTTCACTTTGAATTCAGCTTAGAAAGCATCAAAAACTTTTTAGAAATGGGACAGCCTAGAGTAAGAAGTTTTTTAGATGCTTTGCAGACATTCAATTGATCTTAAGTGATTTTAGGAATTTATTTTTGACTGTGCATTGAACAATGTAGAAGAGAAGCATAGGACTGTGTAAACATGCACAGAGCTCGCTCACTTTGAATCTGTTACCTCTGATTTATTTTCAGAATTTGTGACTGAAAGTAGCATAATTCATCCCATTTCTATGGCAACAACTCTGAGAAACATCAGGGTAATAGGATAAAAAAGATAAGTAAGTTGCCAAAGAGGACTGATTTTCAGTTTATCTGAAGAAAAATACACTCATCCCTTTTAAAACCCATAAACTGAACTGTACAATTGACTATACGTTCACAACTCTTTGAGAAAGGGAAATTTGATAAATCTCCTTTTGTAGGTGGGGAAACTGAGGCACGGATAAAAATCATGTGTTGACTATGGTTTCTCAATACGTTTATGATGGTGACAGTCTGACTCAGCAAACTTCTGCCAGATGTTTACCCTCAACAGCTTTTTTCTCCCTCTATTTTTTCTCTCCCTTTTTACCTGAGTGAAGTCAATCACATAGCTTACACACATAATTTTAATTCCACCATTGGGCAGCCTCATGATTTTAAGCCTTCTGTCAAGCTCCATCACATTTTTTAGTTGGAATATGAGGTGTGAATAAAAAGAACTGTTAAAACAATTGGGGTCAAAACCTGCCCACTGGATACAAGAACTCCTGTGGACTTTAATGGGATTATTTGCGTCAATAAAAAGAGCAGGGATACCCCATGGCTTCCTCATTTATTTTCAGCAAATGGAAACCTGGTGTTATATGACTAAAAGAAAATGAAAAAGAGGTGGTTGGAGTGTGGTAACTCACCAGTGATTTTGTAAGCAACTGGAAAACCCTGAATTTCCACAGAAGCCTTCTTGTTTACTGACAAAAAACCCAAACCTAACACTTTTCAAATTTTTTAACAACTGTTATTCAGTTACTTCTGGTTTCTGAAAAGTAAAACATCTTCAGCTGTATTCATATTTTTCTCTCTTTTGGTTTTTAACCACTCTTTTCTTACAGCATCCAATAACTAAATCATCTTAGCAGAAATATAAATTTTAGCCAAAAAATTCAGTTAGAAAAAAAAAAAAAAGGAAAAAAAAAAAAAAAAAAAGGCCCTTTTTCATTCCAAAGAAATGCTGGAAGGCAGTTCAACTTGTGATAATAATTGTAATATCAGACAAAGGTTCAAGACAAAATGTCACTGCAGCCCAGCCCAGGTAGAGTTGTGCAGATGCCATCAGTAATATGAATAAGTAACGTACCATGGATTGTGTAGGGAAAGTTCAGGGGGAAAGGTATCACTGTGCCCTCTTGGCTCTTTAGGACAATGAGGTCCATATGTTGTGTGTGCTCTCAAGACCGTTGCAACTGGAAGAAGGTCAGCAGTGCAGAATTATGGGGAGGAAAGTGAAAAAGCAAGAATAGGTTTACAAAGGCCAAAAAGCAAAGCTTTCATTTTATATTCAATTTATCTTTTCACCTCTGAAAAGGGCACAGGGGTTGGAAATTATGATTGAGTTTTTTAATTTTATTAATGGCAGGCTTTGCGGTTGCTAGAGGAACTTGACCCAACCGGGGAAAAAATGGCCCAATGCAGTATTATCAGGATTAATCTGTTGCCTTGAAATAGTTGGATTTCTCTCCACTGGCCTCCCAAGTCCTTCCTGCTCTGCCGATATCTCCACGACCACCTTGTTGACATGAGCCTACTGCTTAATCCTTCGGTGGAAACCTAACCCTTGGCCTCAGAGAGATGTCCCCGAGAGAGGGTAACCAGAGTGCAGCCGTGCAGGAGGTGAACCCCACCGGAGATGGCCTCGGGGCGGCCAGTCCCGTTGGACAATAAAGCAGAGAGCACGAGCGAGACGCTAATTTAACGGGAGGCTTGATTACACTGTGATAGGGCCCTGCTGGTTGTTACCAACAGACCCCTTTATAGTATTAGTATTTATTACACCCCATATTATAAGACATGGGGATTTGCTTCTGTAGGGCAGTTTGGCTGAGCAATGAAACATAATGTTGCTTTTATTGCTCAATAAACACTGTTCTCTCTTTCACTGCCACTCCAGCCTGGCTTTTTCAAGCCTGTTAAGCCTCTGGCACAATAATCTTACAGCACAGAATGGAGCAATCTCAGCTTCTAAGCAATTTGAGTTACTTCTGAGGCCTCACAGAGGTGAGATTCATAGACAATTTCATATTTGGGAATTTTGTGATTGGTAGCTGCTGATTTTTTGGAAGGAGTTTGGTGTTCTGGAGGCAGAGGTTCAATGGATTCTCCTCATCCCACAGGAAAAAAAAAAGGAAGAAACCCGCAATAAAGTAGCGTTTGCCTGAAGGACACAGCGGTAGAGCATCTGGCATTTTGTTTGCCTGCTCACGTAAATCCACGTGTGGGTTTGCATCCCATGATTTAACATGCCTGGTCCGCGCCAGGCTAAGTGCTGACAAGCAACCTACAGGCATCTTCCACACCTCTCTGCCAACAAACCTAAATCTTTTCCTGTAACATGCCCACCTCCAAGCTGCTCCAAACCTGGCCTTCTCTTCTGAGGAGACCAGTGTCTGTAGCAAATTAATTGATAGTGTTATGAAGTGTTCGGCTGTACCACCACAGTCAAGAACAAGACTTTCCAGTGTCGGCTTCCCTTCTGCATTAGTTAATGTTTGGAAACTCGTTACATTAACACGCCGGACTCCTGCACTAACCTCTCATCACCTTGTATGGCTCCTAATGTGCCAGACCATTATCCCTCATTCTGGATACAGCCGTCCCAAATACACCTTTTTGCAATGATATTGCAGACCGCTAGCATTTATAGCAGTGAAATTGAGACGTTTTAGACTTTGGTTGCATAGGATAAATGATTAGGGACTTAAGAAAAACACTAATCAGGCTTTGAGGGAATGGCCCAGCATTGCAGACAAGGATGACAGTGGTTATTAGAAACATTTACAGATTGCTCAACTTAGAATTATAATTTTATCTTTTTTTTTTTTCTTTTTTTCTTTTTTCTTTTTTTTTTTTTCATGGAATTACAGATCTTTGGGTTAGATTGTGGCAAAATCTTGCGGAGGACTGGTGTTTAACTTGATTTATTATGAATGATGATGGCAGCATGTGCCAGTGGAAAACCTGCT
Source organism: Oxyura jamaicensis (assembly GCF_011077185.1). NCBI lineage: Eukaryota > Metazoa > Chordata > Aves > Anseriformes > Anatidae > Oxyura > Oxyura jamaicensis. The sequence continues at coordinate 18,183,694 of NC_048903.1, read as the reverse complement.
GCAAGCAAATAGCTCTCACTCTGAAGTTCTCCTTGAAACATAACCTTTGTTTTTTCCCTCACACGGGACTATTCCAATTCTCTCCCTCTTTAATTTTTTCATCTTAAATAATTACTTTTCAATGTTCTTTTTCACCTATTTGTAGATCACTTTAATATTCCCATAGGTCAATGCCAAATACAACTACAATTAGACGATTTCATCTTTTCTCATGCGTTAGTACTTTTCACTCCATCTAGCTACCTTGACAGGAATCTTATCCATATGACCGTGTTTTATGGAGTTGTCCTCCTCTTCTGTGAAATGACAGTGGTTTTCTTTTGCTGTTATTTTAATTAAAAAATATATATACATATATATATATATAAGACAGAATTACTGTGCCATCCTCAATGAATTTCATGGCAATTTTCATACCTGCAATGAAGATGGCAGTATTTTCTTTCCCCAGAGTTATCAGGATAATGGATTTCTCTTTATATGTATGTACACACACATATATATAAAGCTCTACTGCCATTTTTAGCTGTTGTCAATAATTTCTATAGTTGTATATATCTTTAAAAAATTGTGCGGGGGAGGAGGTACACAAACAGTGTTAGTATAACTCAGGAAGAAGAGAGGAGACCTATAATTTCTGTTACTTGTTTTCTGCCAAATTTAATGTGTTTTTAATTCTAAAAAAAATATTAATGAAATAAGAAGTGTCATTTTACTTGCTATACCAGCATCTTCTCTGCTCCTTTCTAAGATGATTTTGTACTACGTAGACAATTTTGTTTTCAGACTTTGCAGGTGGCCCTGTCCCTTGGACTGCTAAATATTCAAATGCCTCTTTAGGGGATGTTTGCAGTCATTTTTTCCTCTCTGGAAGTAGAGGTAGTGGTGCAGCTAGTAGATATACATTGACTTCCTAGGTTTTGAGGGAACCTAAGTTACTCTGGAGTTCTTTTAGCTTGCAGGCCAGACCTTTGGTCAAAGTCTCCAACCACTTTTGTACACAAATGTGACCTCCTGGACTACAGAGCATCATCATAAATGCTCCTGCTCAGAGCTCTTCCCCTTGAAGAAGAACACATCTCTACTAAATGCTGTGTCCAGCCATCAAAGGGTTAAAAAACACACTTTTTCAGAATAATCCCTTTGAATCATGACATGAGAGGGAGACAGCTCAAATATTTTCTCAATGGAGAGTTAGTGGAATTTTCTATAGATCTGGGGTGAAAGAAAAGTCTTCAGAAAATCTCAGAAGAAAGATCCTTTGAAATGGCCCGACGTGTTATGATAAGCAGTTCGATAAGCCCACCCATGGTAAAGTTATTAGGAATTCATATCATATGGATCCCATTAACCTAAACGTTTGCTTTTAAAGTAAACTTCTCGGTACACGACTACCACTAAGTCCAAGCGCTTCAGGTTTGAGGATAGTGTTTTTACAAATGAATCTAGGGTTATCCAATCAATTAGCTGAATTCCCTGTGTAATTGTGCTTTAAATGAATCACCTGGTACTAATGAGACTTCTTGCCCATTAAATAATAATAATAATAATAATAATAATAATAATAATAATAAATCACTACCTTTAAGGGAAACATTTTAAAATTTGTTTTAAAACTATCACACAGTCTATAGTTAATCTTTGGCACTCACTGCCTTGGGATATAACCAAAGCAGGTAGATTTGAAAGATTAGGCAGAAGGATTTAGGTTATATGGAATTCAAAATATCACTCAAGCTATTTTTAATTAATTATTACAAGACTATCTGAAATCTTTATTGAGATCAAGGTGGCAGTATTTAGGTGATAATAAATATGTATGCTAAGAATAAGGTTGCAGCTTATTCTTCATATGCAGGAAGCACACCAGTGCCATCGAGATGACAGATAGAAGAGGAGGAAGGAACTGAGGCTCACTGAGACTGAATGACTGGTCCCGGTTACACAAAAATCCAGCTTTAAAGCTTGGAAGAGAACCCAGTTATTTTAATCACCTTGCCTGCTACACTCTGTTGCACTTTGGAAGGGTTTAATGCATAAGCTTTTGCCATGAAATAATTTATCTCCATGCTATATTATTGCACAATTTAGACATATTATAAGCCTTTATAGGAGCATAAAATATTCCAGACTAACTGGGCCATATGTCTGTCCCAGTCAGGCAATGCATAACTATCAGTGGTTTAGTGAAGGATTTTATCATTAACTTATATTGTGTTTCTAAATGAATTCAGTTGAGCAAAAAGAAAGAGAGAGAAAAAAAAAAAAAAAAAAAAAAAAGCAATTAGGGCCATGCTATAAACAGTGGAGTCCGCAGGCAGGAGGCTGCAGTGAATTATACGGAGCATACTTCTCCCAACCGCAACTTGATTGAAACAATTTACTGGATGTGAGCATTGAACAACAGCGGCTGTGAATGACTGATGGAAGAGAAACGTCAGCCCTCTTTCCTCCCACCCAGCAAACACTTGATTCTCCCATTGGGAAAAGGTCACCACTTTGTCCTGCTCCACTTTGTCTCGCTGGCCCATGTGAAGTGATGCAATGCATCAGATCCAAAGTGGAAAACCAGCCTCCAGATCATTCAGCATATTGTTGAAATTATTGCATGGGCTATTTTTGGTTCATTCAGAGGTCAGTGCCCTTCCATGAACAGGGAGCTATTAGATATTCCCCTGGACAAACAAAGAGATAATTACATGGCAAAATAAAAGAAAGCACTTGGAAGTTTGCAAACCAGAGAATATTTTTGTTCTAGTTTCAAAAAAAGCTCTGATACATATAGCTGGGATTTCTGGCATATAAAAAGAGCCTGATTGAATGTCTACCCAACTGTTTCCACTGAAGTGGAAAAAAATGAGAAACATGCAAGAAGTACCTACTTTTGATCACCAAGGTGTTTTGATCTCATAAATTATGTCTGAAATTAGGCATGGACTGGAAAATGTGAGTGTGTTTTCTCTCGGTCTGGGAGCTTCTGGTTTTGAGAGAAGGAGCACTGTTCCTCTACCTTCATCAAATACCTTTATTTTTCCACCTCTGCTTTCTAACAAGTAGGCTTCTCTTGCCATTTATCAGAAGTGTCATGAGTATAGGATGGAGAAGCACCGCATACCTCCCTTTCTTTCTCCTCCGGGACTTCCCAAGTCCAAAACTCAAGCTTAGATCCAAAGAGACCTGAAAATGTTCCAGTCTAAAGTGCAGGTTGACCTGCAACCTAATCTCATCCCAACTGTCATAACACTCTGTTAGCCATGCACAGCTAATAAATCATAGTAATGCTCGCTTAATGGACCAGGCTTTGACAGTGCCAGGATTAGAAGGACATACAATAAACAAAGAGTTTCTGAGTAGGGAGGTACAGCGGTGTGGTGAAAACCACTAAATGATGCAACAAATCTTCTGCTGGTATTTCCATGGGCCTCCCCATACAGAGTGAAGGCAAGTGAAGAAGAGCTCTGGCGTAGGAGCTCAGCCTGGGGTAATGGGCAAATGAAGAGGTAGGATGGGCTGTGTGCAAAGGTGTGATAGAAGGCTGGTGAGTTATCTTGTCTCAAGCAGCCATTCATTCTGCTCACAGGAGGACTGTTCATCAGCAACACCGAGAATCTGTAGCTCTGAAAGGGGCAGCACAGTCCTTCCAGACGAGATAAAACACTGCCCTAAGCACACAGCTAGGTCCAGTTTAAATAAGGTAGAGATAATGAATAAGGAAGGGAAATCCCATCAGAATAAGATATCCACTTGCTAAAGATTCCAGTATGCGTTACTTGATAGATGTGTGTCCAAAGAATTTCCCCTATAACATTTACAGCTTTTGAAACAAATACAAGTGTAGAGAGAAAAGCTGCAGAGAAACAATCTATCTTATTTATTAGAATGTTTGGGTATTGAACTGTGCATCTCTTGGATCCTGAAACAGATTTTAATGTTGTTTTCTTAACCCTGTCATGGGAAAAAGGGTGGATTTTTCAACCTGTGCTAATGATGGACAAGCCTGAAGACTTTTGATAATTTACTTTACAATGGGTAAATAGCCAAAGTAACCTTATCTGAACTAGCCAGAATCATTTTCTCTGAATAAAGAAGCTGAAAGCCTCATGAGAACAGGATTTCTTACAAGATTTCCATTATTTCCTCTTTCCAGTAAGAAAAGTGACACAAAGAGGATATCCTATCTTGCTGTATTTCAGCACCTCTCCTCCTTGGAGCTGGAACCAAGAAGCTGCAAAGTCATGTGAAACTGGAGATTGGGAATCATTTAGTTGACCTTTTGGAAAAGTTTAAATGTGGCTGTAGGTTTATCTGCACAACCACAGTGGCAGAGAAAAAAATATTACTTTATTATTATTATTTTTTGGTTAAGGTTTATTAATTTCAGTGGTGTCATGTCTTCATTTACTTATTTTGTTAAGAGATGAATCAAATTCTCCTTTGTCCTCTATTCTTTAAGCAAGGTTTTTGCTGGAAGAAAGATTTTAGCAGAGGAGAAATCTTAATTCATATTGGAGTCACCAGAGAGGTGGAAGAAGGATCTTAGGTTACAAGTTGAAAGAGTAAATTGTCAACTCAGATGAACTAATCTTAAACCCTAGTGAGCAAAGTATGGTTTAGCTTTCAAACATGAACTTTTAGGATTGCCTTTGCTACAAATCCTTGGATTTCTAAGAGAAAAATTAAAACAATCCAAGAGTTAAGTTCTGCCTAACCTGACTACTAATACTGAAACACACCATTTGTAAGAGGTCTGAGCTAAAAGAATAGAGAACCTGACATTAATAAAAGTGTGCACCTCTGGATAACAATGGGACCTTATGCTTTAAATCATGTGTATTCAATTAAAAAAAAAAAAAAAAAAAAAAAAAAACAGAGAGAGAAAAAAAAAAAAGGAAAAGACAAAAAAAAAAAAAAAAAAAAAAGAGAGAGAGAGAGAAGGGCCATGATCCATGCTGATGCCTGCATTTCTGTTATTAGTAGTGGCCCTGTCCCAGCCAGGAATGTATCACATACAAATCAAAACTAACCATTGTGTAATACATGACGTTGTTTCATTTTGCTCCAAGATGAGTAGAATAGTGTGAGCTGCATCTACCCACTCTTCAGTAGCTCCAATAAAGTCTGTTTACTGGGATTTTGCTTATGGTACTTGCCAATTTGACCCAAAGCTCTTTGTAATCAATGACTTTCAGTGACATCCTTGCTTGTCTTTGGATCTATTAATTGAGGATACATTTGACCTGAAATAATGTGGACATCTCAATCAGTACATGCAAGGAATCACCATCAATGCAATGGCCACAAAGATTTATAAACCTCTCCAGTTAAGGGAAATTGGTAATTGCATTTCCTTAGCTAATACTTCAATTACTTTTAATTTTTTTTTTTTATTATTATTATTATTATTTTCCCACTGGGAGAATTGCTGGAGGTTGAACCCTTGGATTGCCTTGGGATGGTGGTGCTTCTGTAACATCTACCCCTTCCTAGGTCAAAACAGACATACAAATCAACTCTTAGCCATCGGAAGGTGCTCTGTTTTCTTGCATACTAACTTTAGTGTGGGTAAATTTATGTGTTAGCTCCATGCAGAACCAGAGGGACTCCAGATGGGGTTATTAGCCCAGTACAGCTCTGTTTCCACTCGGAGACAGTGGCATGGGTAAACCCTGAAGGGCTGAGCTCCTGCGGATGGGTATTTGCACATCTCCCAGCAGTGCCCTCTGTCATCTATCCAATACCTGAGAACCTGGTGAGTTCATTGACCATTTTATGAGCTACCGGGTGGATTGGACACGTGAACTAACTGTAATTAAGTTTTTACTGCTAGAATAATACCTCCTTTCTATTCCAGTACTGAGTTTATTGGTTTCTCAAATTTTTATCTTGTGTGTGTGTGTGTGTGTATTTGCTATGATTGTGGGCCTGATGATTAAGAAATAGCAGAGGGCAGTATGAACTAGGAAGTGTAAAAAGGAAGAAATATAAATCAGTGATATTCTGTCCTTACATAAACAAACATTTATATCTCTACCATTAGGTTATTCTGCTTCACCCTTGTAGAACTACTGTCTCAAGTAGAGGCTGTCTTGATTTTAAACAATCTGACAGTTTTTCTTCAGATGCTTGGTCCTGATTCTCATTGCCTGGAATGGGAGTGAAAGTCAGCTCCTCATTGACACTTGAAATCCATGTCCATGTGCTTCCCAGGCAGTGTGGAAGCTACTTTATGCAGATCCGTTTACTTAATATCTTCTGAATCTCTGCAGTGCTAGTCTTTGACGCTGCTGTCATTGAAAATTTAACTGGGCTATTAAATGAATCTCTGCAATGTCATTCAGAGCCTCAACACACATCTTTATTTAAGAAATCCCATCCCTTCAGGCTCTCCCTCGCCTTTCCCTACGATGTTTCAGACCAAAGCGAAAGGAAGACTATCCTCCTGTTGACATTCTGATTTGGGTTGTGAAGAAGGATGTTTTTCTGTGAGAGCTGGCGTTTCCGCAGGCAGCTAGCTGAGCTTGTTTATTCCCCCAGCATTTCAAAGCCTGCACTGTCCCACAGCTCCACGTCATTAGGGCAGCTTTAGTGCCTGACAAAAGTGCAGAGGAAAACCCCCTTGAGCACTGGATGTTACAACCTTCTCCAGAGGAGTGGCCAACCACCTCTGCCTCTCAACACTCGCCTGCCAGACCACGCAGTGCTAAGATGCTCAAATATGTTCTTTCCTGGCAGGGCTTGAGAACTGCCAATTTAGTGGGAGAAGGAAGTTGGCAGACCTCTGTCTGTAGAAGACTTTGAAATATTATGATTTTTATCAGAAATGACAACAACAAAAAGAGCATAAGCCAAGTGTGCTCCAAAAGCTACGTTTTTCTGCCGCCTCTCTCCACTCTAACCAACGTCATGGAGAGAATTTCCTTAGGTTTTCTCCAGGAGACAAGCAAGGCTCTGTGTAGATGAGCTCTACTCGGTTAGTGCAAATGTCTTGGGTCCTTATGTTTCTAAGGGACAATGCATGTTTTCAGTAAATTATCGACAAAGCAAAATTGTGACTCTTCTGAGGTCGTTTAAGTGCATGAGGCTACATTCTTTCTTGCAAAGCTGGTGAAAGTAAACAACATTATTATAGATTTTGGTCATGCCCTGGCATCAGTAAGTATAGTTTCTGTGTTTGCCATATGCTCGCATTGAACTGGAACAGCAATGCGTACACAGGGAAATTGTTTAAAGAGCCAGTTCGACCTCAGTACTCACTGTCAAAATTATGATGTACACGATTCATTCTGCTAACCACAAAAGAGTTTTTGTTTGTCAAGTGAAATAATGTGTAATTTGGTATATCATTTAGGAAAGCTTTTTTTTTTTCCTCTTTTTTTTTTTTTTTCTTTTTTTTTTTTTTTTTTTTTTTTTTTTTTTTTTTTCTCAATATCCAACCACAGGCCTAGAGACTGCAGCATCAGATTAGTGGATAGCATCCTGCAGCTCCCTAGGACGACAGCGACTCGACGTGAGATAGGAGACAGAAGACACATAAGCCAAGGCTTTAAACTGTGATTGCAGAAGGCGGCTTGCTGAGCCAAATAAAGAGAAGAGGGAAAATTGACACCCCACAAGACATGGACAATTGTTGCCACCGGCTGGGAGGCCTTAAATTACAAACCCATTTTGTATATCCAAAAGCTTACACTTTCTATTTATATTTCCCACTTCTTCTGTGCACCAAAAGTTGGATTTGGCAAATGCAGCTATTCCCTGCAGGCATATGGGTGAGGTTTTCTGTAGAGAAAATAAACTTGATTGTTGAAAACCTGTGTTTGCAATTACTCCAAGTTTCAATATTCTGAGGTCAAAATAGATCCTTTAAAAATCATAATGCTTTGAAACAGATTCTTTTTTCTTTCTGAAATGGTTATTGGATTAAAATGGAATATTGGAACATTTTGGGTAAGCAAGTCATAGCAACAGCTTTCAATAGAAATTATGAAAATATGGAAAGAAAGTACACAAATCAAGAGTTTGGGATAAAGAAGAACATGTCTGTTAAAAATCATTAGTTCTAAAAATGAAAACCAACTATGTTAATCAGTACATCTACATTGAACAGTTTATAGCAGGTTTCCAATATGACTTTTGGGAGATTATTCTTAGAGTTCTTTGCTTTGCAAGGTAGCAGGTTTAAAGATTAAGAAATGTTTTCTTCAGTGACTTTGGTACACTGGATGAGAATCTTAGTTCCTAAGTATTGTCATGTTTGTGATTGTCTCTAGACACCCCTCCACATACCAGCATTCCCCCCACCACCACCCCCCCCCCCAAACTCTGAAAAAAAAAAAAATGTTTATTGTGCCTTAATTTCATTAGGATACAGCCTGGCATTTAAAATTAAATGAGTAGTCCCAGCCAGGAATGAGTCAGGGAGGTCTCAGAAGCTGGGAATAATTCTTCAGTTCTGAAGGAATCATTCAAAGGGACAAACTATTTTTAATCACCTGTTTAAATTTCAGTGACATTTCCAGAGCATATCACCACAGCTTCCACCTTGGACTCCCAGCCTGGTGTGACTTTTCATCTTTCCAGCAATAAAGAATAAGAAACCAAAACCTGGACAGCATGTATAGTAAAAGTAATAGTAATAGTAAGAGTAACAGTAATTTGCAGGTAAAAACAAACAAACCAACAAACAAAAATGTATAAGTAATTATTTAGGCAGTGCAAAAGATCTTCAATAACACTGCGAGCTGGAGCTTTTCTCCTCCACCTCGGACTAGAGCTACATCTGGCATTTCACCCCTGTAAGAAAACAGTGAGGGGCTTGTTCCAAGGAAGGTGCAAGGAGGGCAGCGAGAGCCCGCTCTGCATGCTCTTTTCCTTGAAATATTCCTTCACTGCATGCCCACTTGAAGGCCCCTTTATGCTAAGGAAACGTAGTGTAAATAAGAATCAGGCTCAAAGAGCCTGAAAGGCAATAGCATGAGAGTTCAAACCTTTTCACTTCAAAACGTTTCAGATCAGAGCAGCCCTAAACCTCCACCCAGATTCCACCCCATGGTAGAAAAATGCCATGTGCTCATTAGGGCTGGCTGATGAGCACTGCTGATTACCTTCTGTTTGGGGCTGCTGTGTTACGGATGGCAAGAACACCATGGGCATGTTTTTGGAGGAAAGGAAGGAGGTGTCTTTGTTCTCTTCAATTTCTTTCTTTCTTTTTTTTTTTTTTTTTTTAAAAAAAAAGCTTTTTTTAAATTTCTTTTTTTTCTTACCTTAAAGTGTTACTTGTAAATGGAGGCCAGAATTTAATTTCATATAGTGTTACTCCACCTTGTGCAAGTGATTTCTCTTGACACTGCACTGACTACTCCCGCACAAAAAGCCCTTTATGACTTACACGCCAAAGAGCCTGAAGTATTTTTTGCCTCTCCGAAAATGACATTTCATTCCCCCCTTTTTTTTTATCACCTGAACACTGGTCTTAAAACCACAGCACGCAAAGGCCCCATGTGAAGTAGGGAAAGGCATTCAGCATCTGCTTATATCCCCAAACTGAAGCACCAGTGTGCCTAAAAAAGCTTGTATTTAAAGGCATTGCAGCTGCATCAGCTCATATTTCATCCAGCCACCAATTTCCTTTTCCCCCTGACAAACAGGCCTCAGAAAGAACGCAGGCCAGAAATTCTCCACGTTAGCGAAACATTTCCTCTTTCCCGTTCTCCCTTCCATTAACATTATTACGCTGCTCCTGGGAAAAGATGACTTTTCCAATCCAGGCAGCATATTTCTCTCTTTCTTTTATTTCTTTCTCTCTGTTTTCTCCCTCTCTGGGCTAGAGGTAAAGAAGAACTGGGTGTCAAGGTAGCAGGGGGAGAAGGAATATGGGGGTAAAAGGAAATATGTTTCTGCAAGACAAAGACCTTAAAATCTGCTTCTATCTTGCATGCAAACACAGAGAAACATCAACTCTCAGCTCTTCTCTCCACTGAGTGTGGGATACAAAGAGGGAGAAAAGCACAGTGTTGGTGACAGCATCCACAGAGGTGATTGCTCTGGGAACAGCAGTGGTTTGAAGCCCTTCTGACTGGGCCAGGGGTTAAACTCATCACAGCCCCAACTGCAGCCAAATCTACCCACAGCTAGTTAATAACTCAATATTTTCAGCCCTTGGGATATTATGCCTTTATTTAGACATCCAGCAGCCTACAGAGAAAGCTTCATGACTTGTGCAATACCAGTGGTTTATGTCCCACCTCGACTGAAGGTCTCCATCCTCCCACCATGCAGGAGCTGCTACAGCAGCTTTAACTCTCGCATCTTTACTGCCTGACATATATCACAACTGTAGCAAATGTGTTCAACCTATGCAAGACCAAAACCAAATCTGATAAAAAGAAAAAAAGGTTGATTATACTGGGCATCAGGAAATTTGTACTCATATCAACTTCGATTTTGGCATGTACCTATTCACATCAGCCTGCTTCTACTTTGCTTCTTCTTGACGAACTAGAAGACAAAGTCTCAGAAGATGGAAAGCATCTCACTGAAATTAGTGGCAAAGCATCTGCTTACTTAAAATACCCTCTGGCACTATTTTAAAGACCCTTTACCTTATTCTACCATAACTAGCTCAGGAAATCCTTTCTTAAAATGGCTCAGTTCTTATGGAGGAATGCTTCTCCTTTATCATTTTGCCCAAAAGCCCTAAAGTATCTTGGGGTTGTTGTCTTTGGTTTCTAAAGAAGTCAACCCAGATATCAGGTACCTTTTCTGAAAAAAGTGCAATGAGCTGAAATCGAGGGACCAGTTCTCCACTGAAGCATAGGCTTGACAGAAAATTTCCTGCAGATGCTAGTTGCTTAATCACACAATAGTGACTGAATCAGGAGTTTTGGATCAATTAGCTTGTACACGGTGTTTTAGGGCACCTCAGTCCTTGGCAATCGAGGATTGAAGGCAATGAAAACCTGGCTGCAGAAATGGGTGAAAAATCAAAGCTTAAAAATTCCCAAAGGGTTCATTTTAAAAGCGCACATTGAGCAAATTTGCACTGTGTTATTCCGTTCCATTTTGACTTTGTAATTTTGTTATAAAATCACCTTTTTCATAGCTTGCTATTTACAGTAAGAAAGGTAAGAATCATGTTGAGGGAACCTCACAGACTTTTTGGTCAAGGATTGTTGGGAAGGGGCGGTGGGGCAGTTTCTCTAATTGTTCCCTACCCCACCTTTTTTTTTTTTTTTTGGGGGGGGGGGGGTTGTTTTGTTTTCCAGCTTGCTTTTCTGTTTTTGCATTTTTACTCTGACTTGGAGCTTTGTTCAGACAGACCTTCCCTTGTGAAAGGTTTCAGTTTCAACAAATTGCCATTCTGTGACACCCGCCAAATGAGTACCTTGGAAAATTCCCAACCACCTTGAATATGTACGCTGGAGAACATTTCACTTCCAAATCCTCAGCTTGCTGCGGACCAAGCCATCCAGGGGTGTAGCTCCCTTAACAGCAGGGCATCCCCTCTGCAAGGGAGGTTGACCTGGTGTTACGGAGAGGTAAACTGTGTGGGAGAAGGGTGCAGTCAATTTAGAAGTGAGATACAGACTTGGTTTAAAGCTGGGGAGGGTGCTATTCAGCAGTTTTGACAAGAGCAGAGTAATAGTATTGTGTCTGGTTTTGATTTAGAGCTAGTTGCAATGCCACATATTAAGAATTAAAATTATTCCAATTTTGCAAGATTTGAAAAAGACGAATTTGCTATTTTTCAAGGTTAAATGGAGGTAATCCTCTTGGCTTTATGGCTTTATCATTTTCAAATAAAAAATCTGTCCTGTTTAACAGCATTAACAAATATGAATACATTATAAAATAGTAATAATAATAAAAATGTTGGTAATGTCAACTTCTTGGATAAAATGTCATTTTCCAGAAAGGAGTGTTCTTCAATCATAAAATACTTACAAAAACAATAACAAAAAAATGCATTTATATCTTTTTTTTAATTAGATGCAGAAATTAATTTATAATTAAAATGCAGGACAGAATTAATAATAAAACAAACAAACAAACCACTACAACAACAACAAAAACATTAGATGCAGATAGACTGCTAGATAACTGAGGTTAGTTCAGTTGCATGTTATGCACCTTCTGATGACTGATTCAACTCAAATCCCCTGAGTAAGATCCTTGACTTATTTTTTTCTGTTTAAAATTACACTGGAGAAACTAAGAAAAAAATCTGAACTGTGTTTTCAATTTTTTATTTTATTTATTTATTTATTTATTTATTGGGTGGGGGGTGGGGAGGGTGTCTCTTACCTAGTTTCTATGGTCTTCAAATGAAATGAGAATAATAAAAATAAAAACAACATTAAAGCAATGCCTGGAAAAGTTTTGCTTCAGCGGTCCACCAATGTCAAAATACCATTTTTAGCAGTCCTCATTCCCTGTCACGTGGTTAAAGATTTTTGCTTCATGCCTTTCTGGTTAGAGATGTCTTGTTCGAGAATTTTATTTCATGCATGTCATAGAACAAGTATGTTTTTTATGACATTTATGAATGTGACCAGTCTGGGAACATGCTGTCTGTCTGGTCAGGATTAAGCCAAATTTTAAGTCATTGTAACTAGAATTTCCAATTTTGGTGATAGCTGATACATCAGCTAGGGTCAATAAACTGGCAAAATTAATCTTTTATACTATAAAAAGGTAACTTGTCTTCTGTCTTCTAAGAACTGTCAGAGCAAGGTTTTAATTAGGTGAGATATTAATCAGGCAGACTCGTACCTTCCCTGCCTTTCTTTTTCATGAAGGCTTAATCTAGTCCTATAAAACTAACTAGTATAATACTCAATGAAAATAAAAAAATGTTTCTAGATTCTGAAAGCAGTTTTGTCCTGAAGTGTGAGAATCAAGCCTGGAGCATCAAAACATCAAAGAATTAGAGTTTTATATTGTATTAAACTTGCCTGTCTTATTTCAGCTATTCTAACACTCTGAAGTGCATGATTGAAAGCTGCTAACTCCCAAAGATACGCTCCTGGCAAGCAGATTTGAGTTTTTATTTTAATATTTTATTTTAATTATTTTTAGTTTATAGCTCAGCAACTCAGCTGACCCAGGGGAACACTTAAACTAAATTTGATAGATGTCAAGTTAGAAAAAATAAAGACAGCAGTGTTCTTTCTCCCTGCAATTACAAATGTTTGCTGGAGACTTTTCTGACAGTATTAAGCATAGCAGAGACCTGGGGAAAGCAGAGAGGGATGTCGGACCCGTTCGCTGAGGTCAGTTTGGTTGATGTTCTCCAGAACCTGGAAGGGGAAGAGGACCAGGACACCTACCAGTAGCAGTTGCTCCTAACTCCAAATGCAGTGGGTATGCATTTTTTTTTTTTTTTCCTTATGCCCGATTCCTGATGTGTCTTGCATCAAGCTAAAAAGAGAGTGCTTGTTTTTTCAGCTGATATTTGGAGTGGAGACCTGTGAGATGCCCCATAGATGGGCTGAAAAACCCCCAACAACAACAAAAAATGGAGTTTAACGAGCTGCAAAGAAGCAAGGAAGTGCTCCAGGAAACTATGTGAAAGGCTCCTTTTGACAGTCTACCTGAAAAATAAATATCAGAAACATCTGGGAAAAAAAAAAAAAAAAAAAAAAAAAAAAAAAATAATACAATTTTTTTTTTTTTTTCCTTGTAAATAAAAAGATACACAGATATTATAAAATGTACTGATGCGATCAGTGAGAAAGAGCAAAAATCTAATCTTCACGAAGTTCTATAGGAATTATTCAGAGGGGAAAAATGTTAAATATCTCCAGTACAATATGCTGGCTAGTTGCATCAGGGAAAAGGAATGGGCTTTCCAGTCATTTATCGTTAGATCACTGGCTCAAATCTTTTCTAGGGATTTCATCCAAAACTCAGGAAAATCTGTGGGAGTCTCATTGCTCTGAATCAGTACCCAGGTACCCAACAAGAAAGAACTAACTAAAATTATTAGGAAAAAATAATGAATTTTCATATGTTATTTTGAAAGTATTCAGAGCTTTCTTTTAATTGGAATAGGAGGAGAAACTGGAAACCACACCTCTTTTTCTTACTTTTTCTTTTTTATTCTTTTTACTGCCTTTCTTTTTCCACTCGGTATTACTCAGTATACAACAATCAGTATTATATCAATGGGACATGTCCGTTTTTCCCACTAAAGAAAATTTTGAATAAGAAATGCCACATAAATTGATATATGAACCTGCTTCATGGTTCATATAAATTCATCTGATGCTGGCCTAATATGGTGAATTTTCTTAGCAAGATAGTACTGCCAGAGAAGTGTCCACAGTATAAAACTCAGCATCAAAATTGCTCTGAAGGTTACATCTTTGTTAAGTATAAAACCTGAACTACATTTTCCTGCTGGAAATGTCCTTTCCATAATGGTAACCAAGGGTGGTACTACACATGCTCATGATTTAGTATTTTCACCATCTATTTTCAAGACATATTAATTAATTGTAAGAAAAACCCTTTACTGAATGGACAGATATTTTTCTAACACACTGAATAATATATTCTTAAAATGAAATACAATCTGATTTATTTCTATAACTATAGAGTGTGAGAGTATTGCCTCCATATTTTTCTTCCCAGCTTTCAGACAAATAAATCAACACATATATATATTTACAATGGTTGGTAAAGAAAAGAAGTTGAGGTCATCTGAATTATTTCATAATCAGGCAGGTAAAGTGGCTTAGCAGATTATGAAACCATGTTGCAGCCAAATTGTTCCATGATGATAATTATTTGCTTCTGTTCTTTAATTCTGGGTGGGCAACACTGCTTTTCCTCTGTCCATTGGAAAAAAAAGCAGGATGGCTCTCCCTATGGTTTTTGGCTTAACTGCACACATCTGGGTTTCGTATCAAAAGAAATAAATATCAGACCTAATTAATCCTCCGAGGCTGCTGGGTACTGACTCCTGAGCAACATGAACTTTAATTACAGTTTCAACCAGGCATAGTGATGGGGGCAGTTGTAGAAGGCGGACTGTTGATTTAATGCAGTATATCATGTCTAAAAGTATCTGGAACAACACTGATTTACATCAGCTGAATATTTGGCTCATTTAAGATTCTCTGGGGAGAGGAGGTATAGTTATATACATAAATACACCCTAATTTATCAGATGCAAAGTATAGCAAACTGCATAACAAAATGCTTTGGAAATCTGGGGAACTTTTAATAAACACAGTTCTTAGGCAATTTGCTGAGGTGAAAATGTTGAAACTGCATAATTGGGAAAAATAATGTGATTATATATCCAGTCAAGAAATGCAAGCTACTTGATTCACTAGTCCATTATAAAAGATTATTTTTAACTGATAACATATGTAATGATTCTACCAGAAGATAAAGTTCCTATATTTCAGACAAAGGGCTATCTAGACAGCAGTATTCTGATTAGTTTTACATCTTTTCTAATTCAGCTAATTTAAGGATAGACTTGAGGGATTTAGTTGAACAGCAATAAAACTTGTCGGGAATGGGGTCTGTTATATGTTTTATAATTCTAAACCTGTCTCTCTGTCTCACTTTTACTCCCTCCTTTTTTTTTTTCTCTCTCTCTCTGAAGGCTTTAAAACCGTTTTGATTGCAAATATATGAGTGAATTCAGAGCAAATGGAAGTAAAGAGACTGTTAAGACTGGCCTCGGTACAGACAGGCTTTGTACAAACTTCCCCTGCCTGCCAATGCACCTCAAGTCTAGCTTGCAGTAACCCTTGTTATTCTAGTCTTGGATTTATCTAGCAGAGGGTTGCCAATGGTACCAAATCATGTGGTCGATTTTTGTAATGAGGACTAATGAGACCACCATACTTATTTTCTCTCCCAACAAGAGCTTGAACTGGAACCAGCATCCCCAGAGGTGCAAACCTGGTGTATTAATCCCCTGTGAAAGCGCTCCTGCCTCCCCACCATGCCATCTGAAGTCATACCCATGAATCCAGTCTGGTTTTGTTGTGCTGGGCAGCGCTGTGTTTACATGACTATCCATCTATTACAGGATATTATTTTTCCAGTGGAGAATATTTCAAATATTTCCAATGAAGATTTTTTCCCTACTTTTTTATTGGTATTATTAAAAACAAAAAAGGAAAGGAATAAAATCATACCACAAAAATCTACAGTAATGTAAGAAAAGGAGGAAAAATTGACAATTTAAAGATCAAATTGACACCCTCCTTGCTCCAGTACGTGATGGTACTGGTTGATGTACATAATGTAGTCAGAAGTGATTGATTACAAGCAACATATTCTCAAATTCTTTGCATGTGTGCCTTAATTTCACATTCTTTTACATATTTATGTCATTTGAATACAAAGCAAGAAAATTTTCTGAGTAAAAATAAATAAATAATAATGTTAGTTAGCTTTGGTATAGAGTCTTGCTTTTTGAGAGTATTTAATAAACACTAAAGACCGGATCATTTGGTGCAATGACTGGAAAGTACTTAACCAATGACTCAAAGAACTAATTTATTTGCAGAAAATTTCCAGTATCACTGCTTCCTTGTACCCAGTCCATGCATATCCTTTATGGTCTATCGAAGATCTGCCACTAGCCTGATTTAAATTTTACGTATCATTCTATAAGGGGGAGAAGTAAAATCCAAACAATCTAGTGGGTAGTCCCAGCTGTTCTTGGGCTGCCAAGAGCACTGTGCCATCCAAGGTATGAAGGGATGTCTCACAACTCCGTGTGATTCTAACTGCTTTGGAGTCTTTGGCTGAATATTTCATAGCAGTTTCTTCTCACGAAAGAAAAACAATGGCTGCAGAAAGGTCATTACTGGAAAGCACATAAACTGCCATTATTTCTCCTCTGTCAGTCCTTCCCAGCTGATAAAGCTCTCATTAGACCCTTAAGTCAAGTTCCTCTTAACCTAATATCTTCAAGTGGGCACTTATATGCTCCTGTTTTATTAAATGTTCATTCCACCTTTATCAATGATATGTAAGTATTTGGTTTGGGTGTGTGAAGGTGAGGATATGGAATTATCTCCTGTCTATGCATCCTCATGAGTGTCACCATAACTGTGACTATTACTACCATAACTGTAACTGTCACTATTCACACCCAAAAAAATGATAGACACAAATGCATGTTTTGGGCACTGGGGTAAAATGTACTCAGAAATGCAGTGTTTCATTTGAGATTATTCGGGTTATAACAACTTATTTCTTCTTACTTATTTCTTCAGCTACTTGTGGAATCAAACAATTCAGTGTAAAGATTTTAACAAAATGGGTCCTGCGGTAGTTGATTCTGTCTACTCTGTCCTTCTGCTAAGCTAAATGAAAACTCATTGTATTACTGAGTAACTGCATTTAGATTCATTCTAGCTCCCCATTACAGCAAAAGCTGAATACCTCATTTCTTCTAGTCACGTATTTGCCCAGCAAGAGAAAAGAAATGATGTTATTTTAAAGGTAGAGAGCTAAGACAGTTGATACTAGAAACTAACAAAAAGATAACTCACCTTAAAAATACATTTATGAGTGAATTAGCATTAGTGCATGTACTATTGCTTGTGGAACCACAGCCTAAGTACCTTGTTTGGTCACCAAAAAAAATAAATAATTTCAGATTCAGAAAGCATGTTTTCCTCAGCACCATCTTGTAGCCTCAGCTTCCTCCTCCTTCTGATCCGATACATCATTATTTAAGAACCACATGGTTCAGAATTTAGTACATAAGGAGAAATAAGTGGTATGAACGAAGGCATAGAAATTTGTTCATGAAGCCACCTATTTTTAAAATGTGCTTTGAGAAGCTGTTTTCACTTTCTTTTTATCTTTAAAAACAACACTGTAAAGCAAAAGCAAAGTTTTGAGCCTTTTCATGCAACAAAGGAACGATGCAGGTTTGGCTTACATTGGGAAAAGTTATGTTTAGTGCAGGGAAATATTCACCAGAGACCTTGCATTTCTCAGAGCTGCTTAAACAGCTCAGAAAACCCATCTGATTAGGCACTCTGCAAAAGAAAAAACAAACCAGTTTGTTAAAATAGGCTTTAAATGTCAAAGTAAAGATTTATGACTCAGAATTGAACACAAATAAATAGCTGGCTGCATATTTGGAACAAATTCTTTTTATTGTGCAATTAATATTGCTGAGATTGCTATTTAAAATTTGAATGAATTTGTCTTTCTGGTTTGCATGTTATTGGTAGTGAAGTTGAGGGCAGCACTGAAAACATTTTCTGGGATGTAATTTTGGCAGAGAGCAAACCCTGGGATGTGAGAGGCTGGTTGAATACCCTGCACCTTTCTTTGGAACCAGTCTTACAGCACTGAAACTGTTTGAATTTGCCAGCAGACATGACCGTCGGTCCAATTTCATCCTGTTTATTCAGCTAGCAAATATGTAGTTAAGGTGGGACTAACTGTGATCTAATTCTTCTGAGAGAGACTTACAAAATTATTGCCAAAAGAAGCAACTAGAGGCATTGTTATCATTAATAGCTGGTAAGCAAAGTCCTCTCTTGGTTGTGCAAAGATCAGCTTCCTGAGTGAATATAAGCAGCAGGTGGATGCTTCCACCAAGATGCCATTTTCACAACACCCAGACACCTCTCTGAAGCTGAAGGGCACAAGGGTAAAAGACACATTTAAACATTTGCTTGCAGTTAAACATGCTTAAAAGATTTTCCGCATGAGAAGACAGCTTGATGAATCGGAGGTTAAAAAAGGCAGGCTGCTCTTCCAGTGTGTTTCTGGAGAAATTATGAAGGAAATTAACAGATAACTATTTTGGAAACTACTGTCAAGGATTTCAGATGATGTAAATCAACATTGTTCCATTGGCTTTGAGAATGGAGAATCTGACTTTGTCTTTCCACCTGTTTATCCACCAGGGATAATCAAAAAGAAAGTGGCAAAGCTGTTTGGTCTCTCATGGGTGAACACACTTTCTTCAGATTATGCCATGTTACTGTAGGGATTTCTATATGTCAGAACACAACTGTATAAAAAGGTATAGAACAAATATAGTCTTTTGTATTTTCATTTTATTATCCATATAGAAATTCAGCTAAATCAGATGAAATTTGGAGAGTGAAGGAAGGTTTCATTGTTATTGATTCTAAAGTTCAAATCTGCTGGAGAAACTCTTTGTGAACATCATGGCTTGGTGCAGATTTGGAAAATTTCATATCCCTTTGGTGGAGGAAGCTGACTAGAAATATTCAGTGATCAGATATTCAGAGATGTTGAACCTCTGCAAGTTCTTCATATTTCCATAGCAATGTTCCGGGGTTTGACACAACTGGGAATCTGTTGATTATCATTTATATGTTTTTCTATGACTCCCTTAGGAAACAAACAAAGAAAGAAAAAAAACATGAATCCCTGTAAATTCCTCTCCCAGAGAAGACCATATTGCCAGATCTGCTTGTGCCCTTTAGAAGAACACACAACTTCAGTCCATGCTCGTGTCAGCCTACATGCCAGCCTATGCATACTGGCAACTGCAAAACGCTGCCTGTCTTCACAGCCTGCACCAGTCCAAAATTTACAGGTCATTCTGCTTGGTTCTCTTGTTTACTTAGCTGCATTTCAATCATGGGGTTTTACGAGAAAAATTAAGGATTTGTGTTGTGAGCTAAATTTTTTGTGTTGCAGTTTCTCATATGATTTATCCAGCACGGACTTCCACTACAGCTTTCCCTTTAGGGAGCACATTCACCAAGCCTCTACCTCTAACTATTTAATGAAACATGTAGGAAGTTAATATTTTGGGAGACTGACTCATTGATCAGATTTGACAGATGGACACACAGATACAACACAGACACAATGATTGCATAAGCCTTAAATCCCTAGGGAGACTAGCTAAAAAATCACTTTGTGAGGAACAGACTCACTTATTTACAAGCAGTCGCAGAACTGCAGGTGGGATTTCAGATGGACTGTGTAGCTTTGGCTTCAGGAGTGTTTTGTCTATATAAATGAAAACCAAAATAGAAATTAAAAATGTGTGAAATGGAAGAATCAGAACTTTCAGTAATTTATACTTGGGCCAGAAAAGATGTTTGCATGCTCAGTATGTTACATGCTCATATTAGTCTGGAACATAGAGGAAAAACACAATCATGTTTACCAATGTCCACTGATAACTTTGTGTTTTTCTGTTTCAATTTCTTTTTCTTTTTCACCATAATCAATTCTTTCTTTTCCATTATGACTTGATTGTAAATACGACATTTTGACGATAGGCGACAGAACCACTCCGGGCCAGATGTGCTGGCTGCCTATGAAGGCATTGGCCATAGGATGTTAGTGGTTTAAAGTAACAGGAAACCTGAGGAATATCATAAATCAGGCTTTTCTGACTAGGTTTTTGTACCGAGTATAACAAAATGTATTGAATAACTTAAGTATGTGTGAGCCTCTTGCCTACCAAATTGCTGGGGTCTGCCAGTGGAAAGCACACTAATTTGATGTTGGCCTCAAACAGAAAATTGTTAAACAAAAATTAGGTTTCAGCATTTTAACAAAAAAAAATTGACTTGGAGCTCAGTGTTAACAGGAGCCTAAGGATTTAACTAACTGTAATGAAAATAAAGAGAGACAAAATTCTTGACTTTCTAAGCCCCAGTCCTGAGAACAGATTTTTTACTTCTGGATCACAACACTGCATGAAGGACAAAGCATGACCCAAAGGGTGGGTTTTCTTTCCTCTCTCTCTAAGGTCATGGATTTCGTGAGGTCACAGAGTGATGTTTTGTACTTTTGTACTTTTCCTCACTTGTATTGTTTACTGGGAGGTGTCCCTGCCCATTGCAGGGGGTTGGAATTAGGTGATCTTTAAGGTCCCTTCCAACCTAAACCATCCTATGATTCTATGATTGACTTTTATTTATGATAAACAGAAGATAGTAGGCCAAACTCATTGAATCCATAACAGCTTTAAAAATGCTAACCTCTGACAAGTGAGGACATAAGAAGGGGCAGAGCTCAGAGATCTCCCACGTGGTGTCCTGGCCCTTCCCTGGCCAGTGGAGGGCACTTAAAGAGAGGTGTGGGAACCACAACCAAGTTATTCCCCATCGGGACCTGCTTGCTGTTCTGACGTAAGCAATCACATTTCAGTGATACCCCCAGAGATAAACCTGCCTACGGCAGTGCAGATCCTGGCCTAACCAGCTAAAATTAGTTATTGCTTGGTAGCCTTAATTAAAGATGTACTATTCTTATAATCCATTTAAACATCTTAAAAGGTTGCCTGTTTCTCTCCCAGCTCTTCTCTACTCTGGTTAAATAAAGCAAGTACAAGTAGTAGAATGCCTTTTTTACTATCTCAAAGCCATCCTTTTGGGTGGAAGAAGTATCTGTAGACTTTCTTCAGTCTCCTTTTGATTGTTTTGTGAAGATAGTCATGACATGCTGATATATTCTGAGGGAAATGTACCCCTCTGATGTATGGATCCCAGACCAGTGCCTTACCGCCCACACCTTCTCAGACTCTCATCTCTTCCCTTTCAGGAACTACTGTGAGGTTGCTTTAAAATCCACAAAGTCAACACATTTATGGTGATAAGAAACCTCTGTGGCCAAGGAAAAAAATGGCACATATTTTTTTCCTCTGTACTGTTGATGCTTTTCAGTCAACCTGAGGTGCTCTCTTTCCTGCTTTTTCCATTGTGTTGCTACATGATATACATGCACATGGGCCTTCTTCTGTGCCAACTTCTGATGGCTGTGAGGGCAGTTAATACATTAAATGTTACAGAGAGCTCCCACTTGAAATGCACCCACAAGCCTTAGTCCTGGGCCATATTTCTTATACATTTTTTTTTAATATATATTTTGGTTTCTGGCAGAGCTACAGGGAATGAGTGTGGCGTGCAGCATGCTGCATTTCCCAGACTGTGTAGCTTGGCACCAGAAAATAATTTCTCCAGAGTTCAAAACCTGTCAGGATGCTCTATCGAAACCGCTCCACATTTAAGATGTGTAACACTAAAATGTCACTTTTGGAGCCCAAAATGGAGTGCCTTCGGCATTCTGATTGGCAGAAAACTGATGGTTAAGCTCCAGGGAATTTCTACTACAGCTGTAAACTTTCAAAAATACTTTGCTGCTGCAAAAACCATAGAGTGTGGTTTAAATGAACAATATGCCCTCTTCATACCTCATCACCAGAAAGAACACGCTTTCGACTTAAGCATGAACAATTCGTAGCTTCATTTCTAATTTTTTTTTTCACCCACATGAAACAGGTTAAGCAGCTTTTAGCTTGGTTTCTACCTGCCATACAAATAGGACTATATTCCAGACATCTCTGGGAGAAGGAAGAGATGATACAGATGCTTGTGCAGATGTTTGGATTCCGTTCTCTTAATGTTCTATGCAGGATGAATTTAACCTACTTATATGCCTTGCAGAAGACTAGATCATGGCCCTATTCCTTCCCTGGGATCTTGGAGAAAGCCAAGTCTCTAGCTAATATGTTTTTGTGACATTCTGAGCTTGGCTCTCCTCCGCCCTTGTGGGCCAAATCCTAATATGACCCAGTGCTCTCACATCAGCTGGAGTTTTGCCTGAATAAAGTATAAGTCAAAACTGAGCAATGCCTCCAGCTTTCAGTCCAGCACTTCCATTTCACAAAAACTCATTGTATTATAAAAAGATACATCAGCTTCAGTTCAGCCCACTGCAATTTTCCTGCCCCCCGTGCGGCGGGGGGGGGGCGGGGGTTTTTTTTGGCAATGATTTTGTAAAATCTGAAACAGGAGAAGTCAGGTCTCCTCCTCCCATTCCTGGGGCTACACCCTTCCCTGAACAAACCTACTCCCAGTGGGACCTGAGTCCTTCCTGGACCAGTTATGTCTCCCAGGCCAGAGCTTCTTGGGACCCTGCCCTATTGCAGTGTATAGAAAGGTGTCTTCCGAAGTTGCTGGGTCACACCCTATTTACTTATAAACAAAACCCAGCTTTCACCCCGGTCTTATTTTAACATTTATTCCTATACTCTCCCCCTGCATTTCATTCAAACCCAAGGAATGATAAATGGTTTTATAGGAACAATCCTGACAGGTAACATAGCAAGATCTAAACAGTCTTGGAGAAGGAGATGACGACTCTCCAGATGAAGAAAGGCTACTGGAAAATATGCAGGCTCAGGGAGAAACATTGAGCACTGATTCTTGATGAGGGTTGCATGCCTCAGCTTCATTTGATGCCTTCATGGTTTTCATGCTTTTAAAGGCAGTTCTGGCCATGGATCATGGGCACCAATGCTGGGGATCTCTGGGGTCCCTTCCAGACATCTGGGTCAACTGTGAGACATCTAGACTGTCCTCTATGGGGCACTGCAATGAACTTTGTCAGAGGATTCTTTGCCCCTTCAAGTCACAGCTTGCACAAACCATCAATTCTTGTCCAAGTTAACAGGGTCCTCAAGCTTGAACCCACCAGCTGAATGAGATGCTTTGGGATGCAAGGGATAAAAAGTGGAAAGGACATCACACCTTTCAGTGGACCACAGGTCAGTAGGTTAGGAAACACAGTGTGACTGGAGATATCCCTGACGTGTGTAGCGCCTCTACACATCCTCTCTGCAGTAAGATGTGCCCCACCAAAGGGGGATTGGGTTCCCCAAAGGTTGGATGAGGAGCAGCTTTTCTGTTTTCTGAGCTCTCACGCCACCAATATTTAAAATAATTATGAGCACAATGAAGACAAGAAACCAGCCAAATTTATCTTTGATGTCAATCTATTATATGTGTATTTTAGAGTTGTCTTCGAGTCTTTAATCACAGTGCTTCAGTGCTTTAATTGTGCCTTCTGCTTTTGAAACATATTACAGCCAAATGACTGAGCAATCATCACAATTCCATGAATGAGTCGGATAAGTAAGATTATGCATGGAGAAACTGAGAGAGAAAAAGAGACCACACAGCAAGTAGTGTGAGCCATGGGATTAGAAATTGGGATTTCTTTTTCTCTACGCACAATCCACTAGGCCATGCTACCCTGTATGATCTCATGAAAGAAGTATATTTTCCATCTGCAAGGAACTCCTAACAGTATCAGCTAAGTGCAAATTAGCACGATCATTAGCCTTTCTTTGAATGAGACAGCTGCCAGGAAGCCTGTGTGTATGTTTGAGGAAGAATTCCTAATGTCTGTGTGTCTGGAGGAGTATAAATTCTTCTATTCTCCTCCAGTAGCCTAATTAGATTTTACTCTGTTTATTAGAAGAGTTCGGTTGCTAGCTTAACATGAAATAAAATCCGCATGATTAAGAAGTCATGAGCAGTAAAGCTTACAGTATGCTGTTAGAAATTTTCCTTTCATATCAGCAACGATGAAATCCTCCAGTGTTAAAGTGAAAGCAGGAGTGTGTTTAGATCCAGCAGTCAGGATCAAAACAGAGTGTCAAGGATAGAGGGAGGGTGGGAAGGGGGGGTCATGCTGTTGAAATTGTGCCTGAAAGGAGAGAATTACTTGAAAAGTTGTGTTTTTAAGCACATTAGACTGGGACATCTTTCCTTATGGATCGTCCCTATGAAGTAAAGATAAAAAGATGCTCTTCTGTTACAAAGATACTCTTCTTGTTGCCTCACCTTCTTCTGTAAACACAGAAGTCCCTGTGTCCAAGGGTCATAAGAAGATGGGCATATATCTAGATCTAAGCCTATGTGAATATTTTTGATAGATGGCCAGATCTAAGCCTTGCAGGACTTGATGGTCTTGAACTTGTCTCCCAGTTTCCAGGTATGTGGTGGCACTGAAATCCAAGCATGCACTCTTCAAGAACTCCATGTAATGTTTTAGGTACTGAAGGCTGAAGAACCATGAAAAATGATATATATTCTCTTTCACTTGACTTTGCTGGGAACAGCTGGCACTGTGTCACATGGGAAGTAATTATCAACTGCAATAAGGACTTTTCCAAATGAGCTTTGAGCTGATGATCCCAAAATTCTACTCAAAAAAAAAAAAAAAAAAAAAAAAATCCTCTCTATTCACTTATCTGTGGAAAGAAAAATACAGAATGTTGTTTCTTTCCCTCAATAATCTGAGAAAGCAACCTTCAATTGCAATGTAGGTTGTTCTTCTAGACCTCTCTTACAAGAAGCAGCTGCTTCTAGTGCAGGTTTGCACAGATGCTGGGGAGCACGCATAACCTCACAGTACAGACTATCCTGCTGGTAGTGGTAACCTGATATATAGCCACAGACTTGATGAAGTCCTACTTCTCATCGGTCATTTAGAAGGACATTAGGGATTAGAGTCAGGGTGCAAATCTGAGGACAAGATAGGAAGGTTGGTGCTGTAATAAATTCTGGAGCCTAAGAAAGAAAAGAGAAAGCTCAAAGCAGAAGACTGTGAGTCAAGAGAAGAAAGACTGGAAACCTAAATCTTTCCCAAAAAAGCAAAAGGATTTGTGTAACCCAAGGGACTAAAAGCACATTTTGGCCCATGGTCAGGTTTTCCTCAGCACGTGCCCAGCCACAAGAGTCCGTGTGGTTCTTCTGTTTTCCCAAGTCTTTTGAAATATAGATGCAAGAGTCT
The DNA here is from genome assembly GCF_011077185.1 of Oxyura jamaicensis. Classification (NCBI taxonomy): domain Eukaryota; kingdom Metazoa; phylum Chordata; class Aves; order Anseriformes; family Anatidae; genus Oxyura; species Oxyura jamaicensis. The sequence goes on along the minus strand of NC_048903.1, from coordinate 18,158,125 downwards.
CGAATCCCTGCACATCCCTGCATTCCTCAAGCAATTGGCCTACCAAGTAGTTGTAATTCAGGATACCACCATACACCCACGTGTAAGATTCCTTAAAAACTATGCACATTTTTAGGCTCAAAAATTTCAGAATTGTTTTCACTGTGCCTGAGCTGTAATTGGCTCAGCTTCCCAAGTGTTGGATCATCTAACTAGAGTGATTTTTGACTCAGAGCCCAGGCACCATATCAAAACATTTATCAATTAATCATAAAAAGTAACTAACATTGTTGTCCACCCAAGAAAAACTGTCACTTACAGACTCATGTATGTTATTGCTTATGAAAGAGCTGCTATATAGAAGTTGATTTCCTGCACAGACCAGGTGGAAAATCTGCTAAAAGCAGAGGTCAAATCTAGTTTAATTTTATACCCTTTGTTAAGAATGTTCTCTCTCTCTCTCTTTCTCTCTCTCTCAAAAAAACCACCCTTGTGTTCCTTTCCAAGTTTTCTAAAGTTAATTCATGTGGAAGAAAAAAAGATTAGGATAAAATTTCAAATATTAAATTCAAATGCAGGATTAATGAGTTTTATTTCAAAACCCAAGAGGTTGTCTGGAATTTAGGACATTTTTTTAGTAGCAGACACGAGACATAGCCAGATGCAGTCGTGTTTTGGACCAGCTCAGCACAAATTTAGCACCTTGAAGGAGAAATTTTATGTCTGTTTTGTAAAGCAAACATTTCGACTTTTCCAAAACCTGTTGTCTAGAAGGTATTACTGTTTCATTGGATGAAAGAATGAATTTAAAATAATGCTGACGTGTTGTTCTTGCACATAGTAGCTGCCACTTCCATCACCATCAGTGGAGGTGATATAGGTCCTCTGTCTCATGCAATACATAATATAAATCTCTCTCTTTCTTTCTCTTAACAGTGTAAATCAACCCAGCTAAAAAATAAATAAATAAATAAATAAAAACATTTCCTGAAGCTGAATTCAAGACAAGCCTTGCAACACTCTGCAGGAAAGAGTTTTTTTGCAACTTGGTTTCTTAAAGACCAGCAGGGAACAGCTTGGCAGATGTACAAATGCAATTCTTCTCACGCCCTTACAGATAGCATGGCAAAACCCTGGATGATGAGCTACTTCAATTCACACCCGCTCCCTAAGGCAAAGGAGTTGTAGGCCAAACCCTTCCCTCCACTAAAAGATTATTTTATCATCACAAAAATTAATACGTTCAATTTCCTTCCCAAGCAGGATTGCATCAAAAAAATTGTAGTGTTTCAGTTGACCATTACTAGTTTGCTCAACTAAAGGAAAAAATATTTGTTTTCAGTCAAGGCTACACTTTAGTGATGACTCAAGAAATGCCAGAAATGCCTGCAAAACATAGCCTGAAGATCCAGAGCAGGTTATCTGCACCACAGTGTCTTTTGGACAGCCTTTTTGGCCTGATTGTGCTCTGCCTGAAATCAAAGAACAGAATCCCAGAAGAATTCAATAGAAGGAGAAGTCCAGCACTGAGTTTAATGCTTTATGCATCAGCAGTGAAAGCTTGGTGGGAAAGGACCAAAACTTTTGCAGTGAACACCTTCAAACATTGGAATCTTGTCTTGAAAGATTCCAATTATAGCAAGAAAAAACCTCTGGTGTTTCAGTTTCGTATTCTGGCTTTTCTTCAAATTGACATTCCACAGTCTGTAAATAGAACCAAAACTGAAAAATCATTCTGTTTAAATTCCTTCATTGCAATAGAAGTCCACCTCACCTATGGAGAATCAATGTAATTAGCTGTAACATGAACGGGTAATTAGGACATGGTGACAGGCAAGCTTCAGATAAACTATTCAATTTAGAAAAGCACTCACAAATGTTTTTTTCTGATTTCTCTTTGAGTTGGAAATCCTACAAGAACAGGTTTCTTTTCTTTTACTTGTTCTATTTTTTTTCCCTGTAGGGCAGAACAAAAATAGTCCATGGAAATAGCCTTGTCTCACAGTACTTCTGTTTATGGTCCCCTTCAAAATCAGTGAATGTGATGCAAAAAAAAAGAAAAAAAAAAAAAGAAAAAAAAAAAAACACTAATGTATTGCACAAAGTAACAATGCTGTACAGAAAACTCTGGATAAGTCAAGAAGTCAAGTGGCAGCTAAAGTTTCTTGTCAACCATGACTTTATTTTACTCAAACGCTCAGTCACATCCTGTCTCTAACCTTTGACAGTGATGGAGGTTTGTATTTGGAGCTTCATTTCCTAATGGATTTATTTCATCCATTTGATTTTGGACAGAGAGGAAGAAGATGAACGTAGGTGTAAGGAACTGTATATTTTCACTGCCTTGAGCTGTGCTAAATGCAAAAATTCCTGAGGAATGGAAAAGCTGTCCAAGGCAACAGCAGCTACACTAACATCACCAGAATTTCACTTAATATGAGGCTAATGTCTCTTTTGGGTCACTCTCCTCTCTGAACTCATCCCTGAAATTTTATCAGCTTTTTAACATAGAAAATATCCTTAAAGCCCAAAGTAAAATTTGATTAAGACTTGGTATTTTACCTAATCTAACAGATCTGATATTAATGGCACAAGTCTGTGTTTCATTTTGTGTGTGTTAAGGGAAACTTTATTCCTGGATGCTGCTTTGCACATCTACAGTCCATGTCAGCACTGTGCATTTTGACATAAACCACTCATGTCCAAAAGTTGCCCCCAGCTCTGTTGTGTCCTTGTGACTCATTGTCCAGGCACAGCTTCACGAAACACACAGCCAAGAGAAATGCTATCCAAAGGAAAGCAGCAATAGCTGAAACATATCTGATGCACCAACAGGATGTGAACCCTACACAATGTCTTCCTTTTTCGAGAATGCATACTCTTAACACAATAAAAATATTGGGCTATGCTCCCACCTGGACTGTGTGAGTACCTCATAAGGCTGCTTAGCTGAATAGGTTTGATCATTTTCCATTCTTGGCCTGGACCTCAGTGTGAAATATTCCCACAGTCAGATGCTCATTTACGTAATGAGCAAGCAGTGAAGCATCCCAGTGGCCAGAAAACAGACACACATGAGCCAAACCCAGGACTAGGTGGAAGCCTGCACAGTGACCAGTTGCTCCACACCTGGCTCAGGGGCTTGGGGATTTCGTACATGGTGCTGTAAGGTTTTATGGGCACTCCATCTATCATTGCATTGAGGAAAAAAAAAAAAAAAAAAAAAAAAAAAAGAATAAAGTCAGGATTTTTATGGGCCTAGGAGGAGCTAACCTGGAAACATCACTGGCACAAATAGAGCTGTTCAGCAGACAATAGCACTCTGATATTGCCATAAGTTTGTTTATCCAAACGTGTCCATTCTCATTGTTAATTCCCCACTCTTCTCGTCCCCAGCGTGGTGAGCAGTGAGCATCCCCACCTCCCTGGTGGAACTGGTGGAACGCAAGCATGGCTGTGATTGTCATGCTGACAGCTTTATTACCTGCCTGACCTTGCTATTTTTAAAGAAACAGGTTATCTCATCTCAGTGATGTAAACAGATCTTCCTCATGCAGTTATGTCATCCCCATGGCAGGGAGTTGGAACCTTCACTCCTCACTCATTTGTACAGTCTAGTCAGCTGTTTCAGCTGCCTCACAGTTTATGGCATACTGAAAACTGCCTAGAATGATACAGGGATTTTTTTTTTTTTTTTTCCTCAAGTCATCAGAAAATACAACTTTAGCTCTCTTCTTCAAACCTGTTTTACCCAAGTTGTTAAGAAGCATTAAACTAGCCAGATCCTCAGAACCAAAACTTAAAAGAACATGAGTGCATCCTCGCTGGAGGGTGAGAAGAGCTTGTTACAGGGGATGCTGGGTTGAGCAGGGATCAGATAAATGTGGACTCGAGTTGGAAGTGAGAATGTACAAGCTTAAGCTTTAGTGCATGAATGATTCTCCAGAAGGAGACATGCAGTAAGAATGTGAATGCCAAAAATGACATTTTAAAAAAATGTCATTGCCTTCTTTATTTGAAGGTGCTCATTCAAAAGGAAAATGGATAGAATGGCCAGGCCCTCGGCTAGGGAAAATAATTTATTTCAAATAGCTGAGTGATACAGATTTATTAAAGATTTAGTGTCTAGATTACTTTTCTGAGGAAGAGATAGTCATAGTTTCAGAAAAGGTTAGAAGTTTGTGTTAACTTAGAAAAGCACTTAATGATTTAGTGACCATTTATCCAAGGGTCACTGTATATAAGCTCTTACCCAGAAAGTTATGAGTAAAATGGAAAATGTCACAGTCTTTCTCCAGTTCTGAAATTCTTCCCTCCAGTCCTATTTCCAAAACCAAAGAAGCACCCACAGCAAAGGTTAGGCCAGCTCTGTCGGGAGGCCTTTCTCTAATTCCCATGAAATGTGTACATCTTTTTCAATCTAAGCTGGCATGAGGAAATGAAAGAAAAAATAAAATCAAATTCTTCTTGGATTAATGCAGTCCAAACATGGCCAAAAGTATCTAAGTTGCTCAAGATCATTTTACCAGACTCTATTCCTGTTGACCCCAGTGTCAAGTAGGTTGTGAGACACTATCATAAAACTGCCTGGAAGGTTTCGTTGGGACCTCTGAGCCTTCAGGCAAACCTTCAGGAACATGCATTACAAAAAGTGGTGTCCTCTCCTACTACACTACTACTGCTTAGCCTCTGGGAATGGGAAGAGGTGTTTATGGATCAGTAAACATTTACATTCCCTCTAGAGGTGATGGAGATAGGTGCATCAGAAGGCATCCAGCAAGTAGCCAGTGGGTGTAAGCTATGCAGTAATGCTGTTCCCATAACATCATAGCAAGAAGTGGGTTGGAACGAAAACGTAATTCAGTTTCCCACCACTCACCCTCCTATTTCAAAGAAGTTCATTACTGCAGATAAGAAAATTCAAAATGATGTCAAGAATCCCACAGGACACTGCAATACATTGCCATTTGTCCAGCCAGAGAACAACTCTTATTAGTATGACATAACACAGTAGTTAGGACTCAATAGAAAAAACAAAGCTGGAATTTAATAGAAAAATACTTATAGCTTTTAACTTGTTGCCCTTAACATGCAGAGCTACTGTAAGTGAGTGCCTTAACATGAAAACTCCGAAGACCAAAGAATTAAAGTAAATGCAATCAGCAGATTACTAAATACCAATGGGAAATTTAGAGCTATGGAGTAAAATCCCAGAGCATTAAAGGATTTAGCACTTGGCATTGATGAGAAGCAAATCTTTGGATTTCCATTTCTATCCTTAATTAGTAACTGAGGTTTATTTTAGTCTAAACTAAGTCACAAAAGATAACACACCCTAAAAGAAAATAGAAAGCAGAGCAATAATCTTTATAAAATATCTTATTAAAAAAATAATAAGGAAAAAGAATAGTTTCTAATGGAAAATTAATTTCCAGCACTTCAATTTCCTTTTGTTTTCTTGTCTTCCCACCCATACTCAACTCTTTTCTAATAACATTCATCTCTTTGCTAGAAAGGTTACTGAGGGTGGTAACAAAGATAGCATTTTAAATCCAAAAGGGAGGTTCCCTTTTAAAAGGGACATTTTAGGAGTGTTCTTGTTCCTTCACAGCTTGGTTTTTGAAAGTTTGCTGTCTCCCTGCCCAGTTCCCAGGGCTCTGCACTGGAAGTAGGACCTAAAATGGTTGATCCGTGCTTCTAGATGGCTTCAGCTCTGAAAAAAACAGCTGTATCAAATGAGGTATTTTTTATATAGGCACTTTGGGACAGAGGAAAGATAAAGCCCTTCTGGTTAATCAGGAGATCCGTAGCCTGGTTCGCCTATGTCCCCACCAGCAGTCTGGCCAGGCTGGAGCATGCCCAGATGCCAAGATACACCAGGGATTTACTGTCTGATTTCCTGGACTGCAATGCAGACTCCCAGTACAAATGCGTTTTGAGCACTGTTTTTGATGTGGCTTCAAGTAAAGCTGCAAAACGTAGACAGCTTGCTTTAGAGCAGGGAGAGGAAAGAACACCCTGTGATGACTAAGTAATGCGCTAAGAGAGAAACAAGATGTTGAAAGTGTAGAAATGGACTCATGGGTTTGCAAATTCAAGAGCCCATAAATAAAATTTGAGGAAATATCTAATGAAGATCGCAGTCCCAAATAACCACATTCTTCAGCAACAAAGATGAAGTACGACCTCCCTGCTTGTTAATCACACCCTGCTTTTCTCCCTTCCCCAGTGAACCCAGAAATATATTTGGTCCTTATAGGAGTGCACCCCAAATTGAGCTGTGTGTTGTTGCTGGGCTGAGGATGAAAAATGATGCCCAAATGTGATGGAGCAATGAAAGGGTGGCATGCTGGTGGGGCTAAAACAGGGAAAGTAAACCTATTTAAGGAGAAAGATTTATAAAGACTCCTTGTCAATGTAGGTACCTGCTCAGTGTATGCCTGGGCTATTAAGACAAACAATACAATAGGATATCAAGACGTGTCCACACATTTTGTTTCTTTGTCTTCCACAGTCAGAGGAAAGCAGGACATGGGAACGCAAGGGACTTCTTGAACCATCTGAATTATTTCTTCCCAAATAATTCCTATCATAATGTCACTTAATTTACTTATTTAAAAAAATATATATATATTCAATTATTTGCCCTGACTTTACCTACTGCAGTGACTCCAAAGCCTCATTTCAATATCTGCTGATTTCTACCCACCTGTGGAGACTGTGTTAAGAAAGATGATAGGGACACGTGGGAATCTTAGATAAAAGGATTAAATACATGCAGCACAAAAGCCAAGGTCAGCAAGCTTTGTCCAAGAGTTAAAATACTCATAACAGGCTCATATGTGCAACAACATAACCTCTTGATTTAGCTTTAATCTCTTGGTTTACCTTGGGATGCATCACACAGAATGCCATTGGGGTCGCTTCTGTGTTAAGCCCAATAGATAAAAGATCATCCCTTGCATGAACCCAGCCTATTTAGCTCCATTGAACTGCACTTGCTGACTTATTACCATGGTCCTAAGTTTTCTGGAGCTCCAAAAGAACCACTGAGTAACTATAGCCATAGTTTTGAGTCCCCTTGTCTGCATTTGGAGGCTGAAATGAGACCACATACTCTCTCCTGCCCATGTCCTCCTTTCTGTCTCCTGTTCTTCTCTACAGTCCCTAATGATGTGAAAGAAGGAGCAAAGCTGGTTCTACCTGAGAAGTCACCTCCTTGACCCAGGGCTGAGACATAGTGCAAGCATTATTTCAAAAGGTCTTGCCTAAATTTCAACTCTACCTTGCAAACAAACCATAAATTCCTCTCTGCTTCTCTGATTCAACCATATGACAGCATGGCTGGGCTGAGCTCACCCAAACTAGTGAAAAGACACTCAGTAGTATCTGTAGGGCAAAACAGGGCTGATGTCTTGCATTTTTAGTCAGCGAGGAGTGAGCAGCCACGTGCAGCATTCTGTACCATCCGAAGGCTCTTGGGGTCTGCAGGGTCCGAGGTCCATATGGCCAGAGCTGTCCCTCCAGCAGCACAGGTACAAGTTGCTTCACAGTCACGGCTCTGAGCCTAATCCAGCCCCAGCATCAAACAGGTCCTCTAAGCTCATAAATCATCTCAGCAGCAAAACTGCATTAAGTACAGGCAACCCCAGAAGTTTCAAATTCTCTATCTAGGCCTCAAAAATTATTGTATGGCTTAAAAAAAAAAAAAAAAAAAAAAAAAAAAAAGAATTAAAAACAATCTACTTTGAATTAATTTTATTTGTCTTGTAGCTTCCAGTCCCTTGAGTTGAAAACTGGATACTCGGTGTACATTTTCAAAGTTTCCATTACAACCTAAAAGAATTAGAAATATGCATCTAAAAATTAACACTGGATATAATCATATCATTGTAGGAGCGGAGTCCTTAAGATAAACCTTCAAATACCATGCAAACTAAAATCACAAGCTCCCTTTTGACCAGTTCTTTGACAAAAAACAAACCAAATAATAAGCCAAAACCACAAGCTGTTTGATGCATTACTTAAAAAGCAGTGAGATTTCAATTATGATTGCTCATTGAATCCTTATATTTGAGGTGAATCTTGGTGCGTTCGGTCTGGGGCTTTGATGGATATCTGCTCATCTGAATCAGGCAGCCCTCTTTATCTCAGTGCTCGAGCCGCTCACAGTCTTGGATGTGTTTTGTTCTTGTGACACTTCTCTTATTGCCAGGAGGAAAATTGCCATGAGGGAATGGGATGGACGATTGTGGCAGAGCCATGAACTGGGACTCCATCTTAGGGGGTGCCCTGTGCTAGCTCAGAGAAGAGAAAAAGCAACTCCCTCACTTGTTTTTTTTAATTTGTTAAAATAACAGCTCCATATTCCCAGGGGCAAAAGTCAGGAATAATTGCATGCAAATTGCGCTGGTTTCATGCTAACGTACCCACTGCCACCCAAGGGCTCCTGAAGGGTTAATATCGAGGGCTCACCAGAGTTCAGTTAATTTACAACTGGAGACCTTTATCATCTCACACTGACATTGAGGGCTCACATTTCGCACTTAATTACTTGTTCAGCAATCACGCCTGGAAGAGATAGATGTGTTTCTGTGTTTAGCCCATGCAGCTGTGAATTGTTTATTTACTTATCGTCAGGCTGGGAATGGCTGTAATTTAAAGGTTCAGATCTCTGCTACCCTGAGCGGTGCAGGTCTTCCTTTAAACACTTCCATATTGCCGTGGTGGAATTTTGCTGGAAATGCCCGTCTTCTCCTCCTGTTCCGGGTAATGGGCCGGCAGGTGTTATTGGTTATCGGTGACTGTGATTATTTACACCAAACAATCGCTGCCAAGTTCACAATCATAACGAAGATCCGCAGAGATAACTTTAGAAAGGTAAAAAGCGGGCCAAGGAGATGAAGCGAGATGAATTCCAGTAACTCAGCTTCTGGGTAATGACTCGATTCCTATCTCAGCGCTGGAGGAGCTGAATCACAGCAGCTTCAAACAGTGGCTCACAGCAATTCATAGGCCAAATGGTGCAATTACAATTTAAGCTGTCAAATGGTGACCAGATGGTTTTATCTTTCACACCAGAGGCCTAAGAAGTTGGTAGGTGTGACCTTTCCACATACCCATCCACCTGCATGGCGCATGAGGTCTGCAAAAACCCACACTCCCATTGCGCCCAGCCATGTGCACTGACGCCCGTCCTTGGTTTTCTTAATTTTTGAGTGAAGCTGTGAAAAATGTTGTAAATGTAAACATGATGTAAATAGTATCAATAGGGTTCTTGGGCTGCACCATCCTCCAACGCCAAGCCAGCAGCCGCTGACAATGTCTGTGGATGTGCTGGCTCAGAGAATTAAAACTTCAGTGCCTTGCTTCACAATGGGAACCAAGACACTTCGAGGAAAGTATTTTCTCTAAATATTTGGCATTTCAAAGCTGGGCACTTGCAGCACAGACACTGACATCCATCCAGAGCTGGGTGTAGCTGCTGTGTGAATGGGGGCAGTGCACAGCTGTGCTGGGCAGGGCAGTTTCACATCTGTCTTAATGCACATTGATACAGAAAGTTTCTGGAGTGCAAAGAAGGGGTGATGCCCCCTGTTATTCCCTTGGGGAATACAGACCTCCCATCTACCTATGAAAGAAAGAATTGTGCAGGATGAGAGAATCTTAATTCAACATCTGGCTGACAAAATATGTCTCAGAAGAAAAAACAGTGAAACTCCCTTCCAAAAAGGGTATCCAAATCTTTGTGTCCCCCTGGGCACTGCCAGCTCACAGAAAGAAGAGCTGCAAGGTGAGAATGCCATGTTGTAGCAGTCTGACGTGTGTGATGGAGGAAGAGACATTGGAGCAAGCATGCTACACCTATCATGCAGAAAAAAGCCTGAACGAGGGTGTCTGGTTCCTGCAGAGTCATCTTAGACAACCCCCAGTCAGATTTCCCAGCAAAGACCAGCTCCCGAAGTTGGGTGCTTTCTGGGGAGAACACCCTCATGACCTGTCCTGGTGCCAAAACTACCTGGAAAACCCAGTCTGGTATCGCACTCATCGTCTCCCTGAGAAAGCAGATGGCTCTGCAGCAGGTCGTGGATTACAGCAGTGTTAAATAAAAGGAATTTGGGTTTGATGTTAACCCCAATGTCTTCTGCCCATGGGCAGGTGGGAGGGCTGATATATGCTTTCAGCAACAGAGTTTTTGCCTGAAAACTCCTGCAAGAATCCAACTGCTTTTGATTTAAAGAAAAGACTTTCCTGTCCCACATTCCTATGAGAAACATGCATTTCTCCCAGTCCCAAGGTTATTTCTATCTCGCAGATGGGGAGAAGTGGATGCAGGCTGACAGTGAGCATAGAAAGGAAAGCTAATGCAAAGAGGTGTTGTTTCCTAATATTTTTTCTATTATCATACCACTGCTGCTGTAACAAATTTCTGACCTCGGAAGACAGACCATCTTAAAACAGTTTAATAATGATATGTAACAAATAACAGATCAGAACTTTCTGTGTTTGAAGAAGTTTAAGACATATTATTGGGCACACATGAAAAGAATGCAAATAACTCCAAGGTGATTTGAATCTTCTCAGCAACATAAATGCAATCTTATGTGTCACATCAGTAAAGCCAAAGAAATAAGAAAAGAATTTAGACAGGTATAATTGAATTATACAAAACCCTGGAATTTGATGAGAGATAAAGTTACCACTAATGCTCTTTAAAAAAAAAAAAAAAAAAAAAGATGATGAAATTAAAATGACAAAAGAGCAGTGATCTGCTTAACTGAACATCGAGTTTTTAGGTGTGTCCATGGTTCTGTTGTCAGTGCATCTGTGCATTCACTGAAGGGAAAACACTGCAAAGCGGCAAACTGGCAAACCTCAAAACTTAACTTTCACAAAGGACTGAAATTAGCAGCTCAGAAATGCTGCAGGATTTACAAAACACCATTGTAAAGCACAAATAATTACAAGTAAATACTGAGCCAGAAACAGGCTGAAGCTTAACAGAAGATTCAAGGCGAAGAAAAAGTGATTTACAGAAGGAATGATTTCAGTATCTGGGTGAGTCAAAGGGAGCTGCTTCTTCAGAGCTTCTTTTAAAGCCCCGTATGTTCGAGCATGCTGATGCTGAGGCTGAGCAGAGCTGTGTGGGTTGGATTAGTGTGGGTGGCATGAGCAAACTGGACCCAGTCTGGTCCTGGGACAGCCACCTGCCCCTGATAAAGGAACAGAGAGAAAAACTTGCTTCTTTCAGTATTTTCCTTTTTTTCCCCTATCTTTTTGATTTTTGGTTCTCCTGACTCCAGTCCCATTGTTAGTGGCAACACAGACATTTGGGGTTACAGCCCCAGCTGAAGTAAATGGGGAATTACCTAAGGAGCTATTATGAAGACAAGCACAGTGGGGATGCAGCGAGCACTTCTGCTGCTGCTGCTTCTGCTTTTGCTTTGTTTTTCTCACATTTCACAGCAGCAAACTGCTTGTTGAGAGCTTGAGGCAAGCTGAGGAGGTGAGGTGGGCTGTGATTGATGGACCAGGGTCCTGTGATAGGATTCTGGGTGCACAAAGTACAGGGGGAGAGTGAGGCCATTTCCATCACACCCGTATTATTTTTATTGTCCCTCCCCAGCATTCACTATCGCAATCGACTGGCTTGGTAATATCATTCTCAAATGCATTTTGCTGCTCTCTTGTAGAGGAGCATCAGAGAAGATGCAGAAACTTCTGCAGGCAATGCCCCTTCAGCTCTGGGGCCAGAGGACAGGAGGCTACAGCCCCTGAGAGTTGCTCATCACCGTCCCATGTTTCAAAGAGATTTTATCTGCCTGGCACAGAAGATTTCCCAAAAAGTTTTTATTAAGAGCAGCTTTTGATGCCAGCAATGAATATTACTATATTACTGAAAGGAATCAAAAGCTAAAGTGCCTGCGTGTACAGTTAATCTATCCAAACAGAAAATGTTTCTTAAAAAATTACTGCACTATTTTTATAACAAACCTCAGCCAAACTCAAAACTGAATAAATAGAATATGTTCTTTTAAAACTAATATATTTTTTTTAATCACGGGAAAAAATACTTTCTTTGCTTTCATTCATCAGGTAATACTTCCCCCCCATATTGGTGCCGGCTGCATAGGGAGCCCAGAGATTTGCCGCTGATGGTATTTCTGCTTCGGGGGCATTCGCATTGAAACACATCTCAGGGCTGGTGGGAAGGCAGATTTGAGCACATTAAGGTAGCCTCATGGCCAGTCTGGTTTGTGTCTCTTTTTGGTAGAACCATGAATACAGCAAAAATATGTCTCAAAGGGACCATCAGGGATGGGAAAGGGAGCCACCCTGGCACCCTGCTCTGGCAGGAGCCTAGATGGAGGAAAAGACGTATTGTGCAAGGGTAGCTATTTCTATTCATATGCTCTTAATGCAAGAATACAGAGCTGCCATCTTCATGTCATTAAAACCTGGCCTGTGTTGGTTGTTATTACTATGGTGTAATTTCTGTTATGGTAGTTTATAGCAGAGTTTGGCCTTTCCATGTTTTTTTGTTTGTTTGTTTGTTTGTTTGTTGCTTTTAATTATTATTACTATTTTATTTTAACTAGAAGGACCAAGGAGAATTTTTCTTCTGGAATTTTTAAGCAGTTATTTAGGTTTGCATCATTGCCCAAGACTGCAATTTGAACCTCTCAAGCCTCATCCCATGATCTTTTTCTCCCCTGAACACTGCACACACTCAATTCTCTCATTAAGAGGAATCTAACCAAACAGTTTACAGTGTGCAAGTACCCTAAAATGAGGTTAAAAATTACTGGAGGAGACAACATATGAATAGGCAAGAGAGGTAACCTGACCCCTGGGAGCTTGCACGTCCCTTTTCTGTTTGTTTGTTTGTTTGTTCTGCTGAACTTTCCAGGAGTTTCAGCTGCAATCAAAACCAGGGCTATATCATGCTAGACAAAGCTGCAAAAATGCTTTAATGAATATCAACACGTCAACTATTTCTGTAGGTATTTTCTAGGAGTGGATGGTTCTACCGGCAAACTGTCATAAGAAAATGCGTTTAAAATTCTGCCATAGGATTTTGCTTTATGAAAGAGAAATTGTGTTTGGGTGCCATGCCATTCCCCCAGCATATGCACACTGCTTATTCGCCTGCCCTGCTAAAGGTCAGAAGCAGGTAATGCATGTTGAAATTTCCACCGAGCAGGGGCAAGCGCTAAGGCTGTTGACTTTGATATCAGTTTTCTCCCACCCGGGGGAAAAAAAAATCACTCCAGCTCCTCATTGATTTTTCATGGAAATTCACCAATTTCTCCTAGCTTAAGATCTGCTCTCTGATTTCTCCCTGATTATCATATCCCTCTGCTCCCTAAATGAAGTCCTGCTTTGTCTCGGTTCAGGATGGTGATAGCATTATTCCTGCACTGAGTGCAGGGCAAAAACTCCAGTTTGCTAGAACAGTGTATTTGTGATGAGTGACAGAGTCTACTTATGAAAAAAAAAAAAAAATAAAGAAAGAAAGAAAGAAGGGGAGGGGGGAATCAATATGTTTTTTAAAAAATCAAGAAAATGCATTTTAAGAAAAAGGGGGGGGGGGGGGGGCGAAGAAAGAAATAGTTTAGCAAAACTTGAAAAGTTACTCTATCAGCCGCCATGTAATATGACTGTGTCTTTGTGCAGAACATGTTAATAAGCTCAATGTTAGCGAATTAACCGCTGTTATGACTTTAAATTCTCCTTTTGGAAATCACACTTCGCTCCAGTTTCGTTGGTTTTGTTTTAGCTGACTGTCGCTCTCTTCCTTGGCTGCAGCCCTCCTGGGGTTAGCTAAAGATTGATACAGGGGAAAAAACTGGTTTGCATTTCTGCAACTGTAGATAACACAACATGAATTGCTGGAATGAGCCATGTAACATTATGGTCTCCCCTGGAATCTGCAAGGGGCAAAAATGACCTTTAAGCAAACAAAATCTTGGTCATCAACATGCTTAATCGGCACAGAACTGGATTATCATGATCCCACTGAGCTCTGGAGAACCAGAGCCACTTTTCTTCAGCTACACCAATATGATGTTGGTATTAATTCACCCCCTTGGGTTCTTGAAAATGTTTAGAGGGAAAGAATTCAAAACGCACATTTAAAAATATATCTGAGATATGAACGCTCAATTTGTTATTCCTGGAGTCTAGAAACCCAAGGTATTCGAATGAAAACTTTTGTTCATTTTCATTGACTCACATATTCAAAAATTTGTTTTTTAATTATGAAAAAAAGGGAAAGAGAAAAAAAAAAAAAAAAAAGAAAACTTTGGTTATCAAAATACCAAAATAACTGGAATATATCCTCACATGAGGAGCACAAGCAAGCAGCACGGTAATTAAAGAAGTCCAAAAAAACAGATGTTTAAAATTTGCTCAGATAATTAATTTGGTGAAAATATGGCACAGTAAAGAAAACAAAAGTGATAAAGTATTTATTTGCACTATGAGAAAATTTTGTATCCTAAATAAAAACAATTTTTCTAGATAAAAGAAATCCAAATGCTTTCAGATCTATTTAGCCGTAAGCATGAGTAGATATCTCATCATCTATATAGCAAGCTAATGTTTCCGATACAGCTTAGTGGTCAAAACTTGGACAAAATATACCTTTCAGTCTTTCTTTGTGAATTGGAATACTTTAAAGCCATTTAGGGAAACTCCTTAAAAGAGAGCAGTTTGATATTTAAAGGCATATTTAGCTCTTTAGAACATTTTTCTCAAATGAGAATAAATGTGAAGTCTGCCCTTTAAATTAAATGACAGCAAGAAGTCAGGGAAAAAAAAAAAAAAACAAAAAAAAAAAACAATAGCAAACAGTTTGAGATTGATCCTGCTCTTGCTAACCTCATTGTAAATAAGGGACTGGCTCTAATTTAGATAATGAAATTTCACCAGTGTAAATTAAATTAAGCTAATTATTTTATGATTAAATCTGTTTCTGTCTTTGCAAACATAAAGATTTTTTTAACTTTTTAAAGGTTTTTTTTCCAAATTAAAAAAAAATGCTGGCTTGCATTGAAAAGCAAAATTCCCACAGACAGATTGTTACTGCGAGTAGAAAAAATATTTTTCTTAATTGGTTTATGCTTAATTCTTTTTTTGTTTTAAAATGATTTTTTGATATTTAAAATTACATCTCCTGTCTCTCAGATCAAAAGGATTTTGAAACCCTTTTTTTTTTTCTTTTATTGTCCTCGTGTCTTTGAGCAGCATACAACATACCCACAATTTGTAACTGCATGAGTTTATTTGCCAATGTGCGCAGCTACCTCTCAAGATAAGGGCTGAATTATCAGGTGTTTGAACCTTTGCAAAACAGGAAAGGATAGTGTGTAATCTGTTACGTATTATGCCTGATTGTTAAGTTTTTGAAGTGCTCTAGAGTAGCCTGTTATTATTTTAATGCTTTTAATAGCATAAAAACTAGATGCAATGTGCACTGTTTAGGATAAGCGCGTCCTAATTTTCTTTCTTGTTACAGAAGCCTACCCAATAAAATTATTGTACTGTGTTGATAAAGCAAATTGTACTATAAGTATATAACAAGTGCTGAAAAGATAAATACGCTTTCAATTGCAATGCAAATACATGCCCCGGCAGTAGAAGTTGACCAGTCCCCAAGTGCACGAAGCCACTTTCTCCCTCTTGCACTGCAAAAGTAGCAATGCCATCTAATGGAGAGACCCCGCACCTCTCACAAGCCAAGTAGGCATTTCCCTGATAGCAATCTTTGCTTAGATTTAACAGCTTTAAAAAAGATTTACAAAGCAATAGTTTCAATGGAAGAATAACAAAATCCTGTAGCAAAGGCTGGACAAATATTTTGATTTCCTTGCTAGATGTCAACACTCGAAATGAGAAGTGTTGTCTCAACCCATCCCCATCTCACAGACAGATGCACGTGGCCCCTAACGTACGAGCCGTGGTTTTATACGGGGTGCATGCCTGGTGTGCTAGCTTAGATTTATTATCTTCAGAGAAATCCCCCATTCCTGGTAGGCAGAAAACCTGGAGGCATGACCTGGTTTGCAGAGCGATGCGAAAATATGCTGAGATGACCCCTGTTCCCTCCCCAACGTGTGGCTGTGACATGCTCGCATGTCCCTGGGCGTGCACAGGCACACGCGTGCCCCCACGCTCGCCCTCCCGTGTAGCCGTCTGCAGGAAGCTGCCCATGGACAGAACCAGGCTGGAGCACAGAGATGGGGTAAATATGCCCTTCAGTCATTTTATCTGCTTTTTGTAGCATTACAAAAGTCTCTGCATGTCTGCACCTTCCCAGAAATACCTTTACCTGTGTGATTGTAGGCAGGTAAGGCATCAGTGTGGACAGGCATGTGCGTGGATGCTTACACACACATCTGTAGGTATAGGGGGCACGTTGGGCACAGATAGGATCCCATTCAGCTACCTAAATCCTGGGGAAACTCTTCCCAAATTGACCAAATTATGCTGCATTTTCACCAGTGCACTGAATAAGATTTTGACCAACTTTTAGAGCTGATTCCCCAACCAGGCCCTAATCTGAAGCTGATTTAAGATTTCCACCCTAGTTAAACACCATTGTATGTTGGACTATCAGAAAGCAGTTTGGATTTTGCTCCCCCCTTTCCTCCTTGCAGCTGAACAAAGCACCATTCTCTCTGGCTCGTATATATTTTCCTTCACACTGTACCCAGGATTTTCCTCTAATTTATTTCTGTAGAGCCTGATCCAAAGCTCCCGCTGATTTCAGGAGGTTTGGGATAGGGCCCTGCGCGTCTTCAGCTCCTGACCTGCTGCAGACATTTCTGAAGTCAGTGCTGATCTGAATGATAAACATCAGGCCACAGAAAGCAGTTTAGAAAGGGGAGAAAAAAAGACGGTCATTTACTATAAAGTGTGCTGTTCTTATTCCAAGATTGGTACTCCCACACCTATTTCAAGCATATTCTAGTACGGTAAGGTTAGGAGTAAAAATCAACTACTAAAAATATGATTTTAAAAGCAACGGGATTACGGGCAGCAGTAAAAGCCAGTAGAGCCAGAAAATGCACTGCTAAGAGTAGCTCTGCTACAATCCCTAAATAAAATAAAATAAAATAAAATAAAATAAAATAAAATAAAATAAAATAAAATCGAAGGAATAATAAAATAAACTCGGACAAGCCCAACAACAAAAACCCGAAACAAGTAGGAGAGGAACAGATTTCTGTGTTTACTTTTTTTCTTTTTTTTCCTGTAGCTGGATCCCTTGCAGTAGCCGCAAGAACTGAAAGGATAGGACGTGAAATGGGAAATAAAAGACGAGGAAAAGGAAAAAAAAAAAAAAAAAAAAAAAAAAAAAAACCCACCTTTTTTTTTGAAAAGCACTCGGAATCGAAAGGAGCCGGCGGAGCAGGCTGAGCAGCAGCGGTGCCGCTTCCCCTGCCTGTGGCTCCCCGATCCCGTAGCTCTGCAAGCGGGGAAGGGGCTGGTGTAAGCCCCGGGCTCGGAGGGGAGGAAGAGGAAGAGGAGGAGGGTTTCGGGACGGGGAGAGGGAAGAGAAAAGTCCGGTACATACAGCTCGATGCGTCCACCAGCCCCCAGCCTCCGCTTCTCTCTCTCTCCCTCTTAAGTCAAAAAGGAAATGCGGTTCTTTTTTTTGCAGAATCAGAAAATGAACCATCAGGAAGTTGGCAAAATCTCTAACTAAACAATCAATCGAGGAAATGCAACAAATTCGAGCGGGCCGGCAGCTTGAGCAGGGAGGGGAGCGAGGGCAGGCAGGAGGCGCGCAGCCCCGCGCAGCCCCGCGCAGCGCTACGCGCCCCGGCTCCCTTCTCACCCTTCTCACTGCGGCTTTTTGGTTTCTTGTTTTGCATTTTTTTTCTCTTAAACCCACAGAAACTCATCCCCGGGGAAAGCCCCAGCAGCCACGCGAGGAAGAGGCAGCACCTCCATCTCCCGCACTTTGCACAAGGCTGAGCGTAGCAAGGAGAAAAGTTTTTATTAATATTATTAATTATTTTTGCACAGCTATCGCCCCTGCTTTTCCTGAGTTTTCCACATCTCTCCCCGTCCTCCCCCCTTTTCTTCCCGCTTCGAAACGACGGTCCCTGCGTGCTGATAAGGACCGAAAGGCTCCCCCCCTCCTTGCGTAAAGCAAACAAATAAAGGCACAAATAAAAGCTACGTGAGCCAGCAGCGGGAAGCTCCGCCGGGCTGCGGGCTGGCGGCTTTAGGCTCCCGTCTGGCCAAAGGTACAGCAGCGAATCCCTGCGAGGGACCTTCTCCGGATGGGGGGGGGGGTGGGGGGGGGGCTCCTCCAAATGCTGCTGAAGGCGGCTGCGCCTCCCCCCCTGCCCAAAATCCTGCCGCCTCCCGGCGGGTGCGGGGCCGGGGCTGGGGGAGCCCCGGGCTAGGGGAGCTGCCCTCCCCCAGAAATGCGGGACACGCTCCGGGGTCACTGCTAAAAGCAACACAACTCCGTATTTTTTAATAAAGAGCGTTCTCTTGCGAGCTGGCTGCCTTCCACCCACCCCACGGATGAGCTGGCTCTGTAAACACTGAATAGAAGATTAACACTGCTGTTATAACCTCATAGAGAGATCTGTGCCTTATGAAAGCTTTTTGCTGCTGCTGATCTATGGGCTTCATAATAGCCCTTTTGTTTTAAGGGTGACAACAGCCCCGAGCCCTGCCATCCCCAGCGCAGCCCCGGCCCCCGGCCCCAGCCCCAGCCCCTCGCCATCACCGTCCCTCCCCTGACCGGGAGTCCCCCAGCTCCGGGTGGCCCCCGCAGCAAAAGGAGCTGCTACAAAAATCCGGAGGAGTTGGTTTGTTTGGGTATTTATTATTTATTCATTTATCCATCCATCCAGTCATCCATCCTCCTATCCATCCATCCATTTATGTATCATCTATCTATCTATCTATCTATCTATCTATCTATCTATCTATCTATCCATCCATCCATCCATCCATCCATCCGTTTATCTATCTAACCATCCGTTTATCTATCTATCCATCCGTTTATCTATCTATCCATCCGTTTATCTATGTTATGGGTGATATCCTTCATTTGGCAGCCCAGAAGAGCTGGCACTAGCCGCCCGAACCAGCTGCCCATCAGGTTTGCAGCAGTCCCCTGCCGGCTCCCCCAGGGGTGGCTCGGGGTGGGGGGCAAAAGCAGCGCCAGCAGCGAGTGGGGGTGTGGAGTGATTCCTTACGGAAGAGCAGCTCCAAGGCACTGCTCTGCAGCTCTGCTAGCTCAGCTCTGCTCCGGCAATGCATTTGTGAAAAAGCAGGGGAAAGCCAGCAATGGCAAGTTCATTAGCCCTGGAATTATACAAACACCCCCCACCCGCAGTCCTGTGGCGGGGGGGGCCTGTTTTTCTCTTTTGCCAAAATAGCACCAGGCTGGAAGGGAATTAATCGCAAATCTTGAGGGAAGAAGCCGAGGCAGAGCCGAGTGCCCCGGGCCGGGTGAGAGCTGAGCGCAGCCGGGACCCACCGCAGCCTCCCCCCCATCCCTCACTGTCACCCTCCTGCGCACCGGGCTCAGCCCCCAGAAACTGCACGCAGTTAGCCAGAAGTAAGCTGAAATAAGAGCAACCAGAAAAGAGAAAGGAAAAAGGGGGAAAAAAATAAAAGGAAAGGGAAAAAAAATGGAAAAAAAAAAAAAAGGAAAAAAAGAGGGGGAAGATAGTAGTTCTGCTTTTCTCCCCATGCCCTCGCACCCACCCCCTTGCAAACAAGACCTTTATATGGCAAAATGTTTCCTTTGGGAAGGAGTTTCCCCCATATCGTTTTGCTCTCTCGAACCCCTTTGGTAAATCTTTGTTTTAATGCACGATAGGTTTTTTTCTTTCCCTTTTGCCCTTTCTGAGGAATACTGGCGTGAGCTCGCTTGAGGATGATGATGATTCGGTTTGACTACAACCCCTATGGCAGAGAGACTGGGGCACTGAAGAGAGATATAAAATCGGAATAAAACAGCAGACCGGAGTTGGAGAACCCGGAAAACCGTCAGACAAAACACACCGTAGTGAGAATGGGTTTTACCTTTATAAGACACTACAAATTGCTGCTATGGACACTTTGGAGACCTTTGAAATCCCTTCATTAGCTATTTGATGCATTTGACATTCGAGCTCATTGTACCCCCGAGACGCCCAAAACCCTGAAAATCAAGTTTTATTAAGCCGATAAAAAACACGCGCACAAAATTCAGGGGAAAAAATCAAAAATCAGGAAAAGAAAAAGAAAAAGAAAAAGAAAAAAAAATGAAAAAAAAAAGAAAAAGAAAGAAAGAAAGAAAGAAAGAAAGAAAGAAAGAAAGAAAAAAAGAAAGAAAGAAAGAAAGAAAGAAAGAAAGAAAGAAAGAAAGAAAGAAAGAAAGAAAGAAAGAAAGAAAGAAAGAAAGAAAGAAAGAAAGAAAGAAAGAAAGAAAGAAAGAAAGAAAGAAAGAAAGAAAGAAAGAAAGAAAGAAAGAAAGAAAGAAAGAAAGAAAGAAAGAAAGAAAGAAAGAAAGAAAGAAAGAAAGAAAGAAAGAAAGAAAGAAAGAAAGAAAGAAAGAAAGAAAGAAAGAAAGAAAAAAGAAAAACAACTCTGACGAGTTTCTGGAGATTTTTCAAGGTCGGTTTAAATGTGGAGAGGCAAACTATTTATTTATCCGAATAGGATTTCTTTTCACTTAAAAGATTAGTTTTATAGCGAAATTGTTTTTTAAAAGCAATCGAGCATTCATTTACATTTATAAATGACAAGCTGTCTTCGTTTCCATCTTTATGATATTTTCCCTCTTCCTTGATTCCTGCATTATGCAATAACTCAGTCATTTTTATGAACAAAGGGGAAATATAATGAGAAACATTACAGCAGCGGTGTGCATTTGCAGCCCACTAGCAAAGAGCTTTGCATGTAATAGGGTTTGATTTCAGCCAAAACTAACGATCCTAACGTCTTATATGATGGGAAAGGACATATTTACAGTGTGGCCATTGTGAGCCGGGATGTTGGGACTTTTCTGTGTCAGAAGCATCACCTGGGCGGGGGTCCTGGTGCCGCAGCCCCATTCTGGGGGCAGCATCCCTCCTCCAGCAGCATCGGGGAGAAGGGGTCGGGATGGTTCCCCCCCAGCCACCCTTTTCTCTCCTCCTTCCTACTCCGCATAGAGAATCGTTCGCGCAAGGAAAAAAAAAAATAATGAAAAAACAGGACTAAGAAAATAATAATAATAAAGCCCTTTTGTGATCGCTTTGACCCGAGAAGTTTAAGCAAGCTCCAAGCTCTCCCAAATGCGGCTGAAGCTGGGATCGCCTCTGTCCTCCCCCCCGTCCCCCCCCCCGCACGGGGTTTTTAATGCCCAGCTCACACGTTGCTCGCGTATAGCAGCTTTTAGCGTCAGAAAAAACTTTTTTTTTTTCCCTTTTTTTTTTCTTTTTTTTTTTTTTTTTTTCCTTTTTCTTCTTTCTGTCAGCTCCCTCTGAAGTGCTTCTTTCCACCAAATAGTCCCGTTTTAGGGTGGCGGGGCACGGCGTGCTCCCTGCAACAGATAACCGGGGCTGTTCGCACCGTAACTGAGGCACGAGTGCCATAAAACCCAGTAGCCATTAGCAACTGGTAAATAAGTGTGCAGGCTGTAAAGCCAAGTGTAGTATCCTTTAGATAAGGTCTTATCTGTAGAGGCATTAAACCCACACTTGCCTCTTTAGCATGTGGAGAGGCTGGGGGTGTCGACCCCTATAGGAAGCTATTTATCCAGTCCCTTTGGGACTGCAGGGTTTTTTAAGCCACCCCCACCCGACTCGCCAGGAAAAACAAAACAAAACAAAAAAAAAACTATTTCTTGTTTGTGTTTGGTGGGTTGTAACTCCGTGGATTAAAATCCTTTAAAGGCTTTGGGGTTACTGTTCACCCACAAAACAAACAGAAGATTATTTGGTGGAGTGACATGGGTCTTAACATACGGTGCCTTTTCTGAGGTTCCTTTTCAGAAAATTTATCATTTGACCATACATATAGGTTGCTGATAGAGCAAACTTTATATATATTTCATGGTAAGATAAATCAATAAACAAATAAAAATTAGGAGCCAATCCTGCCAGCTGTCACTGAGACTGGAGCACAGGATCAGGACCATGTGGTCCAGCTGAGCACACTGCAAAACCAGCAGCAATGCTCCCCTGGATCTGAGCATCCTCCGCATCAGGCCCTGCAGGAGGACACGATAAGGAAGAAGCCTGGAAGAAATCTCCAAGCTGCCACCAGTGCACCATGCTTCTTCACATCCATTGTTTGGTCCGTTCAGAAAGCGGCATGGTGTCAGCTCCGCGGATTAAGAATAATTAACAAGATTTGGGTCCTGATCCTATGTCTTTCTCTTTAGCAGTTTTGTTTACTTAGGGATGCTCTCATGCAGTATGGACTGCAGGGTACTAAAGAGCTCCAGCACAGGGTTTTTCTTAATGCAACAACAGCAGTAAAAGCCAATCTAGGCGATCCCTAGAAAGATGTTCTTTTATTTTTTCCTAGCTCTTACATAAAACTTGCAAATTTCAAAGTTTTACACAAAGATTGGTAGCATTTATATTTGTAGTTAAAGGAAGTGAGGCATGAGGAAGAGAGGTGTTTTTTTTGTTGTTATTGTTTTTTTCCCCAAGGTGCAATTGCAGCACAAGATTAAAGCACAGGTTATTTGCATCCCAGCCTGGTATGTTTATCCCAAAGCCACATTGTCTTTCAGATAAGATCCTGTCTGGTTCTTACTGAAGTCCATGGAAAATTTTGCACTGCTTTCAAAGAAAGGTCTGAGAAGACTGGAAAATGATTTCTTGCTATCAATCCTTTCTGAATAACTCTCAATTTTTTTAAATCAGCAGATCTCCCAGCTCCATCAGGGGCCTGGCATTCAGAGTGGGGGCAGCAGAAAAGTGGGAAGATTGGTATGACATGGTCCAGAAACAAATAAAACAACCAGTCCTCCAAGCAGCATTTGCAGAGGACAGCTGCAGTCTGAACACTCTCTCAATTTAAACTGCACATTTTTAGAAGGGCACCCTTTCTGATCCATCTATAAAACCCGAAAATATGACATTTTATCTGGCTGCAGAATGCGTAAGAACAGCAGACTGAATTATTCATGTGAAAGCCAAGTCATAACTTTCCGTGATACTGCACACACAAAATTCAGGGCTTGGACATGAATAGGAATCTTACATGCCTTAACTTAATCCCAGTATAATGGAGCCAGATTACAAGAAAGCAGGCTTTTCTCAGTAGCAGTCAGCTTTAAGGATAAGGTGATGGATATCATCTCACTACCTTCCTGACCCTGTGAAGAAGCTAAAATCCACAGACACAGAAAGCAGGGAGAATTATGCCACTGAGTTAAGTGAGAAGAGAGATGAAACCTCTCATTAAAATAACAATATTCCATTACAATTTTTTTTTTCTTTTCTTTTCTTTTCTTTTTTTTTTTTTTTTCTGTATTTGCAATTTGCCTTGCCTCAGCAATGGTCCCTTGGGTGCAGGAATTAAATTCAGCAGCAAAATAAGCCAAAATTGCAGCATCAGGGCACAGGACACCTACTCTGCCCTGTGTAGGGCTTCCCCCTCCCATCCCACTGATGACACTGAGATTTGAGGACCCTGAGTTCTTTTCTCAGAAGTGTGTTTTTTTTTTTAAGCCAAACCTACAAAGGTGTCCCCTGAGAGCTATGGGAAAAGAGATGTGGGGCTGTTCCCCCTGTGCCCACATTAAAGTTCATTGAGCTGTGCCTCCCATGGGGTCCCATCTGCTATCTCACCATGTTTACCTAGCACTCTCCTTGCAGTGAGCTGCATGACTGACTGCTAAGATTGAACTACAACAGGTTTTCTTGCCCAAAATGTTATTCCTGAGGGCCTCTGGCAGCTCCTGTCTCTGATCCCACAAAAGCTTCCCCCACCCCTTTCGGCTCTTCTCCTGCGTTTGGTCTTGGCAAAGGTGCTAGAAACGAAACGCATGGGCCATTTAAGTAGTTTATTGCCATCACTCATTTGGGATCCACAATGACCCTGAGTACCCCTGCCTTGTAATCACATTAAATTGTGTCAGCCCTCAGCCTGCCACAGAAAGGTCTATTTCATACATTTCTGTGCTTTCAAAATAATTTGAAAAAATGCTGAGGTAAGACATAAATTTCCTTGCCGCTCAATATTTCAGGCTATAATTGCTGACTTGTTGAGTGCAACACAAGCCAACAGTAATTCCAAAGGCTCCAGATGATTTTATGCATTTTTCATTTTTTCCCCCTAGTTTGTAAGAAAAGTGCTCAAAACTAAAACAAAGCTAGGTCTTCAAGGCTACGTTTTTAAAGGGCTGGGGAGCTTTCTAACCAGCCAAAGGAATTAGTGAGGAGAAAAAATGGGAACAATCAGAGCGAGCAGAAGTTACACTTCCTGTATGCAACTTTCTTCTAGGAGTATCCAATCATTATGAAGCAAAGAGCAATTGTAATCACCCATTTTTCAGCTGGAGAGATGTCCAGACCGGGCTCTGCCTTCCCCCAGCTGCAGGTGGTGTCTGAGTGGGGCTCAACATCACCCAGCCAGCTCCACCTGCCAAGCTGATCGCATCCAGCCCGCCCGTATCCGCTGTGCACCCGGCTGCACGCTCCTGAGCTGTACCCTCTAGTGGACTCGGAGCGCATTTCCTTTTAGAAAAAGGTGGGAGAAGAGTTTTATATGCAGCTTCCACCCTCATGAAGCCTCCCGCTGAAAGCTCTACAACATCTTCTCTGCTGCGTTGGAGAGGGAACTTTTCAAAATCTTACCCACGGTATGGGCACTAGCCCACTATTTTTCAAAAGGGATCAAAAACAAAAACAGAACCCAACAATGAAAACCAAACCAAACCAACAACAGAAACACATAGGATGTAAGATCCCCTCTGAAGCAAACACCTTTTTCCCTTTTGGGAAGAAAGCTGAACTTTTTTTTTTATTATTTATTTATTTAGTTAGTTAGTTATTAATTTTCCAGGCATGAGAATTCCAGTCTAAAGCAAAGCACTAAAGAATAGTTAATGCAGTTTGATTATATCTTACAACTGTATGGCTCTTATTAAAGGTAATCTTCCCTAGATAATTCCCGGCTGTGCACTCATGTTGTGGGGAGGGGTGTATAATGATAAAAGAGCCTTGTGAACAGAACCTGTTCCATTAATCCATTGAAATTTAAACAGAAAAAAAATGGGGAAAAAACAGGGTTTGAAATTTAAACAGAAAAAAAAAAAAAAAAAAAGAGAGAGAGAGGAAACGTTTCTAATTTCTCTTTCTAGTATTCAAGATGGATTTTAAAGTGGTAACTATTACCAGAAAAAAGTATATAAAGTTATTCTGCACAGACTTAAAACAATTCTAGTGACAGCACTTGGTTATAAAAAGGAAATCCAGCACCGAGGAACATGTTTATATTATGTGTTAAAATTTCAAACAACTGCTGTTTTATCCAAAATTGCCTTGGATTTTACTTTAATTTAAAAACTGCAAATTATACATGTGTCAAGTCCAGGGAAGAGCAGTTCAGAGCTGAGCACTTAATGTACAGTGGGGAAAATTAAAGAGGAAAAAACAGTAATTTTTATACTGTATATGTATATACTATATAAAAACATATTTTATATCCAGATTTAAAAAAAAAAAAAAATGTATTCCCTCTCCATCAATCCCCAACAAGACAAAAACTCTAAGTTCCTCATCTCTTGGCTATATCCAGGTAGCTCAGCTCCACAGTCAGCCAAAAGTGGTGACAGCTCAAGCAAATGTCACTCCAGGTTAAAAAAGACATGGGTTTGACCCCAGAAGATTCAGACTAGATCTGGATACAGAAAAATTTTCTCAGGACTTCACAAGCACCAAGATCAGCTCATGCTCATGTGTTTTTTATTGTTGTTGTTGTTTTTCTTTTAATTGCTGATAGGATTAGTACTTGGCCCATGTGCACCTCTGTCCATGGTACCATCCCTCAGCTGGTGCAGTTTTCCCAGAACCAACCCCACCCAAACACATGGCCCCAATTCCACCCCCAGCCCACACGAGAACCAGTTTTCCATTTTATGGCAGCTGTGTTGGAGGTGTCATGCCAAGAGCCAGCATGAGGCAGTCCATGGGGAACAGCGAGCAACGGTTGATAACCTGACTCCTCCTCACCATCTTTATGAGCTCCAGAAGGAAAGAAGCAAGGCATGGACAGCTCACCTTCCTTCCCAGCTCCTCACTTCTGTCCATCTCCTAAAACCTAAGAGACCTTTTCAAAGTAGTTGATGCTCCAAACATGGATGCTACAGGAAAGGAGTGGCAGACACAGTTATATAACAGCATCACTTCGTGTTTGTAAAGGTCTTCAGTCCAAAGAAGCTCTCCACCTGTGCGCTTTTTGCGTTAAACATTAATATTAGTTTTATGCTTAGTTTATTTAATTGTAGGGAGAGAAAACCAACACACTTCCCCATTGTCAGAGGAGAAGAAGCAGTAGCAGGAAGTTAGGTCAATAAAGTTGCCCTGCTGTGCAGAGAAGGGGTTTTGTTCCTTAACAAACTTCCACTGGAGAAAACAAGTCTCCCATGCAGCAGGGCTGCTTCCTTTGTTCCATCTCAGGCCTCCATCCCAGCTCTTTGCCATGGATCCAATTACCCTTCCCTGGGAACAAGATGTGGCTCTAAATTAAATCAAACCATTTATTCATCTGGGGCAGCTTGGCTAAGATACATCATGTGGTTTTCCAGAGAAGTTGCTGCCATCTGAAAATACGTCTTTGCAGTTGTCAGTCCTCATCAGGAACGGGAGAGACATGGGTGCTTGTGTCAGATTGGCATTTCTATCCATGGGCCTTTTTTTTTTTCTTTTCCCTCAAGGGAAATGTTCCCACTCAGGATGGGTCTTCTTTCTTTACTGATGTTATTTTCTGGTCTCCATTTATAGTCTGCTTTTTGAAACCACATTTTTCTATGCTGGGGCATGCAAATCTCCAGATACCCCAAAACCCTTCTTTCCAAACTTTGATTTCTTCCAGGCCTCTCTCAACAGACCCTATGCAGGTAAAGACCATAGAAGTGTGTTCCGGGGAAGAATCCCATGAATTCACCTGTTTTTGTTCCAGGATGCAAGGAAGAAAGGAGATTTCTGTCCTCTGAGACTGAAATTTGCCAGGGCTCTGCTTTTTTGCATTTATCTCCTGGCTCCCTGCATAGCCACTTCATCAAGGCTGCTTTATATCACAGCCTCACAGGAAGAAAAATTTCAGTTTCTATGTTATCTCACACAAATTTACAAATGAGAGAAGCGTGGAAGGTTGTCACCGATACTTTTCCCAACTCAGCCTTATTGTTCAGTCCTTTGGTACCTGTACAATAATCCTTCAAGGCACCCTCACCAGGAAGATGCCCCAAAGACATGCTAGAAGGCTGTTCTGGGATGCTACAACTTTCAACTTTTTTGTGTGTGTATACTCCCTATTTAATGAGAACTCATCCATAAGCATGTTTGGGACTCAAATGACCAAGTTATTTCCCTGTTTATAATGTTTTTTTCTTGTTCTTTGTTTTTAACACACAAGCCTCTTGAGGTACCAAGCTGCTGGAATGGCCATGGTGGCCTCTGGTCCTGGGAGCACAGAAAGCTCATTGGACCTTCCTAAGGAGTCTGACTACAGAAATTCAGGAATGGCGGATAAGGCAAGTCTTTGTAGAAGGAAAACAAGAAGAATTGACTAAAGATTGAGATGCAAGGAAGTAATGCCAGTTTCTGGGGATGTGTTACTGGACATATGGCACTGCTTATATCACCAAACAAGCAGTCATACATAAAGACCTTCAAAAGAATTTCCATCATTGTGCACTTCAGTGTTTCCCATGATTTGGTGAAAAAAGCAAGTGCCTCCAGGACAGATGGAGAGAGAAGGTCCAGAGAGCAACTTTCTATTAAGCCAGAACCATCCTAAAGGCAAACTGCTAAATCTAAACAAGATGGGGAACTACAGCTGAAAGAGTTGGCACTTTGGGAGGCAATGGCCCTCTAGGGCAATAGGGCAGATGTTGGCAGGGCATAACATCCAGACCTGCATTCACACTGCTGATTTTCCCCAGACTCCTACAGACTTGCAGAAATGGTCCCCCAATGGGACCCCCCCTGCAGCAGGGCCTTGCCACAGCCCCCGCTTACACACGATCCATTGTACCGCTGTAAACACTGAGTGATGGTGAATTAGAGACACATTTTGGAAACGGGCTCCTGCTTCTGTGTTAGGTTAATTAGTGGTTTGCTAGTATGTTAACTGCTCTGCACATTGACCTCAGGCTGGTTCGTCTCTAATGAACAAAAGCAGCTCTCCAGCAACAGGTAACCACTGATTTCTCAGGGACTATAACTTAACTAACAAGCATTCAGTTACTGAGTCTCCCATCTGGCCAAGAAGTGAGAAAATCCTTCTTAGGAAATTCACCCTCTCCATCCCCTAAGGAAAGAGGTTATTAGAATGATCTCGTGCCTAATTTAAAATGCAAAGCCTGGGATTGTTTGAAACCTTCCTTATTTCTTTTCAACAAACCCTCAAAGCTGAAGGGAGTTTTTGGACCAAGGTCTGATGACTGCTAATTTTGTTTCCATGGTAAAGTTTTCCAAGAAATAATTCACCTTTTGTAGGAAACTCCATTTTGATCAGGAAATGTATTTTCGTCAATGTTAAGTACAGCTAGACAGGCTCTTGTCAGGAAGCATGATAGGGCCAGGCTGAAAATCTGAGACTTTTTCCCTTTCCTGTGAGGATGTCCCTGCCGTGACAGGTTATAAAGCTGAATCTTGTTAATATTAAAAAAAAAAAAAAAAAAAAAAAAAAAAAGGAGGGGGGGAACAACCTCAGTGCCCAGTGCACAGAGATGGTTCTTGGGTGACCCAGTGGCCTGGCTCCTATTTTTCCATGGGATGTAGGAAGAATTGCAAAGGCTGTAAACATCTGCAAAAGAAATCCTGCAAGTTGCAAGCAATGCTGACCACGTTTGCTGCCAGGAGTTTTGAGATGATCCCTGGAAACACATTTGGTTTTAATCAGGCCCCTGCACTGTGGAACATCCTGTTTGTCTACACTTATTATTACTGACAAATTATCCTCCTCCAAATCTCAGGGAGCATTCACTTTATCCTCACATTAAACCTGATTGGAAACAGTAGGTTTAATTGGACTCAGCATGAGGCCCAGTCGTAAACTGCACCAGTTCCCTTTTTTATTGTGGCATTCACTAGATGTGTGAAAATACTATATTTCATATACAGATCCCAATTTGCTACTGCGAGGGCTGTTAAAGACAATGCGCAGATGCCCTGTGCTACAAAAGCAACCTCTGCCCACTCTTGGTGCACCTATGGCTGGGAAAAGCCTGACGTTGCCAGCAGTGTACCTATGCAATATGCTCTTCCAGAGGGGAAGATCCTGCCCTCAGAACCTGACAGTTTGCTCCCATCACCAACAGAGCCCTGCCATTTACAGATTGGACTGCAAGAGCCTTGTGTGCTTCACCTGAGGTCCAGGGTTTGATGGAGAAGGGGAAGGTGGTGCAGGGTGTGGAGGATGGTCCTCTTCATCTTGCTGAGAAACGTGCACCTTCTTACTCTCACCAGATGGAGGCTTTTTGCCCCGGAAAGTCTATTGCAATAAGCAAGCATGAGGGATATCTGGCCAATGCTCCAAGACCTTTCCAACCTCTCCAATTTTCTCTTGCTGGAGCTGACCCCCAGCAGCTGTTCCTCCATGGTGGGTGTTGCAGGAAGAGTTGGGTGTTCTCAAGCTCAACAAGCAAGCTCACATCCCAAGTCACTGAAAGCTGCTGACAGGAGCTGTGCTATTAAGTAATCTCTTTCAAATGTCCTGGGTGTAGAAAGCCATGAGACAGCACGATCTGTCTGGGTTTTACATAGGAAAAACAACCAAAAATACAAACAGAGAATCCAACCCCTTTGTAATTTGTGTTTATACAGTTTGGGCTTATTCATTAGCATCTGAAGTTGGAAAGGAAAAGCTGCAGAAATTAAGCTTCTCATGACAATATTCTCTCTCCTGACTGGGTAAAATAATACCATTCAAGGGATTATCTTGGGTTAGGTATTATTTTAAATTGTATTTAAATTACATTTGTATGTGCTGTATACGCTTTGCTCTGAAAGCAAACCTAGAGTGCATTTTTTGTGTTCTCAGTTTGCAAGCTGTTGGTCCCAGTATTTTGCCAAAAACTTTTGAAAATGATAACACTTCATGGGTTGTTGATTAAGGCTCCCTAAGGAAGAAAAAAACAAAAAAAAAAAAACAAAAAAAAAAACATATTGTTAAAGTAATGAATATGCATAAGATGGAGACTTGTCCCAAACCATGCTAGAGCACAACTTTTAACTCTTTCTCCAAAATTGTCTTTGACAAAATCTATACCTCTGTCTGTCTGGTAAATAGCATCCCTGAAATTCGTTTTCCAGTGACAAAAAATCTTTAGCACCAATCCTGAATATTAGCTTTTCTAATTTGATCAGCTTCTGTGAGCTTTTTGGAGTTTTGTTTGTACTTTATAACAGTAGTTTTTGAAGAGTTCACAGCATGAGGTCTGTAGGTGGCTGTTATGATGGGCATGTTCAGCCCATTTGAAAATAATACCCATCTGCTTGGTTGAAAGCTCTGCTATTAAATATAAAGTCTGTAGATGTGTAAGCAGATTGTTTTCTGGAGCAGTA
The DNA here is from genome assembly GCF_011077185.1 of Oxyura jamaicensis. NCBI lineage: Eukaryota > Metazoa > Chordata > Aves > Anseriformes > Anatidae > Oxyura > Oxyura jamaicensis. The sequence goes on along the minus strand of NC_048903.1, from coordinate 18,127,391 downwards.
AGTCCTCAATGTTTTTCTAGAGTCCTTGCAGACAGAGCTGCGTAGCTGGTTTCCCCTTTCCCTTGGCTCTTTCTTTGGTGCCAACAGGAGTCCCTCTCACCCAGCCCTCCCCAAAGCAGTGGCCAGTTCAGCTCAAGCCACCGCCATCAGCAGTGAGAGAGAAACCCACTGATGTGGTGCCGGGGAAGCTGAGGAGGGCTCACGTACCTGCTCTTGTGTCTTGTTCAGCACTGGGAACAAGCAAGGGCCAGCTGGCAGCATCTCTGATCATACCAGACATATTCAAGTTAGGCAAGTACCAAAGCCCCGCAAACGACAGAGTTATTTTAGCTGGCCATGAAAATGTGTCCTCAGCATGGAGGTCTTAAAGTAAAGATGACTTCCTTTTCAGCCATCTAGGAGAGCCTGGAGCATTTATTTCTAACACCATGGAAAAGCCCAGGCCTGTTGTTCTGCTGGGTACTGCCAGCTTGGCTCTGGCAATTGCTGTCAGGTGAGATAGGAGGGCCTGCTTCACCCCAGCACCTCACCCTTCAGCCAGGGTTATCCCATGGACATCCCACCAGAGAAGGGTCAACAAACCAAAGATACATACTCATCCTGCTCCACTTCTCATAAACTGGAGTATTGATTTCTGTGACATCATTTTTGGGTGCTATCTTTGTGCACCTTATTTTCTTTGTCTTAATTTCTGAGGCATGCACCCGGCGTGTGTTACTTTGGGGTACTTTTTAAGCAGTGCCACAGACAAATCTGCAAGTGAGTTATGGCTGAGATACGAAAGTGCGTCACACAGTCAGGGCACCCGACTCGCTGAAAATTGCTTATATCTTTCCTGATGCAATATGTTTCCTCTATGATATTTTGAAAGAAAACACAGCACGGTGGTTAGAAGAGATGTGGAGCTTCTCACCAGATGGAGGTGGCCTGACAGCTTGTAAAAAATCCTTTGCAAACTGTTAGCAGGAACAACAACTGACCTCAATTACCAAAGCCTTTCATTTCTCCATCTGGGGAGCGTACTCACAGTTGCGCTACGCTGGGGTGATAAGCAGGCTGGAAGGAATACGGAAACTTAGGCTGTGTAAAACCATAGTCTGTTTGAAAACATATCCCACAAACAAATCTTTTCTCATGCTGTATTTTTCCCCCAGTTCAGCTTTGGTACTGAACTTTCCATTTTCAAATGACCAACATAAATTAAAGCCAAACATTGGCATAGAGAGGAAAGATGGAGAAAGTTGACCATTTCCCTCAGGAGGTCAGCCACAAATTCCTGCTGTTGTCTGAGAAATGATGAGCTACTCTTTGGAGACATGACTTAGATCATTTAGTGTCACAGGGAAAGTTTTCAGGCGTTTCAACAGGGCTTGAAATATGTCATCTTTTCTTTTTTTCTTTTTCTTCCCTTTTTTATAAATATAGTTTTAGACTATGTGAGTTTTTTTTTTTTTTTTTTCTTCTAATATAGTCTTCTATACAAAAGCCAGTTGTGCATGGTGCTATTTCCTTTGGGTGATCTTAGAAGAAATGTTCCCAGCTCACTTCATGCCACTACAAATACCTCTTTACCTCAGAGGAAAGGGCACATCACTCACTTTGCAGGCCTAAACAAATTTGACTGCTTACAGCTCCAACAGCTCTGGGTGACAAAGTATGTCAAGGAAAATATGTCATTCCCCCTTCATCATCATTCTCACTTTCATTATTCATAAATATAGGGTATAAATCTTTGGCCTCTAAAAGGGCCATCTGTCATGGGAGACAAGCTAGCTGGCTATTGCCTCCCAAACCAAGCCCACCCTGCTGAGTTTCAAGACAAATTTCCAATTGAATAGAAACGCAAAGTGCTAAGGACAGAGGATTTAGAAGATCTTGTATGTTATGCTTCCAGACAGAAGGAAAACAAGCTTTCAATTTCACCTAAAAATAATAAGTATGGAGAAATGGTTTTGAACCTTCTGTGGAGGTTGTTCTGGTTTTTGCATTTACAATGGCTCCTTGCTGACTGACTTAACAGACGTAACCCAGATTTAGCAGAGATGAGTAAAATGTTTCAAGACACCATAAATGTTCATCAAAAACTCACACGAAGGCTAAGATTAGCTTTCTGTCGAGGTTCTCAAAACCGACTTTCTTAATTCCTTTTTACCATGTAACAGCTCTGGCCCCACTTTCTTCTCTGGATTTGATCCAGGGAAAGAAGTCAAAGAAATTTCTTCTGCTGAGATATTTATTGCATTTGCTTTTCTAGGAAGTATTTGTAACTTGTGCAAAGTTCAAAAAATCACCTCGAATCTTGCAGACTGACCTGTGAACCTGCTGCAGATTCATTTCTAAGGGACTAAACTACATGTTTGAAGCTTTTACTGTTATTTGGGAGGGAAGAAGGGTATGAATAAGTGCTCCTGCCACTAATTCTCATTTTTATAGATGTCTGAAAACAAATAAATAACCACCTCGGGCCAATGATCTTATGCTGGTCTTTTGCTAAAAGAAATTAAATCTTTCTTTTCACTGTCTCCTGTAATTACAGCAGACTTCCACTTCCCACAAGGGATCTGAATGCCATTTGGGATCACACTATTTTTTATCTGCTGATGAATTGTGCTAAATCCCACTGGTAGTATACTGGCGGATTAGCCAATAACAGCAACAGTGTTTTTATGGCACATAGCCCTTGACTTAAATAATAATTTCCGAAGCAGGTGTTACGGAGTTTTCCTTTTTGCATTTTCTCTGCTACAGATTTACACTTCACGCTTCAACTTTTTTAATTATCCTCACCCAGCATAATTTAACGCCATGTAAATCCACCAATACTTTCAGTGGCTGCAGATCATTTACTTGGAAGAAGCATCTGGGGACAACAGGAAAATCCCTCCAAGAACTCCAAGGCCTCGCTTCCCATAGCATCCTTCCACCGAGACCCGACAGAGAGGTGCTGAAATAAGGAAGAAGGTGTCAGGAGAAGGTCTCTGAGCACCACGCCAGCCAGCAGACCACCCCACGTGCATTCATACAGAGGTCAGTGAATCAGCCTGAAAAACAAAAGCAGACCTGAACATGTTCCCAAGCATTGATCACCAACAAAAACTGTGTTTTGCCCACAGCCTGGTTAAGACCAACTTTGTAATATCCATCTATGTAATATATTTTTTCTCATTCCTTCATGGGAGAAAAAAAAAAAAAGGTGTTGTATCTAAAACACAGGCATAGTATTAACAACAATAACATCAACAGCAATGGTAATCGTGGTTACAAATGACATATCCACCCTAAGCATCCCCACACTGGGTTAATCACTTTACCTTAGAGATTAGATAAATCAACATATGTTGTCAAACTTCTTACCACATTCATCTTCCTCCACAGCACTGCAGCATGAAAAGCACTTCCCATGGTTGCTGTGGCTTTGCTGCAGTGGCTCGTAGCTCTCCTTAACCCTCTTTGGAAGGGAAGAGTGGTACCCACCTCTGATAGTACATTTGGAACAAATACCGCCCATCATTAGTGTAGATGGCTCCTGCGTTCCTTCACATGGGTATTTCTTGGAAGCACTCTTTTCCACTCATTAATATTTCCAATGCACAAGCATTTAGTGAACAAAGCTACATTTTTTGAAAATATCATTTCTATGAATGTTTTATGATGACTCACTAGCTGCAAAAGGGGAAGGAAGTGAAGAATGGAGTGACTGAATAGGCAAAGTAGGGGAGATGGATATTTTCTGAGTCATTTGCGAAAATTTTCTCCTTGTTTTGTCAGGATGTATGCTAACACTGCAGCTGTGAAACTTAATTGTAATAAAAAGGATTATTTTATTACTAAGACACATTAATGCATTACTTATTAATGCATAAGAGAGTGACCTGTGGTAAACCACAAAATTGTAGGACATGGAGCCTATTTGTTTTGAGTTACCAGGACAGACACATGCCCCTCCACCAGAAATCTCCTTTTCTTTCCAACCTAACCCCTTAGCTGTGGAAATATGTGTTCAATTTCTTTTAGAGGTGCATTAAGAAGCTGGAGATTGAAATTAGGCATTTACAGTTTCAAAGAAAAGCCTTTTTTTTCTTCTCCCCCCCCTTTTTTTTTTAGAAACTTGTAATTTTGTCAAATTACAGAGAAAATGAAATTGGAGGAGCAATAAAGCGCCTGAAATGAGGTAGTGAAATGTTCCAAAATGAAACCCCCCTATGTGCTGCACACGCTAAAACATGTTTCAGTCGCCTTTACTTAATTCTGCACATTTCTCCATGAGCAATAATGACATAGTCTTGCTTTCACTCTTAAATACATGGCTCTTTGTTTAACTGTTTTAACATAAAAATAGGAGGATAACCATTCTCAGTTTAATTTTGCATTTTGCCTCATACTTAACTGTTCACTTTCAAAAAAAAAAAAAAAAACACAAGAAAACAAACAAACAAACAAAAAAAAAGCATAATTTGATTCAGAGAGGTAAACAATATTTCTACTAAAAATAATAAATAAATAAATCAGCTGTCATGAATTAAAACCCATTTTTCCCTAACCCCAAATAAACATTAGTCAGCCTGTATTTGATTGTAATAACATACTTGTCATTTCAGATATAGCATGTTGGAAGTTTTTTTGTAAAGGCTTTATAAGAATTTCTTGGACTAAATATGCTGTGGGTTTCTGATGGCTTCATTAAAAATCAGAAACCAACTGGATGTGAAAGACTATGAAGAGTCTGCAGTACAAACATGAAATAAATATAGCTTGGAGAATATTTTTTTTCTTTACATTTTTTTCTGTTTCAGATACCCTTGAAATTTGTCACATAGTAGTAACTCAGGGTTATAATTTCAAGTACTTAGAAAATTTATTTTGAGTTTCCTGGCTATATTTGAGATGCATGTGCAGTATTCCTCCTCCATTTTTTACTGTAAATCCAGACAAAGTCTTCTCAATTGCTTAAGTTTTCACTGCTTTTACACCAATACAGAGATAAGCTGGGGGAAGATCTGAACTGAAATCCCACTCACTCAATAACAAGGGCATATCAGTAGAAAGGAGTTTTATTTCATGTTATTTTAGCATGTATTTTAAACTGTCCTTATGCAAAGCTATAATCGCTTTTATAAAGTGCGACTTTGAGGTTCTTCCTTATTTTAATCTCAGAGCAGAGCAGAGCCCAACTGTGCCCTGAGGGAGAAACATGGTCACCAGGATCTGAAATTACAGTTTCTGGTCACCTTTTTCTGGTAACTGTGGAGTAAGCAAATTTCAGGCTTTGGCTTCACTCTGAATCTAATGAAATCAGCAGTAGGTGTCTGTTAATTGAAATAAGAATACAATCAGACTTTATGCCATATGAGAAGTGTTTTAGGTCTGAGTGCCTAGAACCAGCTGCAGAGAATGGAGTGGTGCCTTCTGTATAACCATGGGCTGACAGGACAAGAAGAAATAGGGCTGGGCAGCAAGGAAGGCTAAAATTAAAAATTAAAAATAACAGATAAAGAGCGTTGGGGAGACATGAAATGTTGCTTTTTCATTTTGCCACTTTTGGGTCGCAACATGTGACTGACCGTTTTAGCTGTTTTACCTTTTCTTCCCATTTTGCAATGAAGTGGCAAAACTATCTTAATATATCCATCAGCCAATGAGTAATAATCCAAGTTGTAACTCATTGTAGGCAAACGGTCCTGACATTAAGCTTTTAAGGCATAAATAGTAAAGGGAAAGGGGAGAAGAAAGTGAGCAGAAGTTAAACAAGTAACCTTCTTGCCTAATTACCTCCCTAGACCGTGTGTCCGGTGTTCGCAAGTCCTCATTTACACTAGAATGGACCCATTTTACTTTCCCTTTCATATTTTACCCTGTTGGAAGGTAGCCCACTCTCTTATGTCAGACCTGACAGGATGTGAATTATCTCCATCCAGGCTTGTCATAACTTTGTGCACAGTGATGTAATGCTCTGGATTAAAAAAAAAAAAAAAAAGATGGTACTTATTAACAGGCAAGGAAACAAGCCTCTGTTTAACAACCAGTGGCTGAATATCAAGGACAGCTTTCTTGGGGGAAAAAATTGTTTATGACTGTATGAATTACTATTATTTATTACGAGGGAAGAAATTACTATTGCATTTTTAACTAGAATCAGCTGGCTAAACAGCCTGCCAGGACCAGGTATTTGGGCATGGCTGGCAGGTAGGTTCAGAGAGGAAAGGCTCAAGCCTGCTCCCAGTGGGATCACTAAAACCACCAGAGCTTGGGTGTGAGCTGGAGCTGAATCTCACAACATTTCCTGCACTGTTCTTCCCAGCAGTTCTCATTCTCTCCTTTTTTCACATCCCCTGTGTGTGAAGTCCTGGCTCTGTCCCCTCTGCTAATAGCACATCCCTCCCGCTCCCTGCCATTGCAGCTGGGGCTGCATTCCAGCGGCGTGATCTGAAACCATATCCCTCTAAGTTCATGAGGTATTCGGTGTGTGTGTGTGGACTTGTGAACTTTTACCTTTTACCTATCAGCATTGCGGCTCATTCACCCTTTCTTTCCCTTGGTGTGATTTGCTTGAACTAGCTAGAAGGGAGCAGTGGAGACCCCATCCTCACCATGTCATGATAAGGTCTTCAGTGTAGCCTTGTGGCAAAATCCCTCCCTACCTACAAGATTTCCTTGCTGTGTTGCTCACCCTGTGCTCCCAACTGAAATACTGAAGGGTATCTTAGGACCCTGGATGGGTTTTCAGGTTAAAGCCCATTTGCATGGTGTGGGTGAGCTAACGAATTATTCCCCTGAGTGATGGAAGCAGCCAGAAGAGGAGGCATGAGGCTTTCTCAAAGAGGAGTTTGAAGCCTCAAAGGTCAGCAGGATTGGTCAGGATTTGTGGCAGGCTGGGGTAGTGACAGGATCATGGGCAGGCTTGGGGCAGGATCCCACTTTCCTGAGCTGTCCTGCACTTTTCCAGGAACATTTTTATTTCTTTTTGATTTGTGTTGCATTACAAATCATGTTTGGTTAACTGATGGCAGCATGCTGCTCCCACCATGTCCATAGGTCCTGTGGGAGAAATTCACCAGAGCTTCTCGTGGAGGCTCGGTGGAATTGAATACCTCAAGGGACTCTCAGCAAAGTGCCCAGGAGTACATGGGCCACAGTGGAGGCAAACAAAAAATACACTTTGCAAATGAGAGAGAGACACATTTAAGATACACCTGGGTGCCCCTGTGCATTGCTGCAACCCCTCTTGCACTAAGTGGAAGGCATCAGCTATGAGAAAGTAATGCAGCAATCGTGTCTTTAATGAATATATCCCAAATCAACTCAGTTTTTCAAGTCTTTCAGCTAATATTATAGTCCTTCAAGAAATGTATGGGAGAGGGCAAAGAACCATGGACAAATATCCTATCATTTCTCATCTACGTACATCACTTCTATTTTCTCAAACCATACCAATGCTCTTATACACATGGCCTTTATGGAAGAGATGGCACATGACTCTGTAAGTACACATGTATGATTACATGTTGGACTCTTTCTTAGCTGCAAACTTCAATGCCAGTTAACTTTTACTTTCGCCTTTTTAATTACAAGATGGATTTGGTTCCTGGGGAGGTCAGTCTGACTGCAATGGTTACAGCCAGACATATCGCAATATCAAGCTTTCCCACGCATAGCTCTGCCAGTGTCTCCCAGCCTTGACCTTGAAACACCCTCTGCCATTCCAAGCCCTCAGTGAAAACTGAAAAATGTGCTGACACTGAAATCCCTGCTGTGCACAGATATGCAATATTCAGGGATATTTCAGAGCAATCACATTTGTATTGCAAACGTAGTGCTAGGCTCCAGGTGCTGGGAGAGCTGAGTGACCGCTATGTAGCCACTTGCATACTAATGACTCTTAAATCCAATTGAGCCTTATTTATCTCTATTATAATCTAAAGTGGAATCTGAAGTTCTGGTTCTTTTTGACTCCTGGAGAAGCAAAAGAGCCACAAGCTTTCTCTGTGCGACTTTGGGTGACTGCAGTGATTTGGGAATCTGGGCTGTTATCTCTCGTCAGTTATCCACAGGCACATTTGCAATCCCAGGGTCCAACTGGAAATATTTGTCAGTGCCCCTTACATAATACTGAGCTCTGGGTTTCATGGAAAAATTGAACCCTGCAGTACATGCAGAGGAAATTCCAGAACGAGCTTACTGACAGACATGTCTTGGAAGTTAGCTAGTTATTTTGGCAGAAACTCAAGATTTTTTTTCTTTCTTCCCCACCACCCTGATTAAAATAAATAAATAAATAAATAAATAAATAAATAATAATAATAAAGTATTTGGAGCAGAGGGCCTTGAAACCCAGGAAGTCCCACTGGTGCTTCACTTTCAACACTCTGGAGGATATTTGTTGTGCATCAAGCTGTTACATGCAGAAAACTCTGTCATTTATGAGACAGAAAACTCCAAATAAGAGAAACCCCTTAGAACAGCTAAGCTCTCTTTGATGCTTAATGTGTAAAAATTCTGTGGCTTCTTTCATTGAATTTAATCGTTACTGAAATATTGCAATCTGGCTGATAAGTTCTCAACAGATGTGGGCTGCGACAGTTCCATGTGTTTTAGGGAAGGCAGAGATTTGGTTTTGCTGTGTAAGTGAAAGGACTGCAAAGCCTGTGACCGAAAGCTTTAAATCCAGTGTTTAACCCAGGAGCTGAGTCACTGCAGGAATTGAGTGCCAGCAAATATGGGAAGCTGGGTCAGAACTACTTACAGGTAAAAAGTGCACCAAATCTTTGTGGATGGATGTCCAGTGGGACTGTGAACAACAGTGACTAAAAAATAAAATAAAATAAAATTGTTTCTTAAGTGGAGAGGAAGAGACTTTTGTCTGTGTTAAGGCTGTAAATCCTTCAAAAGTGTATTTGTTTTGATATTTTAGAGAATAACTGAATTAATGTATCTGTATGAGCTTTTTAACGTGATGTACCTAAAATTCTGATTTAAAAATGAATTTCTGTTGAGTTCACATAGCCTTTGATCAGGCATCAGGTTGCCCTGTAAACATGGAAGAGTCCAGTCTTGCAGCCCCGCCATCCCAAAATGCTCACTAATTCAGGTGTCCTCATCTTCCAGGTCAGGGAAGATGAATGTGCTGGAGGTACAAATGACTTCCAGCTGAAAGGGACATTTGCATCTTTTCCTGTACTTGTCACACTCCTCCCTTAACCAAGAAGGGTGAAAACAGCTTCATCCTGTGTCCTGTTCCCAAGGGTGCCCGAGATGACAGCTTTGGCTGGCATCCCTTCTCTCCTGGCTTTGGACATCCAACAATAGCATCATGCATGAGCAAGGATAGGGGATGAAATATCAGAGGAAGCACACAGGGTGTTTTTCATCATTTTCTCCCTTGCCTGCTCCAGGCCTGCTCTGTGGCTTTTCTGAATCATCTTGTAAATACCAGTCCCTGCAGCAAGTGGGACCAACAAAAAGAAAAAGAAAGAAAGAAAAAAAAAAAAAAAGTGAGAGAAAAGAAGAAAAATGACCGCCTCCTCCCCCTGCTTCCCACCAACACCCCTCACATTTGTTATTGCATCGGATCTTCCTGGCCAGACTTGACCTGCAAACAGTGGTCACCAGTGAACCATCAAAGGCCTTTCACATCTCCAGCAGCTGCAGGGAGGATTCCTGTAAGCGCTCCTATCACTTTGACACCTCCGAAGTGGACAACGCCAATTGTACGCTGTCATGGGCTGTGTTTCAGGGACCACCTTCAATGCTTTGGCTCTGAAGAGCTGCTTTTTTCCAATTCATTGACACAGGGGGATATATATCTAAAAACTTGGCTGCGGCAGCGAGTGCATGCCTTGAGGATTACATAGCAAGTGAACTTTGTCAGCGTAAGCCCTAGTCAATAGGAGGAATTAAGTAGAAAGACCTCTATTGTTCCAGCCAGCCTTCTGAAGGCACTGATTGGCAGTAAAATGTCTTAAGTGACAGATGTAAAGTAAATATTACCCATGCCAAGTCTCTATATTACTTTGATTACCTACCATCAATCAATTTGTTCTTTGCCTCGTAACAATAGCGGCTGCTGTTATAGTTTGGACCCCTCTGATGAAGCCCGCAGTATAATTGATTAACAAACTGAAAAGAAAGGTTACACAAATCACAGCAAAATGTATCTCAGCAGAAAAATGAGAGCATTGTCTCTGCGCACATGCATGTGCCCGAAGTACTGTGCCTGTTAGAAACAAAATGACTTACCTTCCACACAATACTTCTGTATGCACTCACATGCATGCACATATATATCCATTTAAGCCAGCCTGTTGAAACTTTAGGTTTGTATTTATAATATTCTTAAGGCTTTTAGAACTGCCCAATGCCAGGAAGAACAAGAAAAAGTACGTCATTAAGGTATCCTTTTGAATAAAATGTGAAACTGGAGATGAAGGTCCTGTATAAACAGGAGGCAGGTGGTGACTTCGATGTGCAGCACAACCACAACATGAACAGCATAGCTTGGCTCTGGGGACTACCTGGGATGTACTGCAACATCCTTTTTCCTCTTCATTTATTTTAAAATTAATGGGTGCTCTCTGCAATGCAGGCTCTTTTGTCTTACTTGCATGATAGAGAAGGACAAAGCATTTTTGGCCCCCTCAATGTGAAGGAAAATAATTTTCTGGGAAGCATGGAGTACACACACTTGAGGTCCTTACCAAGGTGGCCCAGGTACAGAGGGAGATACTCTGTGTACACACTGCTTTAACAGATATTCCCCAGTGCTTTAGCCCTAAACCTTCTTCCCACTAGACTTGACAGCAAATTTAGGGTTCAAAGCATTTGGCTATGTGAATGTGCAAGGATGTAAGAACGGCCACACAGGAACATGTTATCTTCCTCTGACACGACCAGTTACAGGCACCAAGGGAAATACCACAATAACAAGGAAAACCAAGAGCAGCCCTTCCTCTGAAATATTCTCCCAGTTTATGGCTAGCACCAGCGTGGGGATTTCCTCATCTGGAGGCTGCCATTGCTGTTAATGGTCACTGATGGATACATCCCAGGGGAATTTCTCAAACTTCTTTTTCAAGCCATTCCTACTCTCCAATATCCGGCGACAATGAGCAGCTCATGGTGTGAACAAAACAGTACTTTCTGGATTTGTGCTTAAGCCCTGCTATCTGCTAATGTTACTGCATTCCCTGAGGTCAGCAGGAACCCACGGGGCTCCTGTGCTGCTCCAGGAGTGCGCCTCTCCTCTGCTTCTTGCTCTTTGCTCTCACAGCTTGTGCTGTTCGAAGTAAAGGGTGAGGTTCCTGAGTTTCTGGTTTGCAGCCTGGCTATTAAAACAGCTCTTTGGATCACTTGGAGATTTTCCCTGAGCTGACCTGCCCACATTTTTATGTGTTATATAGAATTGTGAAGGAAAGGTGAAGTGGTCTCATGGTGTGAGTGTGCTACCTTTTAGTCTTCTCAGACTGCCCATTTGGAAAGACATTTTCCATAAAAGACAGAAGAAGAAGCTTGACCCATTACTGAGGTCTTGGCACAGAGTCCCTTCTCTGCCACCGACATACCAACTGACATTGGGCATGTCACTTCAACCCTGTTTCTTCTGAAATGGGGATACTAATTCAATATTATCTCCAATGGGTGAGAGAGAGAGAGGAAAGGAAAGGCAGGAGGTGCTCAGTGACCATGCAAGTGTCTTTGATAAACAGGTTTCCTAATTTTCCCTAATACATGGGGGACAAGGCCAGTGACAGGCTGAGGAGACAACACAAGAGAAAGATAAATTTGGAAATACTAAAAGATTTAAGAGAAGGAGAAAACAGGCAAGGGAGAGCCATTTGGAAACAGGATTACACACCATTCTCCAAGACTTGCTCACCCTCATGTCAGTGTCCCCATGGGGTCTTCCCACAGCAGCTGTTAACACAATGGACCTTCAAGGTCCTTTCTGCCCTTAGAGTCTGTGAACCTCCGAGATTTCCATAAATCTCCAAAGGTTCAGGAGAGCTGTAGAAAAAACATTCCTACATCCCAATATCATCCCTGTGGTGAGGGCGTTGACCATGTACCATGAGGGAAAAGACTCTGGATAACATCCTAGGAGCCCATAACACGTGCTGTCTCCTTGGCTTTTTCTCCAAGAAAAGAGGTAATGTTAGAAATGGCATGAAAATCAGGCTTCCCGTGTGACTTTAAACAGGAGCACCAGAGTGGCTTTTGTGCCAAGACAATTTTAGTAGCTTTAATGCTGTTGTTCTACCACTAATAACTGCCTGGTTACTATATTGGTTCATACATGACAAACACAGCTACAGAATTAGCTGGAGTTCCTGATATGTGTATTTTTGGAATTATTTTTATGGTAAAATCATTAAGGCCACCCACCAACCAACATATGATCTCCCTATTGGGTTGGCTTTGATTAGAGACATTACCAATAAGAAATTGAACTTTTTCCTGAAAATATCTTTTGTTCGGTGGCCTTCAGGAGCAGATGGCCACAGCAGCAAGCACGTGTTTACAGCTGCTGTGTGCTAGCTCTGCTTTGTTAACGTGCTGCTGAAAATTTATTTTCTATCCAAACCAGGAGCCAAAATGGCTATAGCAATGGTTGATTAGGTAACCCCAGTCTTGTTTGATAGTAAACAGCTTTACTGCTGCCTGGCTTGTGTAGGTGCTAGCCCAGAGAGGAGTAAAGTAAAAAAAAAAAAAAAAAAAAAAAAAGTAAAATAAAATAAACAATAATAATAATAATCACTGAACAGTTTTATTACCAGCAGATGGATTTCTTCTCACCATTTTGTGGGCTGCTACATTTTATGTGGCCCATATACCCAAAGCAAATTAGGAGAGGGAGGTAACATGACAGTTTTCATCAAAGTTTAGACAGATTTCCTTCTGAAATAGACTCTCTAGGGGATGGCCCTGCACAGTGAAAAACGGCTGCAAGTTCATATAAATAAAAGGGCAGTGTGCCAGAGCAAACAGAATTGCATAGCTCTGCCTGTGACAAGAAATTCTGCCCCCCGATCCCTGTCGTCCTCCCATCCAAAAGCCAAACTCTGGTTTTGTTTTGGCAAATGCTGGCACTGAACATGGCAAACATGCTCTACTGCATTCAAAGACCCATTTGTGCACCCAAGAAAGAAAGGTGAACTTAGACTGGATGTCTTTTTCCCTTTATTCTTGCTGAAAAACAAATGGCTGAAGAAGGATGCTTCTGCATGTCACACATGATATTTCCTTTATTAATTCTTTATTAATTGTCTTCCCATATTCACAAACCATCAGTGGATGAATCCCAACATTTCCTTAGAGGCTAAACATTAGGACACCTGGCAGAAACTCCAGAGTCCTGGCTTATATTCCAATGTACTGGGTGATTAGGATATGTTTTTCTTTTTTCTTGTTTCTTCTGTATGCCAATATGATGAGATGGATGCAGGTGAGAAAATGCAATTAAAGATCGTAGATTTTGTTGTTGTGGGCAAGTGAGCTACCAGGTTTTGACTGTAACTCCATTACATTGTGGCATGTAACATTTCCCAGTCTTCATTTCACCAGATAGCAATCTGTTGATCTAATTTTATGTATGTTATAACCCTTCTTTATACCTAAATATATCAAGAACATGGACCTCAGCATTCCAGAGTCATAACTCATGTCAAGCTAACCAAAGTAAGCATATTTAGCTTCTGGTGGCCCACAATCTCTCTCAAAGGTCACCACAATCTCCAGGGTCTGAGGAAACCCACAGTTACTGCAATGCCTGTTTTCTTTGAAACAGAAAATCTTTCTTCTGAAAAATGTCTTTTTTTTTTTTCTTTTTTTCTTTTTTTTTTCCACACTCCAGGTGATCTTTTATCTCATCTTTTTGAGGGAAAATAAGAACAAATGGAAGAATAAGTATGAGATAAGTCAAGCAGCCCGGTCTTCATTAAGCAAACGGAGTTCGCCAAGTTCTTTTGGTTGTATCTACTCCTTGAAGGGGCTGAAATTCAGAACAGCTGACTGGAAATGAAACATGAGCTGTAAATTTACTTTTGGTGCCAATCAAGGAAATTAATACAACTTGGCTTGTCAGGATTCCATGCATCAACGGCAACATGAAAATAAAAATGTGATCATGGACCAGAGACTGCTTTTTTTTCTGAAAAAAATAAATAAAGATATAGGAAAGAAAAGAGACTGTCCTCAAAATGTGGAGCTGATTAAAGGTTCTCGTGTGAGCTCCTCAGGAGGGTGTGTAAGCAGAAGGGTAAAGGGTGTTTGTGCTTCACAAGGAAAATATTTAGACCTTGTACATAACCATAGCTGAGAAAAATTGTTCAAGGTCTAAATAGCGTGACTACATGAATTAGTCTGATGGCTGTTCTGGTGGGCAAAGAGGATATTTGGTGGAGTGAACCTAAGACTGCCGTAGATGCAGTGCAGGAGCACAGAGCTGTGTAAAGCTTGCGGCTCTGTAAAACAGACCTGCACGAGGGCAAACTGACTATAAACTCTGCTTTTGTAGTGAAGCCATGTGCCACTGGTGCTCTTCTGTGTTTTTGCCTTTTACAGCAGATTCAAAGACAGTTCTTCTTCCTTTCAGCGAAGTTTCTTGTCTAACAAGAGATTAGCTATTTCCTTGCCATGGGCTCATGTATTTATTTCCTTCTGGAAGAGCAAAATCATTCCAATTCTGTCTCTAAAATGGAGTTATTGTAGAGGGAGAGGTATGAATTAAATATTATCTGCAAATGGAAAGGGGGATATATGTAAATTTAAGGTAACAATGGAAATAAAATATGTGGTTTATACCAATCATTAAAATTAGCTAGAAAAATTTTGGCTTAAAAATGCATCTGCTGACAGCAATACTGTTTAGTACTGGTACTCAGGGACTGCTGTTCCTATTTGAGCACACTACTTCTTCCTGGGATGGGGAGAAAAGAGAGACGGATTGAGGCATAAATGAAATAGGGGACAAAAATAAACTACCTGGACAACCGGGGAGAGATAAAAGGATAAATTGTGAAAGGAATCTAGCCAACCCAGGTGGATGAAAGGCTGAATTTAATGGGAAAAGTAAGGACTAAGGTTATAGGCTTATGGAAATTAAACAGAAAAAGGGGGTAAAAACAGTAGTCCTTGCTCAGTGGAGCCCAGTATGAGTCCAATTGATGTTTTATGTCTCTTAACTCTGTTGTCTGGCCCCATCAGGCTCTGCCAATACCAAAGGGTTGTGGTTAGAGGAACAGCTTCTACAGCCAACTGGAGACATTTGTTCATTTTTATTGCTAATGCAGAGGGATCACACTCAGTAGGGGACCTGCATAAAGCATAACTGCATTGATAGCTGACTTGATCAGTTGCAGAGGATCTGAGGGCAGAGGCATTGGCAACAGCATCTTCCCAAAACACTGACAGCATTCATGGGTCTTCTGCATTGCTTCCCATTTTGCTGGAGAAACAACTGAAGGAGATAAGAGCCCCTTCAGTGCTAATACAAAACCAGGAAGGTGTCGGAGGTAAACCAGAAGCAGAAGACTCCTGGCTTGTTAAGCAGGAGGAATGTGGCTATGAACAAGGGAATTTTCTGTGTGATATCCGTGAGGATCAGAGGATTGTCTCCTGGCTCTGTGGAGGGGATTGCTCTATCACAAAGCCTGCCATGATGCTGACAAGTCTATAGAAGAACTGGTAATACATCAGGGAACAAGACAGCTTTTAAACACCAGCACTTTGAGTCAGGGAATGACAGCAAGGGAGCTGAGATTCATTCCTCAGCCCTGTGGCTGTGTGATAGTACACACTTGACCCTCATTGATATGGCAAGCATGAGGAGTATTAATTACCCTTCAAAACTGGCTCCTTCTGATGTGTGTGTGCTCACAGCCACTTCACACCAGGGACTAATCATAGACATTGCCCTTGAAACAACTCTTTCAGTCCAAGTAGGTCTATCAGCCATGTTGTTTGCTCAGCTGTGCTGACTGCTCTGCTCTCCTGCTTCTAAACCCAAAATTAAATGCTGTCTATATAACACATATGACAGGGAGCTGTCTTTCCTGAACAGCAAATTCACAGTGGTGACACTTAACAAGGAGTTCGCTTTGGCTGTTGTCTTAAATAATAATAAAGGCTCTGTCTTGCATGTGTGAGGCAACCAGCTCTGACTGTCCAAGTGCAAGAGTGTCACTTCTTAAATGGTCACCCTCCTTTTGCAAGACATCACTACACACAAAGCAAGAAGCAGAGGCGGATGTGTCTTTCGTGGCTGTTCATGCCCTTGTATCTTCATGTAATGTCTTCCTCTGTGACTTTTAGCCAATTAATTGAAACCTGAATGAGACAGAAACACATTACTCCCACTGCCCTTGCTACAGGGTTAGCAATCCTTGGCAGGAAGACAAGGACAATAAGGGTCGGTGAGATCTCAGACAACAACATCTAAACTTTCAGGGCTCCTCCATAAAGTTTTTTGTCAAGCAGTGATGACACATGAAGTCTTCAGTAGTGTCATGCTGCAGGTCCACCACTGCTTTGGCTGCAGGGCCAGTCATGGCAGCTTGAGTGTCCTCTGGATGCCAGACCACTTGGTCACCTCTCTCCACTGTTCCACCAGAACAGATTCCCCTCTTCCACAGAGTCCATTTTTCTTGTGATTTCCTACCGTAAACCAGTCAAACATTGTTCAGTGTTAGGTTAAGCAAAGCAGCCACAATAAAAAGGCATATAAATGAATGACATGCTATAAAAAATCTCAAATGGAGCAAGATTTTCATTAAATAAAGTTACAAATCTAACAGTCTGGCAGCCTCCACCTGCTGCCTTACTCTGCAAGCTGTCCTTCTGAGCTTTAGTCATGGCTGAAAGTCTTAGCATGCAGTAGTGATGGAGAGAGAATCCAGTCCCTGTATCTTCAGGTAAAAGGTTGTGTGCAATGCATTCAGCAAGTATTAATGATATCATTTCAAAAAGCTTCAGTCACCCACAACTCCTTACCATTTGCATTGTGCAGGATACCCTGCTGGAAAACGTCCCTTTTTTTAAGTAGTAATGTCAGGCTTTAATCTTTTCAAGTCATGGTTGAAATGAAAAAATGAAGGAAAAAGAAGTTTTGCAAGTATAGCTATAGCAAATATAGCTAAAGCTTGCATGACAAGACATATAGATAGCATGAGGCAGAGCGACTATGTTCAGCATCACTCTCATCTTTTGAGATAAATTCCTGTAAAGTTGCTGGTAGTCTCTGAGCTGGCAGCTGAGAGAGCAGGATCCTTCCTGCCCTCCTCCCAGGCAACTCAATGAGTAAGCACTATTCTCAGTGAGAAAGTGATCCTCAGGATCTCCTGCACTGTGATGGATGCAGGAAAGGCTTCCCAAAGGACCTTTCTGGGGCAGTGACTCAGGCATTTGCACAAAGGACTGCCTGATCTGGACCCGCATGTTAATGTTCAAACTTGAGTGAAAGAACTCTGAAAGACCCCCCAGAGTATGCTTCCCATGTGGCCCAATTCTCGTCAGGTTGTCATCTTTGTTAGGAAAGCCTTTCTGATCATCCCAAAGCCTCTTGAGAGAAGAGATTAACAGGGATCAAGGATTACAGAGACATCTGGCTTTAAAAAGCCCCAAACCCTTCAACTTCAGCCTTGGAAGAAAGCTGGGGTCCATGGGGGAGGACAGTTTATAGATTGATTGCAGAGTCCGGAGTCACAGCGCCAAGACCCGATGTTATGGCCTGGATATGTAAGGAATATTGTACAAGTGTTTGAGCGACCAGGAGGTCAGCGTGTTTGTGTCCTGAACAAACTTCTCCTTCCTTGTCAGAAAGCTGCTATTTAATTGCAGACATGTGACATGAAATGAAGTTTGCCAAAACGTTTTCAAATCTCCAACATGCTCCCAAGAAGATGTCTGGGACACTTGTTTTGCCTGCATTATGTACCTATCGCTTTGCTTCTCTGATTGGAAGCAACTAC
Organism: Oxyura jamaicensis; assembly: GCF_011077185.1. NCBI lineage: Eukaryota > Metazoa > Chordata > Aves > Anseriformes > Anatidae > Oxyura > Oxyura jamaicensis. The sequence continues at coordinate 18,109,434 of NC_048903.1, read as the reverse complement.
AAACTAAGTGCTAAGGGTGAAAGGCAAAATAGAAATCCCATATAAATTGCTTTCAGTGTGCTGTTTTTTAATTTTCTGTGCTGGCTCAAACAGTCCCCGTAACAGCTATGCAAATGTAATGGCTAATTTCACGAGTCTGAGTGAGTCATCTTTCAAATCCATTATCGTATGAAAAGTAACTTGGTTTGGAACTGTCTCCTGTCTGTGTAAAGTGATATTGCTTCTTTCTGACCTTTCCTCGAATCAAAGGCAGATGCAAATGTCAATGTTTCTCTGCCTATACAAATGTACACATTCAAGAATACCTCCTCTTTATGCACAGTTTTGCAGATTTGCAGTTGGAGCTATAGGCTCTTTGCAGACAGTGATTCATAGGTAAGGACCCACTCAGGGTTCTCTTCCAAGACCATCCTTTCAAGGAAATAACTGCACATGAAAAGCACACAATTTATTTTTCAGTGTATTTTCCCATTAGTACAAAAATAAATCGTGGTATATAAGTAGACTGGGTTGGAGAACAGGTGGTGTTGAAGCAGCCAGTTAAACGTACTGAATACTAAGAGGTGTTTCATTGCTGCCAACCTATGACGAGTCCAACGCTACATTAGTGTCGTGTAGCTTTTGGATCTCCAATAGGAAGTGTGTAGCAAATTCCTTGCAAGTTGAATGGAATAAGAGGGAAGAGGAGGAAGTGCTGAGTGTTTGGTAGAGGAATACCAGTTGTCCCAAGCATAAAAGAGAAGTCAACATGGGAGAGGAGAAGTGGACTTGCACCTTTGCATTTCAAAAGAAAAACTCATAAGGCAGTGGGGAAGTGGACTTCTGAATATTCCAGTGTAAAATAAAGTTCTGGCTTGCATATTGCCTGTGCCAGATGTCAGTGGAGAGAGTCTAAGTAGGTAGAGCGAGAAGTGTGAAATCAAAGAAGTGTTTAAAAGTTGACTTTAAAGTTGCAGGTGCTGACAGAAGGGTTGCACAGACAGAGGTAGAAATGGGGTCCTGAGGGAGAGGAGTTAGAGAGAGGTGAGTTTTATTGTGTGGCAGATGACCAAGATCTCAGAAATGCTGTGTTGAAAAGAGCTGGTTGGACCTGATGAACAACAGCTAAATGGGAGGAATGAATAAAGAAGGAAAAGGAGGACAAGAACAGGTTGGGACATTTGTCCGGAACAAGAGGAGACTGTTAGACTGGGCAGGACTTAGTGGGTAGGAAGCATATGGAGGAAGAGAAAGACACGAGTTCCAAGACCTTAGCAAACATGGTGATAAAGGATGGCAACAGCTGATCTTAAAAATCCAGTGAGAACCAGAAGAAACTGAGTTGCATGAGCAATTCCAAGAGAAACAATCAAATGAGGAAGCTGAGAGAATGGATGAAGCACCAGCAATAGGAAGGGCACAGCAAGGAATCATATCCATGTCCTGTGGTATTTAGGAGAATCCCAGAGTGAGAGCAGAGCCAAAGCTGCAGAATAATTGCCTACAAAATATTATCTGTACAGACAGTTAACCGCAAGCATAGCAACAAGTGTAGCTGAGATACAAGATGATGTACTCACTATTTTTACCTCATCATACCCTGCTGCCCCGGGAAAGACTGTTTTCCATTGCAAAATGCCAGTCAGAGCTGATTGTAAGTCTTGAAAATCTGGAAATCCCAATGAATGGCACTCAAGGGGTTACTCATTCCTTACATTTTGTGACTGCATTAGTCAACTCAGTTTATTCTTGTCCCCATACCTCCCCAGTGGTACTGTAGTGTGTTTATAAAAATAGCAAACAAATCATTTGACAGCAAGAGTTGGAAGTAAAAATTAAAAAATGCCATACTTTCCCTATTAAATTTTGATAGTCTCCCAAAGGCTTTCAGTATATTGCACACGTCCAAGCTCTACCGCAGAATAATTGAATCATAAAGACTAATACCACGTGTCTTCTGTGCGTGCATGCGAGCTGGGGAAAGCTGCGGGCAGGCACGAGATTATGGGAGGACATGGCACAATCATCTTTGCTTTTGCACTCCAAAGCAGCCCAAGGGGCATCTCTGCTCCAAGAAGGGATCTCTGCTACCTTTAAACAAGATACTTTGAATGGATTTACCTGTTTTTGAAAACATAAGCATCTGCTTTCATTGGCTTAGATATTTTAACCATTCTCAATGGCCAGCAAAACAATTTTATCAGCTCATTGCATGCTGGTTTTCAGGGGCACTCTCAAACAAGATAAACTGGTGTTGTGTAGCTGTGCTATATCCACAGGAGTGTAGTGATGGATCTATAAACTGCATAGGGCAGTCCTCCAATACTTCACTTTGCTGAGGCACTGAGCTGAGATTCAGCCTCTGGAAATTGGTATCTGGCTGAGCTCAGTCAACAGATACAAGTTCCCAGATCTGTAGGGGAAAATTGGCTGGAATCAAGTATTTTTAGGCCTGGGCTCACATATGGGCCCTGTACAGAGGCAAAAAGTTGAAAATAACTATAGTAAGGTTATAAAAAGCTGCTATAGCTGGTCATGGCAATAGTGATGGCTGTGAAGTGACACCAGTGTGAAACCCATGAGAGATCAGAGCCAGCCAGAGATCTTCCACTGACAAACAGCAAAGCTCACTTGCCCTCCTAGATGAACTTGTTGGCTCTGTGAAGGATGATAAATGAGAGAAAATAAAAGTAAGAAAACATTAGCATTTATGTTACAGTCAAGAGGATCATGTTCCACAAGCCCAAGGTTTGCAGGTTCAAAGCCAATATGAGGAGTGGGGCTTTCCTTCGCTTAGACCCTTAATAAAGTAAAATTCTGCAAACATCTCCAGCTGATCCTGCTCCGGAGCTGCTTTGAACTTTTGCTAAAGAAGGAGGGGGGTGTCATTTTTACAGGCAATGTAAAAGCTCTTCACATTAAAGAGTCTGAGGGAAGCTTTGGCTTCAGTCTAAAAGTTTCGGCACTTTATTCCAGAGATGACAACACCCAAATACAATGTGTTTGCAATGGCAACACTACTGGTTAACAGGACAAACAAAATCTCTCTCTGGAGCTGACCTTTTTTCATTGATTTCACTGAGCTAAGAACATGGAACAATAAATGAATCTTCCAGAATGTCTATCCTTTTTAAAAATATATATATATATATGTATTTATATTATATATATATATTTCTGAATAGGAAAAGCCTGGACTTGATCTAAAACCTTGAAGAATTTTTTTCACATGACTTACTGGACTTTATGATCATTTGAAATAAATTTCACCTGTAACCACACACTGCTTGAGCTGCATGTGTTGGTTGCTCCATTGTCTACAGGGTTAAGCTTTTTCTACTAAAGCATTTAACCCTGTTGAATGCTGAAATGTAGCCACTAATTTTCACAAAAAAACCATGAGTGCACTTACCAATTTAATTTCTGAATTTGTTATCATGAAGTACAAATAATTATAGCTTTGACCTTTTGGGTAGAGGCCAAGCCATAAATGTAAGAGGTAAACACAAGAAATAAATACATGTAAAACACAATTCCCTCTGCTCTGAAAACAGTAAGTATTTTCTGCATTTCCAAACTAGTTGTGAGAGAGTTAGCTGAACACTCATGCACTTCATAGAGTCACTGGTTTTAGTTACTAGAATAATAATGCAGGGACTGTAAATAGGGTTTATGACTTTTTATGAGAAAGCCATGTGATGCTTTTACAACTCTCACAAGTAATAAATGTCTACATCAATTTGATTGTTTTATGTGGGTTTTCTTCTTGCTTTACACCATGGAATGGGCTGAACTTCACTGGAAGTCCACCAGAAATTTTGACATTTCAAAATTTGGTATAGTGCCAAATCAGGGAAAAAAAAAAAAAAAAACATAATTAAAAAAAAAAAAAAAAACTTTTGAAAACCACATTTTCTCTTTAACCACAATAAAAATTATTTGGGATGAATTAAAATAGTCTGTTCTGATAAAACTAAATCAGAACAAAATACCTTTCTTTTAAACATACATTATTCAAAGTGTAAAATTAAATCACATTTGTTATGAAAAGACACTTAGTAAAAAATATCAAGTAATTTCATTCCACCAAGGTCCAAACACAATACTTCAACCTAGTCAAAACAGTTCATTTCTAAAAACTGAAACAAAACTTCATTGACAACAACATTTTCTGATCGGAAGTCTTGATTTCAACTGGATGGCATTTTCCATTGAAAAATTGCCAGGGAAAAAGTTTTTTTAATTTTTTTCCCCCTGCTAGTTCTGATGTTATCATGTACAGCAGCACTTAGAGTTAAAAATTACAGCACATTTTTAGGTCTCCCAGAAGATATTTTCTCTGACTCCAGCAGCACTGCTGGGCTTTGCCAGCTGTGAGGTAGAACTCGAAGCAATGGAAACTATCCGTCAGCAGCCGAGGCGCTCCTACAGATGGCTAATTAATTGGTCAGCATCACTTTACAGAGCACTGGCATGAGGTTAGTCCCACCATGGAATTAAGTTTTCCAAGAGTGTCCATGGTCTGCTCCACAGAAATAGGTAATCTGTGGATGCTCTCTCTAGACATGTCTTACATGCAACTTGTGGTCTCCAGTGTCTTTTCCCATTGTGTGTCCCATAATGAAGCACAGTCCGCCTTAAAATACATGGGAAATGGGAGGAAACCCTCTGGAGACAGGTGCACACCTTCCCTCTTTCCTTCCACCTGGTGAAGCCCATTAGATCTTCTGCCAGTTAGGCAATATGTGGCTGGATGATGACTGAGCCTAGAAAAGCACTACTGTTCATTCCTAGAAACTGTGCAATTGGCTTGCATCAGTGCCCTGCAGCTCTGAATAGGCTGGCCATGAGGGGACTTCTCTTTTAAACTGAAAATCATTAAAACTGGTGGGAAGTCTTCAGGCAGAGACATGCACGGGAAAGTTGTCAGGGTCTATATAAAGAGATATTGTTATGGTTATATCAGGGAATGTAGAGTTTATGCTTTAGATTTGTAGAGTCCTATAACTTGCATGGAGTTATCCTATCACTCATCACCAGACAGATCTGTCCGGGAAGGAGGAAGAGCAATTTTTATAGTCAAATTCTTGTATTGCTGAAGACAAGCCCAGCAGCTTACAAACCTCTGCATGCCTTCGAGTACTCTCAGCAAGCACTCTTGGCAGTATTGCTACTGAGGCAGGTTTCAAGTGCTAATCTTACTCTGTATCATACCAGCTTTAAGAGTTTGCTATTACAACTTGAAGTCTCTTTCAACAGAAATCAAATTAATCCTTGCACGCAAAGAGCTGGAGATGCTATTTCTCTCCTGAGATGAAAGCTTTCTGTGCAAAGGGTGCGGGAAGAGGTGACCCGATGGTGCTGGCACTGCTCCCTCGGTCTCACGTTGAACCTGCTGCTTTGCAACACCATTCACCCTGTTCAAACACATGATGACGTTTGGAGACACCACAACTGCCCCAGGACACTTGATGGAGAAAATATCCAGAAACTATCCTTGGATGAGTGTGGTAGCCCCAGGTGACCCAGAGGATTCATGAAATGCTCAGCTATTGCTCAAGACAGAGCTCTTAAGATGCCATTGATGGCAGAGCAGGATCATGGGCAGAGATGAGCATTGTGGGTGGGAGGGAAATGGGAAAAAAAAAAAAAAAAAAAGTGTCAAAACATTTACAGACTCCCTGATAATTAAGCAAGGGTAGGGAGGATCAATTCACAGATAGTGTCTCTTTCTCTCCTCACTTCTCACTATGAGAGAATAAATGATGAACTGAAAAGAGAGCAAGCGAGAGAGCAAGGTTTGGAGAGAGTAGCCAAGAGTTTTATTACAAGCCTGTTCCTCATTAAGGCCTTAGCAGCCTCACACACAAAAGCTAATTACTGTTTTTATGTCATGTTATTTTGATTCATATTTCCTGTCTGGAAAACAGACGGGAGTTTTGGGCACCTGGCCAAGGCGAGGGCCATGGTATAGTGCAAGCGGGAACCTGCCCCAGCCATGGAACAGAGGAGACAAGAGCCTCTTTTTTTTTTTTTTTTTTTTTTTGGTTGTTTTGAGGAGGAAATGGGAACTTTCCATGTAGGCGTAGTTTGCTCCCAAAAAATTGTTGTTCTCCAGGGGTAGTGGAAAGAAAGAGATGTCCCACTGCTCGTTTCTGGTCAGGAAGTGCCCCTGCAGACAGGGACGTGTGGCTTTGCAGTGCTGTTCACACTTGGTGCTACCCAGGTTGGAATAAAAGGGAAAGTGATAGCTTTGCAACCGGTGCAGTTTTTAGGAAACAAATGAATTCTCTGAGGGCCAAAATGCTATTCTTGTCCCTCTTATCATCACGCAGATAGCAAGCAGTGCTCTCAGCAGGGCTTGTGTCTAAGTGCTGTGGGGCAAAAACAAAAACAAGTTGCCACTGTTGCTTCCTCGGGCTTCCATGAGGTGGCAGCAAGGAAAAAACTGACTGTCCCATGAATTACATTTCTCCTCCACAAGAAATTTGTCCCAGAATACTTTCTGCTTATATAGTGACAATATTTCACCCTCATTTACACCCTTATTTCAATAGCATCCAACTGCTTCACTAGCAGAGCAGAAGTCACCCTCTTTCTCCAACTTATGGAACAAAGTGGAGTTAATTTACAGCTGGGGAGAGAATGGGCAAATTAATGAGTTATACAAGGCCGTGTCATTTCTTATTGATAACATTTGAACAAATAAATAAATATCAGCCTCAGCTGTAGTGGTGTTCTTCAGCAATAAAGTATCTCAGACTCATTTAAAATACAAGGATACCCTATATATTTTTATAGCTCCAAATTTTAGCTGAGAAATGGTGATGGCAAAGAAATTACTGTTCAGAGCTATCACAAATATATCCTATAGATGGGTAACAATAATATATATATATAAAAACTTATAATTAATTATTTAATTGCCAAATGTCACCTCCATTTCTGTTTGCTTGTTTTCTGTATGCTTTTTATCTAAGGCAAATAATTCATTCCCCTTAGTGAATTAATATATGTATAATATTATTCAAAATTCATGGAGTTCTAGCTGGATGAATATATCACAAGAAAGCTTTATTTTTTTCTAATTTAATAACAAGTAGGCTAAATGTAGCACATTCATCACTATCTGTTGCTTTGCAGGAGATATGGCTTGGAAACATACCTTGGCCCGGTGACAAACAACAAGCATTTGAACAATTTATAAGAGCGTCTCTTTTGAAAATATATTGAAATAGGAATTGTTCACTTTTGCTTATTTTTGGTTGATGCTGTAATAACACTATATGTAATAAACTCTTTTCTGAAGTCTAAGCCCTCACACCCTTTGGAGACAGCACTGCTTACAAACCTCATCCTGCTGAAAGCTGTGGGGATGCTATGAAGCTTAACACGAAAATTTGGATGTTTTACACAAGAGAAAGAAAATAGTCATTCTCCTTTCTCCCCCAGCTATTTCTGTTGCTCATTCCTCCTTTCTCCTCTTGCCATGTCCCTCCCATTGCCCTGGCAGTCCTCGGCGAATTGCATCACCCTTTCCAGCCTGAGTGCTGCTGCCACTCTGAGCAAGCAAGTGCTTTATGAGCTAACTACAACCCAGTGAAACATGGAGCTGCAGAAAGAGAAAACTCTGGTTAACTTTAATTAAGTTTGCATTACTTTTCCCAGTAGGACCTCAAATTTAATGGTATTATGTTTTAAGCTGTTTGGCAAGTCTTGAGAAAACAGTTTAGTGTATTTCACTAATAAAAACAAAAGCTGTGTAATAAACCAGGCCTCTGTTAAACCAAAATAAGAAAGCATTGATCCTATTGAGTGCGCAGAAATGTCTTTGGAAAGATGACACTGTTGACTGTGTGCAGGGACTGAGCATTCAGTGAAAGGGCTTCTTTCCCAGTTTGTCCTTATTTTGTCCTAAATCAAGCAAAATTGTCATCTGCTTCACTGTGGATCTGACTTGAGGAGGAATTAGGCAGGAATTTCATCAGCAGCTTAGAGAACCAGTCTTTGCTTGGGATTTACAACCCCCTAAAATTATCTTCTGCTTGGGATCATGATGAGAAGGGGATGAGTAAGGGAAGACATACTTCATGGAGCTTGCTCCCCTTCCTCTTGCACACTGGGCCATGAAGCCAGAGCCCTGGATACACCGGACTTGGATGGAGTATCTCATTTATAAGTCAGAAACACCAAACACAACCACCGGGTGACACCCGAGCTATCGTCGTTTACCCTCTCCTGAGAACAGGAAATAGCTGGAGGCCTCAGATATCACTTCTGGTAAATGCTGACTTGTTAATGGTGAATAAGAACCTGGTCCAAAGCCCACTGAAGTCAGTAGAAAAGGTGTCCTCTGACTTCAGTGACCTTTGGATGAGTCTCTGACATGCTAGAGCCGTAACGCCTACAACTCTCTTTGTTGGAAAGAGAAAGGAGACGGAGGCTCGTTGGCAGGAACCTGCTGCTTCTCTGGCAGCGGCTGGGTGCAGAGATTTATTGACCTGCTAGCAAGTCAAAATGGTCTCAGCTGCTGGAAAAGACAGGAAAAGGGGCTTCAGAGCCTCATGCAATCCCCTGAAACTGCTGCAGAGTAGTGGCAAGGCAAGATGAATGAAAGTGGTTGAGCTTTTGCTCCTCCCTGACTTGTCCCTGCAATGCAACCACCTTCAGGGTCCCTGGGATGCACAACCTCAGATAACATTGGGCTAAGGGAGGACATTTTCTCCTTTAGTGACCTTGGGTCCATCCTGTGAAATGAGATACCCACAGCCATGTGGGGCCTGATCCAAAGCTCACTGAAGTGAACAGGAATGTTTCCATTGGCTTGCTTGGGCACTGGATCTCTAAATATTTGGTAACTCAAATCTAGAATGAAAGCTTTTTTTTTTTTTTTTTTTTTTTTTAGTCTTAATTAAATTCCTGTGCTAATTCAGAAAAATGATCATTTCAAGGTCAAGGACAGTGCATTTACTTCTTTAAAATCTTGTTATGACTGACTGTTTATGGGGTTGACTCTTCTTTTTTTAAAAGTTACTGCAAAGATCCTTATTTAAACTATAAATTGAATTAAAAACTCGCATTTAATATTTAGTTATGATGTGGTTAACAATTTTATGTGCCAGGCAGTTGCTCTTTTATTTGCTTACAATGTTGTCTTTAATGAATGCCAAACCCATGCAGCTCAAATGAGCAAGCAGATGCCAAGTTATTAACAATTATTACCTTTTACAGTAATTTTTGGCAGCCTTTCACTTTTTTGGTGGTCTAATAATTTCAAAACAGGGAACTTTGAAATATTACACCAAGACCAAACAGCACCGTGGATTGGTCGACTTCCTCTTTTCTGACTTATTCCAACTTGTTTCGTATTGTGAAATATTTTTCCACCCAACATTTGCCCAGCATGGAGTGAGGTTTACCCCTGCAGCTAAAAGCCATCTTCCTGATGAAAAATAACAACAGCAAAGGTCTACAGCCCATGTCCAACTACTGTGTACAGCGTACAGAAAGGACAGTAAAAAGCACAGTGCAGGGCTCAAAGGGAGTTCTGAGCTCACTCTCAGAGTAAACAAAGGTGTATGAAATTAATGAGTCTGACTCTGCTCCCAGATCAGGATTAACGCTGCTATGTCAAAGACCAGATTTAGAGCCCCAGGTGAGGCCCCTTTACTCTGCTAAAGCAAAGCAAAAATCCTAAGGCCAACAACAGGAGAGGTGGTTAAAGCTCATGTGCTTTTCAGAAGAGAGACATGGCTTAAAGCTGGCTTGAAGTTAATCACTGCTCACTGGTGTATGAGCAGGGCCAGGTAGTGCTGTGTCATCTGCAGAGGCTCCAAGGATCATTTTTCTATCCCAGCTCTTCTAATGTTCAATCCATGGTTTTCAGAGCCATTTCTTTACAATCCTTCAGCGTGTTGTCTGGCAGCATCAAGACTAAGTCAGGCTGCACCCCCATGAAATAGGTATCTTATTGTATGCTGTGGGAGCACATTGCTGTTAGTCTTCTGCATACTTTTCAGTTTCTTAATTCATCACTAATAGTATTTTTCTGATACAGATTTTTTATCTTTTCAAGGGTTTTGCTTAATTTGTTAGTGGTTCTTCCTAGATTTTATTACAGAAGGAAGCATGAGAAACTTCAATGTGTCTTCTGCTTGCTCTTGGGTGTTGCTTCTTTCAAAAGTAAACCTTTTAGTCTTCATTTCTTCTTGGGAAGAAGAAAATTGGTTAATTGTATTTATTAAACTACAGGTGGCTGCATTGATAGTTACACCTTTTTATGAATTGTACTATTGATAATGGGAACAGCCTTTGAAAACAAAACAAAACAAAACAAAACAAAACAAAAAAAACAAAACAACAACAAAAAAAAATGCCTGGAAGGCTGTGGTGTTGTCATATTCTCTCTATGGGTAAGCTCACACACAAGTCTTTGTGTGGGCAGTGGTGTTTAACAAATGTCTTTTCCTTCCTCTCTCTCCCCACTCCTAAATTGCAATTAGCATCCCCTTGTCTTGGGACCTATGCCCAGGGACCTTGTTTGTCAAACTGCAGCAGAATGGAAAGCAAGATGGAGTGCAACGCTGAAAGTCACAAAAATAGTGGTGATCACTCATGAATGTCTGCAGACCTTGTGCAGGTCTGTCCGAAGAGCACAAAAACCATGGCCAAATTCAACCTTGGTCTAAATGGGGACACCTCCTCCTTTTCTTGGGTTTGAATTTGACCTATACAGCTTACAAACTCTGGTGTCAGCATTACTTCAGACTTGTCTTTTTTTTTTTTTTTTTTTTTTTTTTACCATGATGCTCATTCCTTTCAGTGCTGTATCTCAGTTTCCATAGGTTCCCAGAGGTTTATTAGTTTTCCATCTGCCTCTGGAGTCAGCACAAATGCCTGTTTTTCCATGGTGGAAACCGAGGCTTTGCAGTAGCATGGCCATCCCTGTGAACACTGGTGGCAGCAGTCACAAAAGGCAAAATGGATTCATCCACACCCCAAATATCATCACCATATCAGTGAAAGTAACATTTCATTTTTTAGTCCATAGACTTACCTAGTACAGGAGTGAGAGAAGGGCCCATCTGTAGCAGCTATTTGGCTTTGAATTTTTCTGTTTCTCCCCAGCTTCAGGTCCTGGGCACTGACATTTAATAAGAGTCTCATTCAGGGTGGGATTGTTTTAGCACTACTTAAATAACTTGATTTTTTTTTTTCTTCTTAATTCTCAGGCTAGATTTCAGGCCAAAACAACCTCTTCAGTGCTTCACATTTTTAGTTAATTTGTCAGTGTCATAGATATTAGATTTTAGGACAAAAAACATATGCTGAATAAAATGAAAATGAAATACTGACCTTTTAATCAGATATCAAAAGTAACTTGTCTCCCCTTTTGTGCGTGTCATATTTCATTCTGAAGAGAGGGTACATTTTATTTATTTATTACACTTTAAAATAACTTGAGTGGATTAAATTCTGTTCCTCTAACCTAAACATTTGAAGGATGTTTCCTATTGCAAGATGATGTTGCATAATCAAAGCGAGATTTAAAAAGTCACTGGGGTAAAGTCTGTAAAATTTATGGTGTAATTTATTAAAGGGGCACAGTCTGCTACTTTTTACAGAGATGGGTGTATGCGCTGTGTACAAGGGTAGCAGTACCCCAGTGAGCAGCTCTGGGTGGGTATTGAGTCGGTGAACGGTTAGCATTTACACATGGTAGCACTTTATTAGGAAAGCAGTTTATAAGGGAAAGAAATCCAAATATTTAAAGTTCCACTGGGGGAAGTCCTGAACCCCTCTTTCCCAGATTTACAAGAGAACTTGGGAGGCAAGGCTGGTTCCTGAGCTCTCCCATGCTGTCCAGACTGGTCCCTTCCCATGCGAATTCATCTTTCCAACAGAAGCCTTCCAGGCATCAAGACAAGAAATTGCTGCAGGTTTGCTTTCTCTTGAACATGATGCAGCCGATGTAAAACCTTTGTATAAAATCCCAAGAGAAGAGCATAAATGACAACCACTGGGTGTGTGATATGGCACTGAACAATTATTCTTCTTTTTGGTCCCTGCAACTGCTCAGAATCCACATGGCTTGATTTCCTGAGAAAACCCTTCCAAGGCTAAAGTCTTCCACTTAATAGTCCCTTACTAATATTGTTGCTTTTACTACCATTATGCTTATCAATAATAATGCTCCCACACATGATGTAATTAGTTACTGTGTTACAGTAGCACCTACTTAATCCAAGATTAAGGCTTCGTTGTGCGAAGTGTTGCATGGAAAAATAACAAAGAGGTCCCTTGTAACGATTCCTTTGAAAACAACATTTCCTGTTTCTACGCTGACCAGAAATGAGACCACACAAGATTTACAATGAGGGAAGAATTGATTACAGAGCTTAGCAGCCATTTTCATTTTTTAGGTTTATTTTTATTGTTCTTGTTATTATTAGTTTTAGGCTAAATAATTCAGGAAGAATATATTTCTCACTTGGACTTTCTAGCTCACAAAGAGCCTTTCATAGTACTTTGCATAATTTGCAAAAGTAATTTGCAAAGATAATTTGCAGAAGTATAAGAATGAGCTATATGCAGTGAACTACCTACCTTTATTTCACATGTGGTATTTGTACCCTATCTTGTACCTACTGGGGGCTTACAAAGTGTCATGTTCGGTCTTTGGTAAATTCTTCAGCTTTTGAACACCAAGACACCAAAATTATAGTTTGGACTTGTCTAGAAAATATATTTTAGACATTTAAATTACCTTTTCTGTCATTCTAAGCCCTGTATGCTTACAGTCATGAACTCCACTGCAAGCAACAAAAAAAAATTTACCACTGACTTCAATCAGGGCAGCATTAAATCAAAGGATATTGGGGGTGTTGGCTCTCTTGGCAGGGTTATAAGAAAAGCAGTTCCAATAGCTCTGCAGCAACCTTTAAAAACCTCCCTAGAAATGTCCTGCTGTGCACGCTGAGGTTGTGTCTTGGTTCACTGTGCTGTGTGCCAGCTCTGTGCTTTTTGGAGCGCTCTGTACCCCCTTGATGGTTTCAGTGTCTTAAGATGCATTTCCATCCTCCTGCTGTCAGTGTGCCAGCCCCCACACCCTAGTGTAGCTGTGTCCATCTGAATGCCTGACATCCATTCTCACCCACTAACAAACCCAACATAGATCTGACATACACTTTACGAGGAAAAAAAGAAAAAGAAAAAGAAAAAAAAAAAAAAGAAAGAAAGAAAACAAGAAAGTGTGTTGTTAATAGAATGGGCAGTTTATCTTAAATTTCCATTTTTCTGGGGGAAAAAAAAAAAAAAAAAAAAGTGATTTCTCCCACTCTTACTTTTGGAATAACTGAAGAAAGAGAAATCCGCTGGGCAGCCAAAGCTCATCAAATTCTGTTGAAGAACTGAAAATTGGAATGTGTTTATTTAGAGACAGACAAATTAAACTCCCTGCAATGGTACAGAATGGGAGCAGGAGGATTTCTTGTGTTATCCACAGGAGGTAAATAGCACAAGAAAATCACTACTAATTGCTTGTTTGTGTCCCTGGCATTTTGCAAAACCCTTCAGAGGTGAGAAAGTCACTGGAAATGTAGGGAGCTTTGTAAAGGAGACAGATTTAGTGGAAATTCCCATTCTCTGTCCTGTTCCCAGGCCTGGACAGGAACTTTCTGTCTGATTTGTAGACTTAGCAGCCACACTCTAACCCCCTCTCCATTCTTGTCCTTTCCTTTTTTTTTCCTTCTTTTTCTTTCTCTTTTTCTTTTTCTTTTTTTTTTTCTTTTCTTTTTCTTTTTCTTCTTCTTCTTTTTCTTTTTCTTTTTTTCTTTTTCTTTTTCTTTTTCTTTTTATTTCTTTTTCCTTTTCTTTTTCTTTTTCTTTTCTGTTTCTGTTTCTGTTTCTTACTTTTTTCTTCCCTTATCTATTATTACCCAATTTTCTGCAGAGAGAGTATAGAAGAGAGAAAAGTTTTTTCTAGGCAGCAAAGTATTAGGTTAAGGTTAAATTATTTATAATGCTATATGATGGTGGAAAATTGTTTGCGGCGGGGGGGGGGGGGGGGGGGGTGACATAAAAGACTCCTTTTATAGCAATATTGGTAAAAATTTGCACATCCATAACCAATGCTTTTGTCACAAAATCAAGGTTAGTTCAGACCTTAAATGTTGTACTAATCCTTTTCCATAGGAGACTCTGTCCTGCAGAAAAACTGAATAAAGAAAAAATAAAAATTGTGCCACTTCATTTAGAAATGAGGACAGAGAGCAAATAAACAATTCAATTATTCGGGTATCTGAAATCTGTATGCAGTAGTCATATTTTATAGTAATGCTTCCCTTTGTAAATGACTTATAAATGGCAAATAAATATTTAAGAGATTTTTATAAGAAAATTGAAAACATGACTAGAATGTGTCAAACATCAGCTTAAACACGTCAAACAAGGTTTTATAGCTAGTTATAAACCTGGGTTATAAGCAAGCTTCTGGTCTCTATAAAAATGATTTGCCATTTATTAAGATGGTTATTTGGTACAAATAAATAAACTTACCCTTTGTTAACTATTTATGAATGCAACATTAATAGAAAGTGTTATTATACCATAGCAGAAATGTTAAATTTCTGACTTGCTCACTGCCAACACTCTCAACCTGTGAAGAGCAGCAAAGCGAATTCCTTGCTCTAAGTGCAGTGTGACGAACTTCTGAACGAGTGTGCAGACTCCAGCAAAGGCAGGGGCTACAGGCTTGAAACCAAGGGGGAACATCTTTGGCCTACATTTTGCCTAGAAATGATCAAAAACATCCCCTCAAACCTACCACAGCTGAGCTGATCGCAGCAATCTGCTAAATAAACTGATCAGTAATCTGCTAATCTGTGTGCCAGGTTTTAGGACTTGAAAATTTGCTGTGACAGGGAATATGCTGTAGGGTACTACTAGTAGGCAAGAATAAAGCTAATTGCAGTCCATAAGGATTTATTCCCTTCGTAATTAATGGTAAAAACTCCTCAGCTATAGTGTTTTGTGAGCAGTTTTCAGTGTTTTGCCAAACCTGCGTGGTGGAATCTGCAGAAGGGCTGTGGACAGAAGCTCGCCCATGGATATATCTTCTGCCTCTCCCTAAACCCTGCATGGTCTGGAAAGCAGCCCTAAGGGCACATACCATTGTTCTGAAGTCAACCTTTTATTTATTATTTATTTTTTTTTGGTAAGATCGGGCTACTTGAGACCTCATCTTGTTTTGAACTAGGGAGAGCCCATCTGTGAACTAAAAAGATCTGATATATCACCCTGCTAGTGAGCTTTCCTCAGCAGTTGTTAAAGTTGAGTGTTATTCTTCAGCTGTATCTGCATAATTAACAAATTAATACCACTGACTAGGACATGAAAAGTGCCCTTTCAGCCACAGTACAAACTTGCCTCCCTGCCCCATAAAGAAATAATATTACAGGTCACATAGCAGCAGGATTTCAGGGCTGTGTGTAGAGGACAGAAGGCTTGGAGGGGGAATTTTGTTCTTTTTAGCCACTGAATAAAAAAATATTTTATAGGCAATTTTGCACAGGAAAGCAATTAACACTGTTTTAATGTAATTGCTTTTTCTAAAAATCTACAAATTTATCACATGAAATAACATAAAGAAAAATTTTTTATGATGAGCTGCATCCTCCAGTTGAGGAGGGGAATTGGAAGGTCACTGAGATAATTTATTATTGGAGATGTTGACATGCTAATAATTACAGGTTGACCACTGGTAGTAGGAGAAGATTGAAGGTTTTTTTTAAGGAGGACCTTGCCACCATCTGATGTTACAGCAAACACAGTTTTGATCTCTTTGATATCTTTTTTCTCTCCTCCATTTTCTTTGAGGGAAGTCCAAGTTTTTAGTACTGGGCTGTGAATCAGGACTCTGTTGTTATGCGAACTGCAGGGAGACCTGTGGAAAGCCTTAGTGAAGGCTCCAGGGTCGTAAATCCACTCAAGCCCATCTTAAAAAATCCTTGTCTTAACATCTTATGCTTCGTGGGTTCCCGAGGCACAGTCTGAACCCCCTGGACATGGAGCACATTTCTCGTCTAAGATGACAAGCCACCCTTCACAGCTTGCTTTCATCGCCGTTTTGCAACTGAGAAGTGAGGCTTTTGAGGCTTTTTTTTTTTTGCTTTTTTTTTTTTTTCATACATTTCCAATACAGAGATGGAGAGGACTGAACTCATCTCAAAAAGCAACTTGGCAAATGGGATTAATATATAACGTGTTAATGTTCACATATCTTTCTCTCTCAAACACTGTGTCCTTCAGCAGGCAGGTTTCAGATGCTTTCGTGCATCACATGCTCCATCACGCTTCCTGTTTTGAGGGTTCCCAGGCTGTTTAAGCAGAGATTTTTGATGGCTGGGACTTCTCAGTGACACGGCCATTTGGAGCTCATCAGTCCCCCTCTGAGGGCTGGCCCACGGCAGTGGAGATCCAGCAGAGCAGGGGGACTTGCTGGCCAGCACAGAAACATGCTGCTATAAATCCCAGCAGGCAGTCTGGGGAGCCCATACAGGAGCTCACCCGTATTTCTCCAAGCTATCATTTATTTTACAGTGTGGATAATACTCCCATGTTATCTTGGAGAAGAAAGACAGAATATAGCCCTTCCTGTGCCCTATGTCTACAGTACCCTTCCCAGGCTTTGTCCCACGATGATTCCTGCTGTTGCCAAACCTGCTTCAGGATAAACCATCTGCCTGTAAATGTAGGCTGGAAATTTCTAGCCATTCCAGCAGGAGCTGCCTTTCAGTGGGACGCTTGTCCTGCATCCCAGATGACCTCAGGAGTTAAGGACGGTGCTGTATGAAAGGCGCTGTGTGACACGGGGAGGACTCCTGAAGGCTTGGACTTTCTGCCTCTGGATAGACAACCAAGGTGCTTGTCCAAGGCTGGATCAGGGCTGTAATTAAAACAATAAAACCTCCTATGCCATACAGTTCCATAATTATTGCTTATAGCCCCAGACGTGTTTAGCCATGGCTCACGATGTCAAACATACAACATGCATAAACCCAGTGGTGACAGAAGGCCTTTATAGCGGCTTGTTTGGCTTTGAAAATTGAAATGTTGGGTAAAGCCGTCTCTTCCTCCACAAGTGGAACAAAGCAATAAATAACACGATGAAAGGAGTGGAAAGCTTTCTGGTGGGATGTGCCATCTGCTGGGCACTGGAACAGGATGGGCTTTTCCCTGGTGGGGGGTGCTGAGCTTTCTGGGCAGGCGATTGCATAGAAGGGGACTTGTTTGTGCGGGATACCTCGGGAACCCTCTGCTTGTCTTCACACAAGGGTTGCTGTCTGCTGCAGATAGTTTTCCAAGCCAAGCCTCCATCTGTCTTAGATGCTTCCCAGTCTGATTATGAAATTCCCTTTCTACTGAGGCGGACTCAACATCTAGGAAGGTAAGCAATGGCAGCTGCCATGGCAGGGAATGGGCAGAATATCTTCCAGCCTGAAAAGCATGGAAAACACACCAAAAATAATCCTCTGTTATGGGTGCTGCCTCTGTCTGACCCATGAAATGTGGGACAGATCAATGGTTTTGAAGAGAGATCTCATGTGGGCTATGTCTTTCACCTTTTTTTTTCTCCTCTTTTTTTTTTTTTTTTCTGTGATTTAGAATTTGCAAGAGATTTATTGTGGAGATGGGCTGTGGCCCCCTGGATGCCCATGATGCGCCAGAGCTCATCCTCAGTCTCCACAGTACCAAAATCTCTCAGCCTTTTGATGGGAAAGGTGAAGAACCATGACACTGGGCAACTACAGAGGAAGAGAGCTTTCTCAGGGAAATTATAGGATTTTCTCCTGATTAAACATCCAGTTTTACTTGCTGGTTTACCTCTCATGGAGCTGCCTGATGCGAAAGGCTCAGTTGCACCGTTCCCCTTATGGAACACCCCAAATGGACATGGGGTTGCACACACATTAATAAACTTCTCTTCACACCTTAAAGCATATTTATTTGAGTGGGAACACAGCAATATAGGGACATAAAAAATACCATCAGCTGTGCTGCACTAAGCTGCATAGAAGGCCACCTAGCTCTTTTGGCAAGCTCCCCTTGCTGTTGGCTGAACCTTGAGGTCCCTGTTAATAGGATAGCACTGTTTATTATCTCATAGAGATCATTATAAATAGATGCTGTTAAAGATAATGCCACATTGTAAATAAAGGCGCCATATGAAATCACAATATTTAACTAGCTGCTGTTGAGATATTTCTTTTCAGGAGAAAATATTCAACAGCCAACACTTTGCTGAGGTGAAACCATCCAAACCATGTTGGTGACAGATCCTTCATAAAAGTACTTTCATTTATATTTGAAATGGTTCCTTCCATGTGCCTTTTTTATCTAGTTCAGTGGACGTATTGATTTGGAACCCCAAGATGATTCAAAACCTGTCACTTCTAACACAGTTTGTTCCTCAAACAGGAAAGCGGAAACATAAGGAAACATAAACAGGTCATGTTGGCACCAGATTTTTTACAAGGCTGCAAATTCAGATTCAAATTTATTAGTCTGGAGACAAGTGTCTCTTTGGGGGGAATGGAAACCAAATGTTGCCGTCCTTTTAGGTATCACATTCACTGCAGAAAATACAAACTTAGCAAAAACTAGGAAATGTACCCCCCAAAAATGGCTACTCCATTTACCTCAAAAGTGCCAGACTTCATCAGTCTCCCAAAACACATCCCATCCCTTTCTCCTCAGTTCCTAAACAAGCGGAAACCAAAAATTACTCGCAAATTGCCCCTTCCCTGGGATTTGATTGCATGCCCTCGGAACAGTTTGGCACTGGTATGAAGAGTGCGGGAAGCATCTTGGTCCCTGGCAGCCCATGGCTTGCCAGCCACACGCACGCAGCAGCAGTTCAGCATCCCTGCTGAGGAGCAGCGAGGATTTGCCCTGAGCCGTGCAGTTCTCACCGCAGTTCAGAGATGGCAATCGCTCCAGGAAGTCTGATAGCACCGAGAGGCTCTGGCTGAGGAGAGGGCAGGGGAGCACAATGGAGGGGAAGTTAACTCTTGCATCACTTGGACCAGCTCTAGAAAGCTCTTTTGGGGTCAGCAGAAGATTAAATCTCATTTACCTTTGGAGTTTTCAGTGTTAAACTTGAGCAGAGACAGTGGTGCAGTCCTCCACCATGGGGAACTGCTCTGTCACTTGGTGAAGAGCTTTGCATAGGTAGGACATAGCTCATACATCTATCCTTGCCAAATGATACCACCCGCAGAGACCAAAATTCCCAGCTCATATTCTTTGACCTGTCGAGACAGCCTTCAGAATCAGGATGAAGTTATAATTATGCAGGATGAAGGATTTCACTTAACAGACCCTAGAGGAAGCCTGACTCAGGCAGAAGCAGCAGTATGATAAGTCAACCAGGGCAAAAGGTCTGATTGCTATTTCCCTTCTGGAGAACGGGAAGAGTCATATGGGAAGGGAGAAACAGCTTTTGTCATGAGACAGTGTGCCTTTTCACTGTCGAATACCCACCACACCAAAAACGAGGCAGATGTTTCATGTAAATCTGCCATAGGACATGAATGTCCAGAAGGTCAGATGACCAGATGTAGAGATAGGGATGGGGAGACAGAGGAAACTGCCTTTCCCCTGGAGGAGTACCAGGAAGGAGTTTTCATTAGCACTCTGGATGCAGGAAATGCAAAGCCTGAGAGCTATTAATAGAAATGGCCTCATACATGGATGCTGGAGAAGAACAGGCCTCCAGGAATGAGGAAATTACAAATCATTATGGATCCGCAGAGGCTGTTTCACCCAGGAGCGAGGCTGCAAGAAATTCCTACCCGTGTCCCTCCACTAGGAGCGACAGTCTGGGCTGGTGTCATTCAGTTAACTTGGCAAACTCTCCCACTGGTCAATGCCCAGGAAAGAAGGGGAAGATGCAATTTGGCCATGGAAATGCTCATAGGGACATTTATACAGAGCACATGAGACTGATTAGTGCTAAGGCAGACAGGCTTTTGGCGAAAGGCAAATGTTTTTGGGGAGTGAAGAGAGTGGTCCCGAAGATGGGATGTGGATTTGAGGGGAATAAATGAGGGCGCTGGATGAATTTGGACACTGATCATGAAAGAAATTTAATATGGGTTCTTGAAAACCAAATAAACCCCTCTGCTTTGTCACAAACATCCTTGTAACCTGCAAAGATATTGAAGCAGGTTGATTTGTCTGTGTCAAGACTAATAAATAAATAAATAAATAAAAGCTCAGAAAGTCTTTTACCTTCAAAACTGCATAAGGCAGAGGAGCATTTTTATGGGTTGTCTTTTACTCCTCAAGAGCACACTCCTCTGTGCTCATAGCTGTACTGTAGTGCTAATATTCTTTCAAGACTCTTGATAATCCTAGAGATTTGCTCTCTTCCTTTCTTTCCTAATCTGGGAAATTGAGATAATATTCAGCTACTGCACAGATTAATGTCACACTACTGCAGAGATGTAAAACATCCTGCTAGTACTACGTAATTACATTATTATGGTATTATAATAACACAGGCAAACCTATTTCATTTAAGTGTTGGCAAGAGTAAGATCCCACTGCATGCAAAAGATCGTTCAATTTCTTTCCAGTCTGCTAAAATGGCAAAATAATTCTAACTATTCCCTGTGGCAATAGCATTTATAGTAGTTAAAAATAGCAAAAGAAAATTAGTTCAAAATAATGAAAACAGAACATTGTATTTTTACACTACCTACCTTTCTGTTCCTGAAAAGTTGGCTTTGAGGAAGACAGAAAGAAAAGAAAAAAAAAAAAAAAGAAGAAGAAGAAACTGACACTGCCAATAGAGTATAGATATTAACAGCCTTTTGGGGCACAGTTTCAGTTTTCCATTTTTCTGTGCACCTAAGTTGTTTCAGACACCTACGCTGTCCTATCAGAGAAAAGAGCAGTTCTTTGCCATTCTCAATTATGTCATCACTTGCATTTGTCACTTGTCCATTGTTTTACAGACCTGCCTCACATACCAAACTATGCTTTACTATACCTGCTTCACTTGGTTACCTAAAGGCTAGGAAAAGAAGGAGAAAAAACATAGGAATTAAGATGCTGGACCCTCCTATATATTGAGTGGGGGTCTGGGTTGTGGGTGCCATTTCGGGGTGTCTAAACACCAGTTGACCTGACGACCATTCTGTCAATTCATCTTTGATTCATCCCAAACCTCATCTAAAATGGAAAAACTGTGCAAAGGGGAAAAATTTGAAGGTCAGGTTTGCTAACATTGATTAATAGTGGACATCTTCTGCCTGGCTGATGTGGTTACCTTCATAAACTGTTCTCTGTGCCGCAAGGAGAAAACGATGCAGGATTGACTCATTCAGAATAACTTAGGTTTCTCCAACCCACAGGAAGATGTGAGACCAATTGTGAACTAATTCTTTTTGTTGTGAAAGAAATCTTTCCACTTGTCTATAAAGGGTGTTGGCAGAGGAAAATTTGAAATCCGTGGCTTTGGGAGCCATTGCAACATCAAACACTTAAGTATTACACACCTCACACATCCAGCACACTGTCTACACACCCTAACATCAAGAACCAAGGCTCTGAGGGGTGTGAAGTCATACTTTTCAGCTGATGTCAGTAGTGACACCAATTTAAAATGCTCTTTATGCTGTGAGAACAACTCCTGCTAACTTTGGTGACTCCTTTGCTTTGAAAAATTTCCTCTGGTTTCAAACCAGGTATTGAATCACCAATAGTTTGGGGTGTATTAGCCAATAGATTTGTGAGTTCCTGCTTATTTTTCTGATTATGAAGGCATTAGTTAACATTATTTGCTGTTTGAATCTCTTATTGATTCCAAAAGTGCAAATAACTGCTTGAAGTTTCAGATAAAATTCTGATTTGACTTGATTTGACTGATTTTATGCTGATTTGAGCCATTAGTTTCTAGAGCTTCTCTACCCATGTGTCATCCCACTCTGTTGCATCTTGTCATAGACCAAAATCTGAGCCTTTTCACTCTTCCTGTGGGTTTTTGACCAATTCTGTGAATCAGTGGCTGAACTTCATCTGCTTCAGTAGAAGTTCATGTGTAAGATCTTATCAAAACTTTGCTGGAACTAAGGATCATTCAGGTTCAAAACAGCTTCAGGAGACCAGGGATTTTGGTGTGGACTCAGTGATATCAGACTGCTCATGGGGGCCACCAAGAGGTTGTGGATCCTTTCTCTGGAGACATTTACAACTTAACATGATGTTCTTCAAGCCATAACCACTCTTGGATGCTACCAGACAGAAGTCAGGCTGCGGAGGGCCACTGCAGTTTCACTGTCTGGCACTGAGGCTGTGAACCACTGAAACATACCTGCAAAATCTTGCAGCTCCTTACAGCCACATTCATGTTGGGGAAAGAAAAGAAAAAAAGAAAAAAGAAAAGAAAAAAGAAAAAAAGAGTGGAGAAATATGGTAAATTTTAGGAAAAAGAGACTGAGTATTTTTCCATCTTGGCCTGGCCCTGTTCAGAATGTGTGATTTTATTGGCCTATGCCAAGGACTCATTTTTTGGGGGTTATATTTGTTTATATAAAGGAATATATTTTGCTGTTAATATTATAGCAGAGGAGAAAATCCTTTGGAAGAGACAAACCTGTTTGGTTGCTGGGGTTTATATCCTCTTCTTTTTTTGTGCTTTCTATTTCTCAGCAACCTCCGTGCTCTCTCACTTCAGGAAGTCACAACAGCTCTCATGCCAACAACCACCTTTCTTTTTCTCCTTCCCAAAGTGCTTTCAACCTCTCTCAATGTCTTCAGCAACTCCGTGCCATCAGAGGTGAAAAAGGCCTTTAACGGCTTCCTATGCTGCAGTGGCATGATTGAAGGATGCTCCATTCGAAGAGGCATCGCCAATCACGCCTCTTGGGAAGCTGATTGACAGAGGCATTGTCAGCTCCCAGCTGGCTCCGGACAGACAAGCACCTGAATTCACCTGCGATCGAGGAACATGCATCACCGCTTGACAGCCTGAGCCCCATTAGCGAAGGAAGGGTCATTAAAGAAGCAAACTGCTGGCTTGTTCTTGCCATGACTGTGTTTTGTATGGTCCAACTAAAACAAATGTCCGAATTGACATTCCAAACATAATAAAGAGGTTTCCATATCCGTTGCACTTTCATTGCACAACACCCTTCAATAGAAGTGTTCAGCTAATGGAAAACCAAAATCGCTCAGTACAAAAAATAAAAAAAAAAAAAGAAAGAAAAAAAAAAAAAAAAAGAAAATAATTGTCCACATTTTCAACATCCTCTTTGCTTTCAGATGAGAAAGGAAAGGGGGATGTTGAGAAGAATGCAAAGAGCAAACATCTTAAAATGCCAGCAAGAGCCTTTTGGAAGCTGATTAGAACCATTTGTGTGTGGTCAACTAAAAAATTGGAGTTTGCAGAAAATGGAAGGGAGACAACCTCTGCTCTGTTCTGAGTCACAGAACAGATGCCAGCGTTTCTTCTGACTTTACAACTTTTTCTTGGCCTATCCATGTGAAAGACTGATTAAAAATGGGGGCTGAGAATGCTTGTTGAAAAACCTCCCAGATTGTAATCCTAGCACAAGGGCAAAGGCAGACTCGCAGTAAATCATTTGTGGCTGTCTGGATCACTTATCGAATATAGCAAGCAAGGACACCCAGTCATGGCTGTAGGAAATCACACGTCCAATGGTCTTCTCCTTGTAAGGGGCCTTTGCCTTATGTTCTGTGTGAAGCAGAGGGCAGAAAACAGACTATCCAAATTACAGCTGAAGGCCAAAAACAAAAATCATCATGAGAGAGAAAGAAAGAACAAGATTTGCTGTAAAAAAGCCATAGACATGGATGGAAAGAGATTTATCTCCTCCAAAACCATTTTTCCTTCAGTGGTGTCCTAGGTAAAACAAAATAAACCAAGAGGATTGAATTTCACTGGGAGAATGACTGTGAGGTCTGCTGTGCAAGCCAGATTTTCCAACCATACATTTAAAAGCGGTTACTCAAGTTTGGGTAAAAAAACACTTACCCAATTTCCGAGCAGTCTGTGAATTGTGAGGTTCAGTCAGAGGTGCAGAGAAACAGAACGCTTATTTACAACTTGCACAGAGATCTTTCCGAAGGACAATCGTGTCAGGACTTTTTTGCTGCCCTCTTGACCTCTCCAGGGGGTCTGTGCCCCGCTATGTTTTATTTTTCACCATCAGGGGCTTTAGCGAACATAAAATTCCTTTCCCCATGAACGCTCCCAAGAAAAATGGGCAGCCAACACAAGCTGCCAAAGGTCTGCTAGGTGCAACAGCCATGAGCATTTTGAATTACTGGAGTGCCAGTTAATCAAAGGCGGCTCAAACTGGAAATATCATGCTCATGGTAAATTTAGCATCCATTATATCCACTAGTAAAACCAGCAGCAGCTGAAAACACTGGAGAGGGAAGCTTAAACTCCAGAAACCAAGGAATCCCATTCAAGAAATGTGTTCTCTATAAACGCAAGAGGGCTGAAATATGGAAAGGGTAAAAGTGAGAGCTCAAGGAACATAGATTTATCGGCTGAGACCCATCATGAAGTGGTGAAGGAAGGGTCTTTTTTGTTTGGTTGATTTTTTACAGGAGACAATTAATTTCTTACCATTACAACTTTTTTTTTTTAAAAAAAAAAATATGTTTATCCCCCAGAACTAGTGAAGACAATGTGACAGGGAATTAATACCAATCCAAAATTCATAAAGTATGTTAAGTTTTTCATTAGCAATTCGGCCATACTACCTCAGTCTGAAACCAAAATGCAACCATTTTTGCTTTTTTTTTCTTTCTAGTTTTTTCCAAATGCATCAGTATTGCAACAAAACGCAATAGATTGAAACCTTGATTGTGGTTTTAATCTTCAAGACCTTACTAACCTTTAAAAACCTACCTTCTATTTTCATGTAATGTACCAGTTTTCTTTGTAGCACCTGTGTCTCTGTATGGACCAGTCAAACAATTGCATGTATTTTTCTTGTTGAAAGTTTTTTCCTAGCAAGCCTTGTTTCTATTTTTAACCTGACTTTCAACAGCATCATCAGAGATTTTGTTTTTATACTGAATGTTTGCAACTTTTTGGCATATTATAATCTCTTGGCATGCCCTACTAGTTCTAAATGGTGCTAAAATAAATCACTCCTTAGTCTTTTTCATCCAACGTGTTTTATGACTTGATCTGAAATAAAACAGTTGCTCATATTATCCAGAGCGTTTTAATGGTACAAAGCAAAGAAACCCAAAACTCAAGAAGGGGACAGAACTCTTCATCTCTTTTCCCTAACTTTGCTGCTAATAGATATGAAGTCAGAAATGGTGAGAAACCAACATATTCAAAAACAGAATGCACTGTAACAGAAAACAAGAGGGGGCATAGTTCAGCTTTTATTCAAAGAGAAAGGCAAAGGCATTGTTCTGAAGCTCTGAGCCTGGAGGTAAGTCTGTTGTAGAAAAGGTCTACTTGCTACCACTGCAAAACAGGAATGCACTGGGGGTTCTCCAGAACATCAACTTTATTTTTAACTAGAGAAGTCTTTTTAACCAGACAGAGCCTTTTATTTGTGCAAGCCCACCCTGTGTCACATTCGCACCTGGAAATGCATTAGGTGGGCGGAAGGGGGGGGGAGGACTGTCCATCACCTCTGCATGCCCCACTGGTAGGTCCACAAAGCAGCTTCCACGGCTCACCACTGATACTAATTAATTTCATCAAACAGTGAGAGCTTGGCATCAACATGCATTATTGACAGAGCAGGTGGGGCAGGCTTGCAAAACAATTGCTCCTTGCTTGTAGCTATGTTAATGAGGAAAGACGGAGAAAAAAAAAAAAGGGGGGGGGGGGGGGGCATTAACCTTCTGCGCTGTCTCCATAATTACCAGCTGCTTAGATTTAAATGAGGTATTTATAAATTTGTGCAATGCTGCTCCTTACAGCTTCTGCCTGAAAGATTTATGGGGAAGTTGATGCTGCTGCAGGGTCGTCTCAGCTGAGGCTGCTCCTATGTTAGTGGCAAGCATGTTCTCTAAGTTTTGCTGAAAACCAGCTCTCAGGATGCAGGTAACACATCTCTCCTTTTCTTTTGTTCTAATGCAGAAAATCAGATTTCTTCTATCTTGTTTCCAAGGAAGTAGCTTTATTTTTATAAGCCTAGCAGGTAAAATTTAAATGTGAAATTTTATTTTCTGAACTTTCTTTTTATGGAGATTTTTTTGTCTGTCTCGCCAACATTAATCAAGCTGCAGTAATACTCTAACAAACTAATAACACCTTCAAAAGGGTGGATTTTTTTTGTTATCTTGTTTTAAGATATATAATTTTTCTGGTAGGAGAGTGAGGGAAGATTTCAACCTTTCAGCTATATCTATTTGTCTTCACTGAAAGATAAGAAATCAGATGGGAATATTACAATTTATCTTATTCCCTGCATCTCACATGCTTATGTTATAGAGAGGGAAATTTGGTTCAGGGAACACGCTTAAAAAAAAAAAAAAAAAAAAAAAGAAAAAAAAAGATAACTGTTCTAGAACGGAGATGGAATAGAGAGGCTCTTCTCATGAGAGGCTGGCTGAGAAGTACAAACCCGGGGTACTGCAAGGATCACTTCAAGTTCCTGCTCTCCTTATGTGAATAGAAAGAGCTGCCACTTCCACTCTTTCCTTTTTTCCAGCTAAAAAGAAATTTGCTATCTTGCTTCCTAATTTACCAAGAGTGCAAAGTGCTGCCCCTCAGAAAATAAAAGTAGTGAAAACATCTACTTCCTTGGAAATATTGCTGATGGGCTCACCTTTTGTAATGAACCCTAGAGCAACATCCTGTTCTCTTTTTTTTTTGTATGTCCTTGGCTGCAAAATTTGGCTTCTATTGAATGGATATGTACGAAGCTTACTGATATATGAAAATACACTTTTTTTTGCCTCTGTCTTAAGTCTGCAACATAACAACACTCTGAACTTTTGTCTTAAATACTCTCACTATTGAAAAGGAAAATATTGGCAAGCATTAGGGTTGTAGCATTTATTCTGCTGGCTGGTTCAGAAACACTCTAATCTATAGCACTGTCCTACCAGACAGCAGAATGTATCCTATACACCATCAGTTTGCTCTCCTAAGGATGGCTATCTCTGCTGTCCTCTTCGAAGAGGAAAAAAAAAAAAATGTTTTGCTAAGAGATATTAAGTCAAGCCTTTGATAGTTTTTGCTGACTTGCTGAGAATTTAAGAAACACTGTCACTGCTGCGGGGGGTGCAGGGGGCATTCACTGATATCAGCCTCAGAGCTGTGCAAGTGGCTGAATTACAGATTGCGGTTTCCATATACAACTCCTTTCTAATACTCTGCAGAGTACTTCCTATTCTTCATACTGAATATTTTCTAAATATTCTGGTAATGGATGAATAGAGGGTGAAGATTTGGAAGGGAGGGGCAGAATCCTGTTTAGAAATAAAATATCGTCCTGTCCAAAGAATTTTAATGTTTATGTCTATGGGGGAAGAAGTATTTCATGTGAGTTTCCCTTTCTTACTAAGCTCCGTGCCATAATGTAGAAATCTGATGGGAAACTTTGAAATCCTGTAACACAGAGGAATGTTTTTCAGTGAGGAGCTGTGTGTTGATGCTCAGATACAGTGCACTCAGAGCAGCACCTTTGGGCTCTCACCAGTGGTGGTGCTTTGTTAATAAACTTGACACTATAAATGCTCGCAATGAGGCAAAACTTGCTACCTCTACCCTGTGAATGTAGACAGAGCTCTTAAAACTGTCAGCTTCCACCTTGCTGCCATATCTTCTTTTGCAGTAACAATACTTTCCTAGAAGGAGAAATCCTGCAAGCGAGGTCTGATTGTGTGTGGAGCACTGTCAGCTTGTAATGGCAGTCAGGAGCGTGTGTCAGCATTTCTGTGCTTCTAAGCCACCTGATGTAATGGTATTAAGATGCTAACATGAGAGTCCACCTCTGCAATCTGCCAGCTGCTGGCTGCTCGAGTTGTTTTTGGTTCAGAGTTTTAACAAGATGTTTCTGGTCTGTAATCAACGTAAACTTCCCAAGCAAAATCTGGTGGAACATCCCGATTTTTGGATGAAACACTTAGTGCTTTACTTTGACTGTAATGTTGCCCTGCTTTAGCTAAGGTATTGGAACAGAAAGCGGTTTCTAATCTTTGTCATCTATGGTTTTTAAAACACGATAGAGCTGTCAGGTGAGATATCAAATAGAGACCAGCCAGTATGCTGGAACCAAAATGCATTATCAGAACGGTCACGTCTCAGAGCATGTCCTATTGATCCATACCTTATGCTTTGGGTTAGGTTTCTCTCATGCCAGAAAGCTGTTGGCATCAGTGGGACTGAGGCACATGAAGTTATTCATGTGCATAAATGTTACCCATCAGATTTCTACATTATGGCATGGAATCAGGGTTGTTCCTGGTGCTGGTTACAAAACCCATGAAGCCTCCAGCAATGAGCAAGCTGATGCCATGCTCCTAATGTCTCATAGCATATTTGACAAAGTCCCATCCCTTCAGGCAGGCTTCCTGAGACAGATTTGCTTTTGTCCCTTTTCTGAAGGCTCAGGAGTAACTGCTCCCCCACTGAGGGGAGAGAGGCTTGGACACCCTGGGAGGACCCCAGGAGTCCCCAGCCACGATGCTCTCCCAGGACGTGTTATTGTAACACTGAACTGACTTTCTTCTGGGTCTCGAGCAAGGCAACTTGCCTTTGCAGTGTTGCCCTCTCTCTTGACTTGAACCCAGGCCTCCCATCTGCAAATTCAATAGAAAGTGCCTGCTTTCTATTGCAAGCTGCTTAATTGGCTGCTGTTCTTGCTCCTTCAGCCGAATTTGTGTTAAAGAAAGACCTGCGATCTTTGGCGTTCCCTATGTAAAACTCCGTATTTAGTGTATGGAGCTGGCAGTTCTCTTAACGCCCACATCTGTCTCTGCTCGCCACAGCTGATTTATGTTTAATATCTTGAAGGCATGTGGTGCCAGTCCCACGTTGAGCTCTGGATTGTGGTGGTCCGTCTGTATTTGTTGAAATTGGGCCCAAAGAAGCTGGCTTGGAGCAGAGACTGCGAGGAATGCGAGCCAGTGGCCGTCCAGACAGCTCTGTCAGCAAGCTCAGGAAACTGGCTGAAAAATACTGGGAAGAGGCCCAGATTTCAAACAACCTGTGGAGCTCTCATGAGAACACACTGTTTTAAAACAGAAAGTTGACTGATACTGTTAATTACAGATTTTAAAAAATGAAGGTTAATGATGTCCCTGGCAGAATGCAAGGCATGTTCCCCAAATTGCAGTCATTGAACAAGCAGGCTTCGTCGTCTTGCGTGGAAAGCATGTTTTCATGTGCTACGTTCTGCCATTTTCTCAGGCAGAGATAAAGATCAGGATGCTCTTGGGATCCCACAGCTATGGGTTGACCTTTAACTCTGCAGCAAAACTGGCCATATAGAGAAATCTTGGGTGCAGGGTTTGGCTTTTGAGTGCCTGTACAGGCAATGGTGGGTTTTGCGTGTTAAAGCTGTAATTCCCCAAAAAGCTATCAGCATGAGAGCAGCTTCATCTCCAGAATTAATGAGCTCTGTGGTCTTATATCAGGGATGGAAATACCTCAAACATGGAATGATTTAACCAAGTACAAGCTATAGGGCTCAATAGTGGAGGAACGGGGTGAAATGCAAGAGTCTGGTTGTTCGCAAATGATCAGATAGTTCCTTTTGGTCTTCAATTTTATGCATTTAGAACATGATGGAGTCCGGTATATTGTATTGATCAAACTCAAGCCTGAGAATGAATTGCGACTTTTCATTGCAAAAAGACAGCTTTTACCCTGTCTGCACTGTTAAAATAGCACTTAGATGTTTTCTCTTGAGAAATTCTCATTTTCTTAATTTACTGGTCTTGTGATTGGGTCAGCATATCTGGAGCTTGGGATATCGCATAGATTTAATATTGGGCTGCAATTCATTATAGTGAGTATTTATGTCTATATACTTTGGGACAATGCTTCATTGCTTTTTTGAGTTAGGAAGTGACTATCCAGTATCCTGACTTGGACAGAGCATACAAAGAAAGAACACTTAAACCTGTGTTCCTGAGACTTTATTCATAGTTCACTTCATTCTCAAAGATTTTATCTCAATTGAAAATCACTGTGTGAATTTTCAAACATTGAAACAGGCTGCTCATGACATGTAAACTGGGAAAAACCAAAAGTAAACTTCAGAGTAAACTCTTATTTAATTTGAAAACATTTCACATGAATGGAAAGAGATTTCTTTCTCAGTTTAAAAACTGATCTTCTCATTATTCCACATGTCAGTGCTCTACAAACTTTTAAATGTTAGTGATGACATTAGGAAGGAGAGTAAACAGGAAAAAAAAATGCTCTTGATAGTGCCTCGAGGTTAAACAGGGTAAAGCTTTCCTTATAATATTTATTAGAGGGTAAAATTATGTAGCTCTTCAAAACTGTAAATATCACTTTCACAAAGATTCTGTTAGATATATGTTTCTTTTGCTCAGCAGCTTGGCTGCAATGATTTATGCCAATTGGCTTAGAAACTGTGAAAATTAATTTATGGCTCATTCCTAGTTCTCCGTTAATATGTCTGTTCAAAAAGTAGGGGTGGGAAGGAGAGGACTTCAGAAGTTTCAGATGGAATGGAAACCCAGTGTTTCAGAGCACTAGACTACTTAATAGCTATATTTAGTACCTCCTGATCCCCGATGGCTGTTATATGGACAGGTATTAAATGCTGGCCTTGACAGAGAGCAATGGAAGAAATTCTGCACAATTTAATAAGCTCTGGACAAAGCTTCCAGTTACTGGTCCAGAAACAAGGAACTGCAAAGAACTTCTGGGGTCCCTTTCCTTGTTTTAATTACTTTGCTCCTTACTCCACTACTTCTGCAGGAAGTTTGTTCCAGGGCTTCTTGCTGCCAATGGAAATGACTTGGTGTGAAGAGACTACTGCATTCAGTGAGCTAAATGTTCTCAGATTGCTTCTGTTCCTTCTGAACATGTAAATTCTTTTCTGGCCAGCAAGTGACACTTATGCTGATGCTGTTCTTTACCAGAGTAAAGGGCTGTGCTCACCAGCATGTTTCCCTGGATGCAATCTTAGGGAATAGTTGTCTGCTCTGTCTCTGCTTTGCCAAGCTGAACAGGGCAAGATTGCTATTCCACTGAGCATCCACACCCACTGCATTCATTCAGATCAGTGACTTGAAGGTATGGTGAACTTTAGGTGAGGACCACTATCTTTCACAATTGCATTCCTATCTTCCTCTTAATTTGTTAGTGTTCCCCTGCCTCTATCATAATCAAGTCACTTTAGCAACCAGTAGTCTTATTGAGAATGAGTATATAATTCAGGTCTGTCTCTTCTCACTGGTAAATTCTGACTTGAGAAAATTTGCACCCATTCCTCAACTTTTTGTATACCTTGAAGTCTTAAATCTCTTTTCTACTATGCCAATTGTCCAGGTCCTCTAGTTCTTTCTCGGTGCTTTCTTGAATTAATCACTACAGAATAGGCTCTCCAGGTTTAAATGTGGTTCTTTGTATAATTCTGTCTGAATTTTGGTGGTATGGTAGATAGAACAATGCAGAATTGGTCTCATGATTGATCTTTGGAACAGCCTGTAACCTCCTACCATTTGTTTCAGACAACGTGATCTGTTTCCATTTAGCGGGTTTCTTACTGGGTTGCAGTCTGGTGCCAGCTCCCATCTTCTTTGCTGCTCAAGGACTTCCTCTGAAGCACTGCATGCTTTCTTAGCTCTGCTCAGAGAATGGAGAAATATCAGGGAAAGATGGCATGTTAGAATTGCTCAGGTAAACTCACTTCATTTTCTTCCTTTTCTGTTTACCTTGATATCTGTAATCACTCATTCATTTTTTCTAAAGCTTTTCAGATTACTGAGGACAGCTGCAGGCTTGTGTAATTGTTTAGATCACCCCAGTTGAATACACTTATTTCTATCCTGACTAATGGACTGTGCTAGATTTCCCATTCTTCTGGGGGACTTTTCCCCTCTGTACACTGATTTCAGCATATTGAGTCCTCTGAGTTTTCTTCCCTTCTCAGATGTGGTAATGACCATTTTCAGCCACTAATTCCTATGTGTCCAGCCTTTACCCTGTATTCCACACGCCCTCACTGAAGGCACGTGTAATGTGTTCATTTAATTTGGGAGTTATACTCACTCTCTTTTAATCTCAGCGTCATCCTTACTGCACAGCTAACCCATGTCTTTTCTTGTTCTCTTTTATTCTTCTGGTTAAAGAACTTTGTTTATTTTAATATCCTTTGCAAGGTCTAACTCAGCTTGACTTTTGGCAATTCTTACTTTACCCCTATGCCTGCTGACCTCTGAAATGCAGCTTCCTCTGCAGATTCATCTTTTTTTTTTTTTTTCCATTCTTGTCCCTAGCAGAAGCTAAGAAGTAATCCAGTTAGCTCTGGACCCTCCAAGCTTTTCTTCTCATATTTGCAGTGTAAGTCCCACATCTGTTTTCTACTTCTGGTACACAGAATTTCCCAAAATCCTACAAACAATTCACTAGAAGCTGGAGCCAATTGCCCTACTCTGAGCCTTTGATTATTAAAGATCATGCTTTGGAATGGAAGTATGCAACCAGACCTGATAGCTACACACTTTTGGATCTTATTTCATCTCACAGTGGCTGAAGTTTTATTCTAAGTCTCTTCTGCCAGAAGATCCTCTCTAAGTGCCAAAACAAAGCTGAACATTTATTTTGTGATTATTTGGTGAAGGTATCTGGTGATAATGACATCTTAGAGCATCCAGGTCTTGCCATCAATGTTTGTCCTCGTGTATATGGCAGTTAGATACTGATGTGTTGAAACAATTTATTGTGTTATGTTTTCTAATACTTGAGATCTTTATTCAAACTCTGAAATGTGAAAGATTTTCTGAGAATCAGGTTTGTGACTACTTTGGTCTTAACGTTAATTTTGTGATGGTAAATAACCATAGAACTTAATCAATGGACCAGGATATTACAAAGGATGAAACTAGGGTGTTATAAAATGAATAAAATAAAGGTATCTTTTGGCTCAAGAGGTTACCAAGTACTAACAATGCTAGTATTGAACCTGGGAATAATCTTCATACATGGCTGTCTACATCCTCTGTAACTTGAATCCCTATGCTTAGAGAATAAATACAATTTCTCTTTATATCTCAAATGAACACGCACATAGAGCAAGTCTGAGCTGTATAATTATTAGTTTTAGAGGTGCTTTTGCATTGGAGCGATGGCTGTCCCAACACCTGGAAGCAGAACTACTTCATTGGTTGAAAGAAAATTCTATGATACTGTCAAAGGGTTTGATCCTGTAAGGAAGTAAAGAAAGGTAAGCTGCTCGTTACTTGGGTTGCCTGAAAATATTATCCAAACAATTAGTTAACCAAAATTACAGGCTTTAATACAGTGAGTTTCTCCAAAAGTGTCTGTGTTGGCTGCCTTCTTTTAATTAAAAGCTTACAAACTTCTTACATGATTTCCAGTGAAAACCAAGAGATGTGTTTTCTTAGTCACTTTTCAAATTCTGCATTTACAGTAGCATTTTGATTTTGTGGCAAAAGTTTGTAAATGCATGAGTAACTTTTAGGAAAACACTTTTTTTTTTTTTTTTTAACAAACACATCCTTGGGGTAACAATGTGCCAATGCCCAGGTTCTATACAGAACTGAGCTTCATTCTTCCTTCCCAGTGATACCAGCTCAGTGTTTCTCAAACCTGTGAGGAACGAACAGTCACTGTCCTACAGAAAAAATAAACTGCAAATTAAGCTGAATAGCTGCAACTCTCATTGAGATGCATGGGAGCTCAGGTTGCACAATCATGATTTAATTCAGTGTTACTATTTGTTTTACGCTTGCAAAATCTGAGCAAATATCCAGAGATTATGTTTATTCAGCATCTCTGCCACAATGTCTTGGGGGCCAAAAGAATGTGTTCAGGAAGGGATTAGACAAATTAATGGTGGGTAAGTTCACTGGTGGCTACTGAACATGGGAGTCTGGATGCAATGTCTGGTTTGCTTTGTTCCTATGCTGCTGGGAGTTGGAAGGACAAACCAGGAAAAGGATCATTCTGTTCCTGTCCTTGGTTTTTAACCTTTTTCCCAAACCAGTAAGTGTTGGCTGCTAACAGAGCCAGGATATAAAGATAAGGCCATGTGGTTTTTATTCTTCAGATTTAAATAGTCACATAATACATTGATGGTATATGTGGCACCTCTTGCCCAGGCTGTGTCCTAGTACAATCACCCTTAGCACCTATTGCCCAGCTCTCTGAACCTTAATGTAATTGCAAGATCAAATATCTGTGGAATACTTTTTTTGGTGTAAATACGGGCATTTGTTTTATGTTAAAATTTGCTTGAATTCTCCTTTAGCTCCACCTTTGCAAGGTGAGTCACTAATTACATCACTTGTTTCCTTGCAAAGACAGTTTCACTTAAAGCATATAGGTATCACATCTCTGGCATCTTAATCTTTTTCTGAATCTTGAAAAAGTCTTATTCTAAACAATCTGTTTATTTTAAATCTAAAAGTAATAGTATCCCACTGCATTGTCAGAATAATTTGTATTTGCTCATGCCTCCTGAAATTCTGTAGTCTTCTGATCAAGACTAAGTTCTTCAGTCAAACATAAATTTATTGGGTAAAAATATATCCACAACAGCATAGTAGACAGCCTAATAATCCAATTTCACTTCAAATATCTTATTGTTTTTCATCAGAAATCATTTGTTTTCATTGTTACTCAAGCATTTAGAGGGAGGTCCTTCCTGATTTTGGCATTGTCCAAGCATTCTTGGAAGTTATTGGTTAAGCTTGCTCCTACAGCTGTTATTTACCTCATTGTTGCTCTGTCCATGTTTTTGTCCTAATCTATCTGAAAGTATACCAAACCCTGGATTACATTCTATTCTACTGCAACTCTCTCTACTATAAAGTAGAGACAAGATCCAACCACACTGGAGCTGAGCAACATCAATACAAAAACGATGGTAGATATCCACTCATAGCATTTTGACTATTCAAACTGGATTAAAAAAGAAAACAAAGAAAATGCCACCTTCCACTAGTCCAAAGGATCCTCCGCCTTACTGTACATAGCCCATTTTCATACTCCTACAATATATATATATATATAAATGTTTGCAGTACTTGACTGAGATTAGTAAAACTGTTTTCAGAATGTATAATGAGTAAGTTGGTTTCTGGTTTACCAAATAAAAACAGAACAGAAATAAACTCCTTTTTTAACTGACTAACATCTAGCCAGACAAAGCTGGATTGGCAGCCACAAAATACCATTATAATCAGAACTGACATAAACAAAAGGTTTTTTTTATTTGCTAAATACCACTGGTAATTTTATGTCCACCACCAGATAAAAATTAACAAATATCTAAGTTTTCTTGTAATGTGCTTTTCTATTGGTTCATGGAATATCTGAACAGTTCTCGATATTCTCCTATCCTTTCTGCTATTTTGATTGATAGCAATTTATCTGGATATCTTATTTCATCAGCCCCCATGTTTGTTCAGAAATAATGAAATTAGAACTTTGCTCACTTTTGACAGACCACATATACTTTTTTAGTAAAAAAAAAAAAAAAAGCTAGCAAGAATAGCAAGGATATTTGAACATGCAAATGTTTTAAAGTCTGGTTTCTATAATACCTTGCAAATTGCTTTCCACAAATATTTTCAGTATATTTCAATTCTTATAGCCCCTTATTAAGCCAAGTGCCGAAGGATTTGTTTAGATACTGAAGTGTTTTTATTAAAAGATGGACTTAAGAACATGCTTATAGTTAGTACATAAGGAAATACTTTGAATAAGCCAAGTAACTGCAAAGTGTGATTTTATATTACTTTTGCCCGAAGATTTGAATGAATACTCAGGGAAATATTTTTTGCATTAATTTCCCATATCTTTTTTAGATAAGAAAGCAGGGAGGCAGTACTGTCTGCCACACCACAAGTAAATACTGCAAAGAAGGCTTTGTGCTCTGGACCCATACTTTGCACGGACATGCAGGGAATGGGGAGCCCAGCATGTTCTGGCTCCAGGGGAGCAGCAGCAGTCCTGAGGGACCTGTCTTGTTGCTAATTACCTGGCAATCACTAGTGAAACAATGTTAGCTTGATTCAAAGAAGACTCATCTGAAGACTTATATTTATACTAAAATGAAAGTATTTAAGAAGATCCATTGAAAATACTGGTTCTATGTGTGGGCATTAATGATGTGTTGTTTAAATAACTTGCTTATCCAGGAGCTAATTTTGTAACTAAATGTCATGTTTCACTGTGGTATGTTTTGCTGCACAGTTGCACAGGAGATGTAAAATTGTGCCCCTGCTGGAAGGAATCTGTTGGTCAACAAACTTGGTTCAGGATGAAACTCGATGGCTGTGTGCCCACTAACATCATCCTTACACAGGTGAGCGTTTTGCTGACTCTGAAAAGCATTTTTCCTTAGCAAAATAATTACTAAGAGCCTCAGAATCAGGCCCAGGCCTACTTCCAAACCACGCAGCAAGTCTTTTTGGGTGAGCCAGTAGTTTCTGCTGTACCTCCCCTGCCCCAGCAGTTTGTTTTGCAGCCCCTTGGTGGAAAGAGAGCAGAAGGAAAGATTTGTTTCCAGCAAATGGATTCCTTTAATCCTTTTTGTAGTATGTGCCTGAAGCTCAGTGGCTCTAACTCCTACCGCTGGGCAATGGGCATTTGCTGCTTTCCTTTATTAAATTGGAGGCCTTGGTGGGCTGCTGGAAAAAAAGATTGGGAAGGGGGTACTGGGGAGGGGTGAGTGTGTGAGAGAACCACATGTTAAAGCTGCCTGTGTATGAACAGCAAGCTTTCTGGCTTGACATTTATTGAAAAAATAGATCTTAGGCTGTATCCACCCAACACCTGTTGAGAAACACTGACCCCATTACAGAGGTTGGATTTACACTGGCTCTGTATAACACCCTATAAAGGAGGCCACTGGTGCAAAAGATTAAAGAATGCTGTTAAGTAAGTTGTTTTATTTCTTTTGAGACTGAAAGAAAGCTGCAAAGTGAGAGAAAGCTTTCCTCAGTTATTTACTCTTCATTACTGGGGATCTTGAAGGGCCTTGTATAAACTGCTCTAGTCGGGTCATGACAACACTTTATAAGGTGCAAATGTTGAGGTGGAGCCAGTGCTATACTGTAGGGGAAGCAAATGGAATGGTCCCTCCCGACTAAATGGAAAGTTAGTGCTAATAAAAGCTCATGGCTTTGGCACAGCTTCCCAGGCACAAGGGGCCCATGAATGCAGGCCTGCACTGGGCCTGCTGAGCCCCAAGCAAGTGCCCCCAGCCGGCACACGGCTGAAGGCAGTGCACGCTGCAGTTGAAGTTTCTCCATGTGAACTTCGTAAAGTCCTTGTTGGAGCTCAAAATGATATGTTTAAGGGCTAGGGGAAAAAAATCCCTTTTTTTACTAGCTGTGGTATAATGAATAGCCCATTTCAAGGAATGTGTGAGTTCCTATTAGGGCTGAGTGAATGTTGCAAAATATTTGCAGTCAATGTGTGTCCCAGTTTTCAGACAAATGGCTTTCTGTGTACTTGTTCCCTTCTGCTCCCTGCCTTCCTGTCATCTGTGGGAACTGGTTCTACCTGGGCAGAAGCTGTTAGGGACAGCTTGCATACTTATAGCAGCTGTAGGCCGAGGCTGGACCTGCTCCTCATCCCCTTTTCATTCAGTGAAATTAGTGTTCATGAGGGGGAACCTCTAGTTTTTCAGAGCTAAGCAGAGTGCCTGGAAGGTGAAACATGTCTTGTGAGGAGTTATGGACACAACAATGCCCAAGCAGGACCATGGGGATTGACCTTGATAAAGCCATATATAATTGGGCTTGAGTATATTGCATTGAGACATCCTGAAGTATCTGAGACACCTACATGGGGCTGCCAGACTTGATACTGAACCTGTGTGAGACACGCATCCCTTAAGCGTAACTGTTGGGTCAGGAAGACCCCCAAGGACATCTCAAATCACATTCAACAGCTACTTGGGGGTTGCTGACTTCAGCTGCTGTCTGAAGGCTGGCTGGAATCATGGAGGCTCAAAATCCCCAGCCAAGGAAGGTAAACAGAAAAGAGATGGCCATTATTCAAACCAGGCAAACACAAAGGAGGCACAGAGGCAGGAGATACTGCCCCTCATCCACAAAACAGATTGTTTGGAGAGATGAGGATGCCTGGTAAGGGACAGTTTCACTCGGTGTTTGCAGAAGCTTCAGTTCTCCAGCAGTGCCTCAGAATAAGCCCCTTGCTTTGGAGACTCCCTGATGTAAAACCTAATTCTTCTATTTCACCTATGTGCCTGGAAGGAAAAAAAAAAAGGGAGCACAGCTACAAGAAGCTCTGAGTTGGGCAAGGCCCTCAGGAGCTTTTCTGCTGCCCTCAGGACATTTCATGTTTGAGCTGCCACATGTAGCATCAAAAGGGCCATTGTAGGCAATTAGTTCCTGTCACTTTGCCCCCTGGCCCTGGGTGCTCCCATCACCATATGCTCTCTCTGGTTATGGCCAGAGACTGATGGACTCTGGGCAGCAGATGTCTGGTGTGAGAAAGTCTCCCTTTATTCAGCCGGCCTCTGAAGCAAGCTTCTTTCTCACCCCACCCTTTCCACAGCTCTGTTTGGACACAAACACAGTTTCTATGCAGGAATTATTCCTTCAGAGCCAGGAAACATGCACTCAATGAGACCTTCTTTAAAAAATATATATATATTTTTACCCATTTGAGTCCCTCAGGGCTGGGAATAGTCCCTTGTTTCCCATGTAGAGATGTAAGACTGGCATGTGCTCTGCGTTTTCAATAATCAGAGCAGCTGTGTGAAGCTTCCAGATTTGGGCTCCTTGTGTGTTAGGAGTACCAAGCCCTGCAGGTTCAATTAATAGGCCTTGGAAATGAACCAAAGTCTGACAATCCCCAGGCTTCTTTTAAGTGAGGGAAGGTGGATGTTGGAGAAGAATTAGACCTGCCAGGGTCTTGATGCAGCTGGGACGCACAGCAAGAGTCTGAAAAGCTGTGAGTCTGGAACCTGTACTGTGATGGCTGCTGAGCCAAAAAGTCCCATTGCTGGGACAATAAACAAATGGTCTGTGTGGATGAATGTCTCAGCTTTTGGTTTGCATGGGCTGTAAAATCCATATGCTTCCCAAGTCACAAGTCCCAGCATTTCAGTCTGAGGTCTTTAATGAAAAGGATGAACAGAAAATAGTTTCACAAAGTGGGAAGAGGGTGGGACTTATAAATTAAAAAAAAAAAAAAAATCTGTGTGCTTTTCAAATGCTTTGAGACCCATTAAGTTCAAAAATCTTTCCATTACTAAATTCAGTTAATTACCATCTTATATAAATAAAGACCTTGGTTACCAAGATCAAAGGCCAGGGCTTCAAACTAAGGTGAATTCTCTTGAAGTCACAGATTCGGAAAAGGGCCTAAGCACACAACATGGAGCTGGTGATGTAGGAGGCCAGAGAAGGTGAGCATCATGAGAGCTGACAGGGAAGACAGCCCTGGCCCCATAACCCCTCTACCTCCACCTGGAACATGGG
Source organism: Oxyura jamaicensis (assembly GCF_011077185.1). NCBI lineage: Eukaryota > Metazoa > Chordata > Aves > Anseriformes > Anatidae > Oxyura > Oxyura jamaicensis. The sequence continues at coordinate 18,069,753 of NC_048903.1, read as the reverse complement.
CACTCTCCCCCCTTGTTTCCACCATCCGGATCCAGAAGAAATCACGGGGCTACTTGCTGGCTGCTGTTCAGTTGAGCGTTTCTGTTCCCATCTTTCCAGTTAAGCCTTTAAATTTTGGCTCCAGCAAAGCCCAAGGTCAGAGTAATATGTACGCGGCTGTTGATGATTGATGACTAATTTGGGGTGAAAAGTCCTGCATCAGGAGTTTTCCACCCAAGAACCTAAATTCTCTGCTTTGGCACTTCTCTTAGAGGAAGGCCATTCAAAAAGTAGATTTCAGGATGAATCGACTGAGCAAGAGGAAACTTGCGATGCTGGCTGCGTATTTATTTGTTGTATCCGTAACAAGCAGTAAAAGACTAGGAGGAGGGAAGCAAGGAGGGAGGAACAGAAAAATGCTCTGGGATGACTGGGAAGCGCACAAGCTTTTATTTATCAACACTGTTTACTTTAAAATACATCCAACTGGAGGGCTAGGTGCAGACATAAAAATTAAAATAGAAAACATCCTGGGCCAGACTCTTGGAGAATGCAAATTGGCATGGGAGTTCCCATGGCTTCCAGCAAAGCCTGCCACATTTACACCACCTGCATTTAGTTGCTCTTAGTTAAATAAAGTCAGCTCCGCCTCTGCAGTCCATTTAGCGAGGAGAGTAAGGGAGAAAGAGGTGAGGTCTCTGAGGTACCTGTGAGCTAAACCGCAGGGGCACGGTGGGTCTGAATGAGACCAGCAATGAACAGGAAGCCACAGCACGGGTCAAGGAGCGCAGGTGGGCTCCAGATATGAGCAACGCTATGAAGCATGTGGGCAGCTGTGTTCAGTTTGCTGCTGTTCCTGGGTGGTCCAAAGGTGTAGTCCCACCGAGGGCTCATAGCAGTAAACCAAGCCCTTGCCTCCTGGACCCGCCATGGACTCGAGGGAAGCAAGTTCAAGTGGGGTCACCAGAAAGAATACGGTCATTGAGTGGTAACAATGCATACAAATTACCAACAGACTGTGAAATTCAGCCTCGGTCTGTTAAAAATGCTGAAAATGCGGCAAAAAAAAAAATAATTGTACAGTTAAACGTTATGTACCCAAAAGGTGACATTGAGGTCTTTCTTAGTCTGCTTGATATTACTTGCACATTATTTATGTCATTTTAATAGAGTTAATCCCATGTTTCCTTGCTGCATGGGTTAATCCCATGGTAAGGCACCAGAATGGCTGAACCAGGCAGTGATGGAGCTCTGAGGGGCACCAAAATGCTTCCCAATCCTTGGCAGCCCTGGCAGATTTGAGTGACCACAAATAGCCATATCTGTAGTGGCAAATATGTATTTCCTCTTCTCAAACAGACGGGAGTCTCTGGGGAGACTGGGGTGGAGAAAAGCTGTTTTCCGCAGGAGTCTGGATTGTAAATCGTGGTTTAGTCCCATTTTGGGTATTCCTATCAATTTATAAATACTTTGCTCTTCTCCTGGCAATGGTTTTAGGCTTGCTGTGGATTTCTACAGTTTTTCATGGGGGACATGTGGACCTTTTTGCATTACCCCATCTTACATAGGTGCTAGTGGTTGTGAAGAACCGAGACTCAGACACACAAACAGCCCTTTCCCAAATGAAACCCCTCGAGTTTATAGGTAGAGGAAGCAAAGCAGAACCATTTCAAATTGAACAAAAGATGCAAGAAATAGCATGTTTACATTACCAAAAAAGCTCAAATGAAATTACGGTCAGTGCACATTTGATCAATTTTGCCTGCTTAATGCACCTTAATTAGCTGAAGATAAGAGCCAGCCAACTGTGCTTGCAATAATACAGTCACAGAAAAATGCCCCAGTGAACTCTCTCTGAGATAACATCTTCAATAATCTTTCCGGTGTTAAATAAACAGCCAGAAAGGAAAACAGGAATGGATCCAAATATTCATTTCTCCCTGGCAGTTGTGTTTCTGGGAGTGGAATGGTTCTGGATGGAGGATCCTACATATGGCTTAGTTAATGGATCGTGATATGAGTGAAAAACTTCGTAAAGAGGAATTTAAAACTGAGGGCTCAGAGTCTTGCTTGTGTAAGGAATGCAGATAATCCTTAGCAGACACGACTGCCATTGGCATCTGTGAGAGCAGGCATTGCAAGGAGAGTTGGGTCTGGCCTGCAAGGAGATGTTAGAGAAAGGTGGTGGCATGTGGTAGTGCCTTAAAGGAAACTATTAGCTGAGGAAGCAAATCACGTTTCTGTAATTTTATTAGTATTGGCCAAATCTGGGAGTTCTCACCTAGACTTTAATTGGCCAATTTTTCTTGAAGTCATTTGGAATTTGCTGGAGGTAGGAGATCTGTAACAGCTGAGAAAGGTCTTCAGGACTAAAACCCACTGTCTTTTCTTGTACCAGATGCTCTGAATAAGTGTCAAGAGGTCCCCATAAGGCGATTTATAGGCACGTAAAGTATATGGGCTTGTGAAGCTATACAGCCACTGTGGCTGACAGTGAACAATATTTTCCCTTGCATCTGAACACTGTTAGTGGTAGAAGAGAAGACAGAACCATACATGAAAATGTGAAGCAAAACGGAGATGGAGATGTTTCTGGGTATGCCAACACCATTAAGAGCATAAATTTTGCTATTTAATCTCCATTTCTACCATTTTCCATAAAACAACATGCTAGCTTATTCTGGTTCCCAAGGGTAAAATAACCTCTGGGTAGAGAAGTAACCTCTGTGAAATTAACCATTTGAGGAGTGATACTTTTTTCTTTTCTTTTTTTTTCTTTTTTCTTTTTTTTTTTTAATGGGCTTTCAGATTTTTAATCTCTGTGGTGAAAAAAATATTTCTCCAAACAACTGCAAAGAAGAAGGGTCAGAGAATACGGAGCAGTAGAGACTGCTCCTTCTCATGTCCATTTGTAGAAGGGGACAACACATGATATCTGATAGTCAACACCCTCAAGGATTCCCTCTAAGCTGGATCTGAGTTAAGTTTGAATTAATTTATGATAGACTTAAACTACTGAGCCATTTCTCAAGCAAAAACTTTTTTTTTCCACTCAAGTGGTTGTACTTTGGTGTCCCCTTAGAAGCTGCTTACATCTGAGGTTTGGAGGCTGTGGAAAATTAATCCAAATGAACAAAAATTGGAAGAAAAATGCTATGGATACATTTGGGACTTGCAATGGATTTTTTGAAAGGCCTATAAATACTGATGGGCGCAGTTTCAACTCTATTGAGCTACTTGTACCACTTCTATGTTTGACTGAAACAGCTGTTTGATAGCTTATATTTCAGCATGCTTTATACACTCTTGATTTTATTTCGTTTCCCTATTGATTTTTGTTATAAAAACATCAGTGCATGTGTTTTGATTTAAACAGCTAAAATGCTCGTTTGCGTTGGTTATTTTAAATGGTCGAGGCTTGTTCAAATACTCGAAACTTTTCTTTCCTTGTCTATGGAAAATTGTAGGAAATTAAGAAAATATTCTTTCTTTGGGCTCTTTAAGCTCATATAAAGATTTGGATGTTAGTATATGATTGTGTAGGAACGTGCATGTAAGTGAATGTATGTTTGCATGCATATGTGCATGAATAGAGAAGAGCCTTGAACATATTGGGAATTTCCTCGGAGTGGAAGTGATAGGCCATTTTTCTTAAGATTTTTATTGGGATCTTTTTTTGGGCTCAGGTGTGAAAATTGGCAGCTCGTTGCATTTTCTGACAGACTGCTGAAGATTGGCTAATTAGAAATCAAGTCTGATTCCAAGTCAAACAAGCTGAGGCCACTAAGTCTTCATAGGATGTTTGTCTGAAGCATTTCAGTGAGCGCTAATATTTTCAGAAAGAACAATATTGTTAACCCAAGTTCACAAGTCCAGTACAGCACTTGTTATAAAGCAAAACTGGTGTAAAATTTGCTCTGTGTGAGTGATCAGTCTTCACGATCCTTCCAGCCAGGAAATAGGGCCCAAATCATATGATTTGTTTGTTATTTATGTAAGTGGTAACACTGATTTAAGCGCAGGAGCTGGCTTTTTAGCAAGGTCCTGATGGTTTATTCGGTTTCCCAGCTGGGGTGATTAAGGTCAAAGGATTTCCCAAAGGTTTTTGGGAAAAGCACATTCAGTGATGCATCAGCCCCTGTAGAAGTCCCCCACCCTCCATGCGTTGTCACTCAGGCGGCTCCTCTCTGCTCTAACAAGCACCACACCAGTGAGGCTGAGGACAGAATTTTGGCCCCATTTCCTCAACCTTATTAATTTCAAAGTGCTCTTCTACTAAGTACACACCACAGGCTTCACGAGTCCACATTTTGGCCTGAGAGACATGGCAGACAGTGAAATAATTTTCCCCAAAGACATGATGGAAGCTTCATAACTCAAATCAGGCAGAATTAGGTCTGACAAAGCATGGACGAATACGCTGGTGTGAACAGAGTTCCTTTGGCAAAAGGAGTCGGAGCAGAGGACTTAACATGCAATGGGCTCTCGTGCACCATTACTCACCCTGTGGTCTGCAAACCACTGGTGGTCCACGAGGCATCAAAACAGGAACCATGAGACGACTGCAATTTCTTTGTTGTGTGGTGGTGTTTTTTTTTTAAAGCACGTTGAGAAACAAAATAAATGCAAAGGGAGAAAATGTAAGCCCAAAGCACTTAAAATTTAGCCTGATTTTTATTTTGTTGTAAAGTTCTCAAAGCAGCACCACACAAGATGGTCCTTGAATTTTACATCCTGCAAAAGTGAGATTGATTGTGGATTTTAAGTGCTGAAAAGCACTGGGGCAGTGGATGAAAATGAAGACTGGATTGGGAGAAGCTTTCTGCTCTTGTTCTGTACTGGGAGCAATATCAAAGTATCCAAACTGTTGGGCTTCTGTGTTTTCTGCCTTCTCTATCATATTGAGGTGTTGGGTATAATACTATGTCAGCTTTAAGAGTCAAGAGTTCTGCTTTCTTCCCAGCACAGCTGCTTTAATTCACTTGCCACTGATACGGCTTCTTGTGCCTCTGGTTGCTTGTTGTAAAACCAAGAACGTTTTATTGAGGTTCTCCTCCTCCTTCTGTTTTCAAGACTGTCTAAAGAGTGCAAATTGATTGCAAATACCTATCATTTCCATACTGATGGAAGGCCTCTTCCAGCTGTACTGCCTGAGTACCTGGTACATCACAGCCCTTTCATATTACGTTGGATCCTGGTTGTAAAGTTTGTAATGAAAATCTGGGGTTGGTGCACAAGGGATGGGTACTATGAAATGTGTAAAAGAGTAAAAGAGCATTGGCAATGCTGTACTGCGAGTAAGCTTTTCCACAAAACAAGAAAATAATTTCATGAAACGTGAGGTTTTCCTGGATTCATAGTGGCAAAACAGAGGGGATTATTCCAAATTATTTGAAGGATGAGGCAAGACTATGGGAGAAAGCAAGGAGGGTAATTCTTTGTCTTTGAAATCAGCTGTTTTTATTCACTCCACGTTAAGACTGAACCCACAGAGAAAGAAATATCCATTTTTTCCAGTGTGAAGAGTTCACCAAAATAAAGCTGAAAGAATGGAATCCTCCTCCATCCCCTCAGCTCAGAAGTGATGGATTCCTTCAGCTTTGTACGCTCTCTGATGATATTAAAGCGTCTGTGACTTCATGGCCACCACAGAGCCAAGCTGGGGTGGCCTTGGAGGTGTTCTGTATTCCCAAGAAGTGTGGTCCACACCATCCAGGCTTAAGAATGCTCTTCATGGTGCAAACATTAGGCCTGTTTTATTTATTCTGACCATTTAAACCACTACACGTTTTGAATGTGGCCATTTTTTATAGATTGTGGAGATCATTATTTGCACAGTTATCTCTTCTCTCTTTTGTTTTTGACTGTTTTTCTTATATACATATGAAGTACTTTGGATCCAGCAGAGTTCATAGAGTACAAAGACTTGTGCTGGAAAAAAATATTTGCATTTCGCTAGTATTCACGAGAAAGGTCAATAAAATAAAGCAAGATGAGAAATCATGGGGTGAAATGCTGGCCCCACCATAGTCAATGGGAGTTTTGCCATTGGCTTTAACAGGGGCCAGAATTTCACTTATGTTGCCTCAGATATAGAGAATGACTCCTTTTTATCCGCATATTTTCAAGCCTTAGGAGGCAAATGGAGTAGAAATAAATCAATACCCCATCAGAAATGCGGATTTCACTTTGTCCTCTGTTTCTGAATCCATAAAACATAAATTCTGGGTAAACTTTGAACTCTGTGTTTGACTTAGATTTTTGTTATTTGGATTTCAGGAAGACTGACTGCTACAGAGGTTGCCTGGATGGGCTCTATAGGTGGAACAACCTGAACAACAGAAACACAGAACATTCTTATAAGATGAAAGCATCCCTCTTATAGATCCAGGACCGGACAGGCTGTCTGCTCCGCACAGTAACAAAGACTTGAAACCGTATTGGCGCGATGCCTGATACAACACTAAATGCTTCCCTGTGGCTTTCTACTCCCAGGGAGAAAGAGCAAAGAAATCAGCAGGGAGACCAGTGGAAGTCATGGTTTGACAACATCAAAGAGCAGCTTGGACCCTATCCTTATAAAGAGAAAAAGGTTGCCAGGATCCCATGAGTTGGCTGACTAATAAGCGAAGTGCTGCCAATGCTCCGATTCAGGATGGTTTGGGCTGACCCAGTGAGTGATGGTCATTGCCGATGGAAGAAGTTAGCAGAAAAGGCAGGGAGATAAAGAAAAATAACCAAGCAAATACAGGAATTGTGAACTCATGGAGCACAGGGGGAGTCGCCTCTTGAATCAGAAACGTCTGTGTTAGTAGTAAGGTCAACAGTGACTTCTGAGAAGGCATTTGCAGCATTCGTTACCGCTTCCGTCCTCTGACAGGGCCACATTGGTGTGTGGTGCTATTTGTCTTGTCCACGCTGATCAGAATAATGGACAACGTGGTGGGGGGGAGGAGGAAAATACATCATTTAAAAAACCAGGATGGCCAGATGTACATGTACACTGGGATTTCACATATTGCATGCGGGTCAGCCCCTTCCAGTTATTATAAATGACCTTGAGCTCCTTTATGAAGACCAGATCCCCAGTGAGGTCTGAGTGACTGGATTCAGCAGAAAGCAGTTGCAGCACGAGGCAGTCCAAGTCACACTGTTGCAGACAAGGGACAGGCAGCTGCCTTCGGGCAAGAAGAAGCTGTGTGACCGTTTACTGGCTGAAGGACTGCCCAGGGAGCATGGAAAATGTTTCCTAGTTCTCCTTAGGTGGAAAAATCCATAAAGTCAGCCTAAATGACTTGGATGAAAGGTACTATAGTCTTGAATATCTGCTTAAATGAGATATTCTGGGGAACATGGTGAGCAGGGTGGCTTGCACTTTGCTGTAAATCATTTCTCCTTCCTCACTATGCCCACGTGCTCTGTCCCTGTAGCTCCTGAATTTTATCTCCCAGTGAATGCCACTGCAAGACCTGGTTTTCCCCAGAGGGGTTTCCAGTGAAGTATTGAAGCCAGCATCTGAGGAAGAGGAATATTTTCCTGGAGGCATCGTGGTCACAAACACACATGCCTCTGCCACCTGGGTCTTGTCTTAGCTTGACCATGGGGTGACCAAGATGATAGGGACAGAGACCTGCTCCCAGCCTCACTATATTTTAGAAGAGTCACTCCCCTGTATTTCCCTATCTCTGATTTTTGCCTTATCTGTTTAAACTGTCAGCTGCTCAGAGGGGTTTTGTAAAGCACCTATTGCAATAGGGCCCCAATCTCTCCTGAGGCCTCTGAACACCATGGTAATATAAATAATAAGAAAGCATTTATCAAAGCATACAAAGGGAACTCTCTGTGCTTTGATTTAAAGCATGTAAAATGAGTCTTGGAAAGCATTCCTTCAAAGGAGCAGAGGATTAATTAACACTTGTCCAGCCCATTGCGACCACAGGCAGTGCTGGGAGCCCTCTGCACCACTGACTTACCTCCAGAAACAGCTTTCATCAAGGCGGGACACGGACAGGCACCAGAAAGTACAGGACCTCTCCTTGCTTTAACTGGGCTTGCTTTTCCACACAAAGAAAAGAACACAAAAGACCCGAGGGAAACAGAAGGGACACAAAATTATGTCGTATTTACAGAGGTTGGGAAGGAGTAGTTTAGACCCTTGAGGCTTAGAGTGCTTATTGCTAAGCTTCGATGCCTTGCTGCACATTTGATTAACAACCCCCCTGGAAAAAAAAGCAATCCTTGACCGCCCTCCCAGCCCGAGGTGCTGCCCGCAGAGCATCCGGCTGCTCGGCCACGGGTCCTGGGGGAGCCGCGCTGTGACGCCGAGCGGCATCTGCGGGGACGTGGGGAGACCTCGCAGCTGCAGAGAGCCCAGTTCCCAAACGCCGCCTGGTCAGAGTTCATCAGTCTTCCTCGCTGAAAGACTCGAGAGTTGGAGTTTAACATCTCAGCTGGTTCAAATTGCAGAGCACGAGAAGGAAGAATGGTTTTCCAGCTTTTAAGCCAGGATAATTTGTTTGCTTTATTATTTTTTTTTATTGCAAAAATGGTTTAAATCCATCAAGTCACTCTTCAGAGTTACAGAGTTGCAATAAATCCTAATCTGTTTGGACTCAGTTTCCGATTATTTTTTTTTTTGCCAAACACCCTAATAAAAATGGATTAATTTAAAGCTATACGGACAAAATATATATAGAATTTTACAGCAGCCATTTCTTTAGCTGGACTAAACTTTTGGGGTATTCATGTTTGAATCATTATAATAACAATAAAAAGAACAGGTAATTACATTGCCTGTAAAAAGTCATTAGACTGGAATGGAAATTTATAAAACCCTGCAATTATCTTTACATGAGTACATACGCATGCACATACACGTATGTACTTGAAAAAATATGAATATTAAGGATAATTGAGGGATATGGAGAGGACAGGACTCTGCTGTGAGGTCTGTGAGAGTTATCTTCCAACTTTTGGGGATTCTAGCAGTCTTACGGAGCCTCATATGTTGCCTAACAAATTCTTGCTTCCACTTCCCTGCAGCAGACTCCTGGGCAGGAAGCAGTGTGGGGTGCAAGGGGGTGAAGAAAGTGTACCCCCCTGAAGTGTAAGGAGCATCCTACCCTGCACAGCTTGCTGGACATCGGATGGGAATGCCCGTGTCCCCAGCAGACCCTGAGAGCAGACCGGAGGGGTTAACACCAGGAGGGAGCAGCCTTAAGAGCAACCTGCCCTCATTTCTCAACTGATCTTTGTATAAAACTGCGAATGTCAGGGCTCGACATTTATTGTCCACAGTCCCGATCACTGTCTCGAATCAGGGACAGCAAATAAACACTGCTGGCCTGAAAGACTCTATTGTCTGCATAGAGCTGAGTGTTTCTCCATGAGAGGATTTATGAACCTCACTGGGACAAGGAGACAGTGATCAGCACAAGGTTAGAAGGCAAAAAACATCCTTTGGATAACCCAGGAGCAAACCCAGCGTGATGCAGGCTTTTTTTTAGCATGTGTGCTGACAATGGGGAGCAGCATCGTGGTGTTTTGGTGGGGCTACGGGGCTGGAGCAGCCACCCCAGCTGGAGGGGAAAGTGGGAACGGAGCCACAGGGCTTGGGAAAGCAGAACCGGTGTCATCTCTGCTCAGCCACCCCGCTTCCACCTCCCCAGGGAAACATGCTTAGGAAAGGCGGAGATATATATTGCAGGGAGTGAAACCGTGGAAAGAGATGGGCTCCCGTCACCTGAGAGCAAAGCAGGGAGACCTCCGACTTTCCCTGCACGTAGGTGGTCCCAGCCAGTTTAATGAATACATGGGAAATGCAAAGAAAAAGGCCAGGGGAGAAAATCATCCCTCTTTCACTCAGCCATCACAGCACAAGAGGATTATTCATAAACTTATGTTTTAAAAGCATTGTCAGATCTCGAGGCCAATTATTGTATTCTAAAAGGAGCAGCAGATGCTCAGAAGTTGAACGTGGGGGTTCATTTACATGCTCAATTCAAAGATTTTTTTTAATGTCAAACTTCAAGAAAAATAATCTCAAACAAGTGAGATTTTCTTGCCAAATTCATTCAAAGGATTTTTTCCCTCCTATCAGCTGCTCTTGTATCCAAGGACAATGTTATTTTCCCATTTTTGGAAAAGCTTTGGACGGACGTTTGTTTGTAATGTCTTATTAGAATTTACTAAAATATTTTCAGCATAAGACCCGTGGCGTCAACTCATCTTTCCTCACTGAACCAATAAGCACGTATTAAGGCACAACGCGTTGGGCTTCCTGTTTACATCCGCAGATGGCAAATTAATGCTTGCTCATTCCTCTTCTGCGTTAATCTCGCCTTTTCCCACATAATCCATAAATGAAGCCCAGATGGAAAGAATTAGCTTGAAATGAATTAGCTTGAAATCTCTCCCTCTTTCTACTCCCCCCCCCCCTCAAAAAAAATTGTTGGGAGAGGGGTTTTGGTAGCACTGATTACACAGCAAAATTGTTCTGTGATTCCCTAAGTCCTGAAGTATATTGTTATCTCCCAATCGCCATGTAGGATTATCCTGCTGGTATAATGTACAGATTACATATTATGGTTTGTACGCTACTTCTCTTCTTGCAAGACCAGGGATATTAAAAAGAAACCATTGAAAATCTGAGAAGCAAATAGCTAGAAACTAATAGACACTAATCCGAACTCAGGGAATGCAGCAAAGAGGCTCCCAGACCACAGACACGGGATTAAACTTCTCAAAGCCTCTCAAAACTGGACTCAAAGTAGCTTGTAGGCTCTTCAATTGTTTGTGTGCTTTTGACAGCACTCTCACTGGATGTAAAAACATGTTCTGTGTTTGGTTTTCAGGGGAAAAAAATGTCATGAGATGCCTATGGTGCCTTTTGTCGATAGCTGCTGTTTCTTACAGCATCTTTCCCAGGTGACGGACTGCCAAATCACTGTTAGCAGTTGTGCTTTAAGCACCTTCAGGTCGTTTCACTCTGTATTTCTCTCTGGTAGTTCACAGGACTTAAAGAGGGATGCCTTTCCCAAGCAATTTGGATTCAGAGGGATTTTAACACACCTGAAGCAAATGGACTGGGATTGTCCAGCGTCCCTTCAGCATCACTGAGAGCAAATCAACGCCAACAGCAAATTTGTCTCTCTCTCTCTCCTCCATACCAAATTCCTCGTGCCTGTTAGGACACGCCTGCCTTATTAGCAATATTCACCACTTTCCAGGCTTCAGGGGTCTGCCTGGACTTCTTGGTGCCCTGTCCCCACCTCCTGCTCTGCTCAGACCTCTCCAGCTCCTGAGATGTTGGCTTGATCAGCCCTCCATGGGTGGGGACATCCCACAGCATTCATTTTTTGCAACCACAGTTATGTCAAGGCCAATTCCCGATTCCTGATTCACACTCACGTCCTTGTAGTAAAAGCAAAACCACAGCCACATTATTTTAATCTGCAATTGTTAAATCACGTAAAGGAGCTTACTGGAGCACCTCCGACGTGATGCCAGCACACTGCTGGGAGCAGGGAGGGGAAATGCTGGGAGGTGATGAGAAATATAAACCAAGAAGTCACCTCTATTGGCTTTAGATCACCATACCCACCTCGAGGCAGGGCATCTTCCTGCACCACTTATACAGAAGGTGGTGAACCAATGGAGAACTGACTCTTGAAATGAGCTGATGAACAGGAAAAGCTGAAAGATCAGAATTGTCATGACAATTGCAACATTTTTATTTTTTTTTAATGTATGGGTGATTTGGTGGTTCTTTTGATTTTTTTATTTTATTTTATTTTACATTATTGGCATTGTAAAAATCAGAAATGTTATTGTGCTGGTTGAATTGTGAGGGTTTTATTTCAAAACATTTTTCTTTTTAACTGGATTAACATCCCCCTTGGTGAGGAAACAGACAAACCCACGTGGGCAATGAGGAAAACAGATCCAAACAAAACCAAATGAAAAATGAAAATCAAACGGAACAAATAAAATTATCAAAAATATAGAAGTAAACTTAATTTTACAATAAACTGCGATCCTTGCTGTAATCACCAAAAAAGGGGGAAAGTCTAGAAAATAAAACATTGGTGAGAAATTTTGCAAGAAAAATACTTATCTCTAGTTCACTAAGCATCAAGATAGGATCCAGGGGAGGGATTTCATTATTTTTCATTATTTCTCATCCATAAATGCTCTGGGAGAAAAAAAAAAAAAAAAAAAAAGAGTTACGCAACTTTAGGCTGTGTAGTTAGTTGTTGAAGGAAACAGATTTTCCTCCAAGGCTGATAAATACCATAAGCTATTTCAAACAACTGAGCAGTAAATCAAGGAGAAGTGCTGCTACATTATACAATGAAATCAAAGTGATCTGCAGAACCCTAAGTGTTTCTTCATTATCCTTAATCCTATACCATTAAAGTAACGAGGAACTCTGATAAGGTTTTCAGACAGTGACAAGGAAACAGGAAAATTGTGGGCATTTTTATTTAAACCATTTCTCTCAGTGCTTTTGGTTTAAAATATAATGAAATATTGTAAATACTCTATGAGGTCATAATAAAAGAAACTGGAAATGAACCTGAAACTGAAAGCTTTGTCAAAAGTTGAGAAGAGGGCAGAGTCGGCTGCCACCCTGAATGAAAAAAAATAAAAAATAAAAATCTTAGCATGCTTTATGCAAGGCAACAGATGCAGAATATTTTCAAAGCCATTATTGTTCAGTGGCACTTGGAGCATATTCAAAATGGAGCTAACTAAAAATTAGGGGGGGTTGTAAACAGTATAGAGAAGACAAGTGAATAATATTATGAGAGTTAGTTTCCTTCAATCACGGATGTCGAGTACTTTCCATACAATGCCGAATGCACCAGATCTCTGCCCTATAGAGACTTGTCCGTCATCACTTGTAAGATACGATATAGCTGACACATGCGGTGCATGTGCCAGGATAGAAATCCTACCTGTTTTTATACAATCTGCTTGTGTATGCAGTCACTGTGAAGAGTGTTTGTTATGCTTCCTTTATGCTACGGGCAGAACAAGAATATCTGTACTGACTTCTTCATCTATGGGACTATATAGGTACATGTACACAGAAAGCAATTCAGAGCATCAGGCATAGCTTGACTTTCCTTTTTTCATGAAGCTGGATTTATTTCGCTGGCAGGACATGGCACTGCTTGCTCTCTGGCTCAGTTTGGGCTCTGCCAGTTGCTGGGAGATGACCATGATAGCAGCCGATCTCCCGTAAATCAGAGCGGGGCCGCGAGTTCGGCTGAGCCCATCCATCTCCTTGCACGCCGCTGAGCAGCACGGGAGCACCGACGGCTCTTTTTCTCCGCATTTCAGCACAAGCAATCCCTTTTTCTCCTTCAGCGCCACCCGTCCAGCTCTGTGCAAATCCAACGGGGAAAGGGGAGAGCAGGATCCGGCCCTGGTGGGGATCAGAGGGCATTTATTTCTGACCCGTGATGGGAACGTGCAGCAAGACGGGCCGGCGGACGAATCCTGGTAACTATTACCTGGATGGTTTCGACAACCCCCTGCTCCCCGACGTGGAGAACACTGCTTTGATTCTTCTGAGCTGGCTTAGAAGGAACATGTGCCAATGGCGGGCTGGCTGTCAGCGCAGCTGCTGTGCACGGCCCCGCGCAGCAGTGACAGAAGAGCCATAACTCACTGCTACCAGCGAGCTCTCGGCTATTTATTTATTGAGTTCAGCCAACAGACTTCTAAGTGATTTAGATGTTCCCCAAGATAAAAACACTATAGTAGTCAGGGGTTTTTGCAAATCTAGCGTTGCAACAGCAACCGAAAGGGAACGAGCGGGAGGGCAGAGAGGGGGAAACGGCTTGTGTATAAATGAGCACGTTTCGGTCTTTCTGCTGACCAGCGCTAGCAAAGACCAGCAAGTTTTACCGCTCTTTAGGCACGTCTCCTGTGTGTTTTCAGTACAGCAAAGGAGACAATATGGGGATGAAGGGACGGAGCAGCACGCAAGACGTCAAATCAAAAGGAAAGTAATAAACGACAAGAATTAAAACAAGGGAGGCCTTGGGGAAAGGGGAAAAAAAAAAAATCAGTTACTAAAGGGAATAAAAACGTCACCCTCAGAGGATGACAGGAATTCCTAATGTAAGGGATTTAGCAGTGAAGGACAGATTCCTTTTTTTTTTTTTTTTTTTTTTTTTTTACTTAAAGGCAAAATATATATGTTAACTCTGACGAGCATTTTTGAACTTTGAACTCTCTGACCTTTAAAGCCTCCAAAATAAACCCGGGGTGACTCCAAAGAAACGGCACCAAATGGAAGAGTCAGTCCCTTGTCTCTCCTTTGCAATCAATACAAGAAAGGCCCCATTTTGCCCCATTTTGTACCTTTCTTCCCTCCTCCTGTTTGCCCATTTTATGTCTCTATTAATCGCAGAAGACTTTATGCCCAGGTATAGAACACACAGAGCCATTTTACATTAAGGATCTTTTAGTCCAGCACAGCTGAATAAAATAAATAAATAAAATAATTATAAGAATAAAAAGCTGATTTTAGCCACTTCATCAGTAACTGTGAGCCTCAGAGGAATGAGCTTCACCCTTTTTATCCCAGTTTTAGCAACTTTCTGGGAGAAGACATCCTCTCACTAGTTTTGATGCTGATATTCGCTGCTGCCTGGGGCCAGCACACGAGACCATATGTAGTGGTTTAGGGATATTTTCTGAACACAATTAGCTTAGAGACGTTTAATAAACACACAAATTCATCTCGCAGGAATGGGAGCTTATCATCCCATAACGAGACCTGTAAATGCCAGAGACCATCCTTCAACCTGAGCCTGTGCAAAAGGCTCGGTGCAAGAATGAGGGGCAGCTGCATGGAGCAAACCCCTCACCTCTTTCGCGCTGGGTTTGCTGGAGCATTTTTGCATTGAGAAAGAGGAGAGCGGTGTTTGCAACCTCTCCTGAGCTTTGCCGCTCGCTCCCTACCTGTACTGTCCTCATAAAGTATAAAATAGTGCCATCTACTGACACTGCACGTCCATAATCTCCCCAGACATCTGAAACAACCGCTGGGTACTCAGCAGGAAACCTCAAGAGCTGATTTTTCTATCCCTTGCTCATTGGGTGAACTCTCAGAGGCATGCTGCTTGGCTGGTACTAAAGCAGCCATAAGCTAACATTTGCAAAGAACACGAATTTCTGATAACACCAAAGTCACGGGGTAAGCATGAGATCAGCCCCCAAGGTAAAAACAGCCGGCAGGCTTTCACGTCACTCTCAGACCCCCAGTGACCCAACTATCAACCGCAAGAGCAAACCAACATGATGTATATATGCCTACTAAGAGTAAGGAGGGTTTGTTTTGAGGTACGTGTATAAAGCAAGTTTTTGAAGTATACAAACTACACAGAAAATGTGCACTCATCTCACAAAAGCCTTGGTTGGGGAATAACTGCAGCTTGCAGCACCTACAGCAGCACATCCCGGAGGGTGTTTCCCAGCTCCCTGCAGAAGCTGGCATTTTCTCTATCTCCCCACGTGGGTGAGGAGCACACAGCCCTCCCCAGGCTGGCTCCTGCAAGCCGCTCAGCTCTCCACATCCCTGCTCCTCCGTCCTCCCACCCATCTAATTGCAACAAGCTCCGGCTCCTCGGCCAGAAGTCCCGGCGTGACAAATGAAGCTGTGTAACTTTCCATTTACCAGCCTCCTCGAAGAGGATATGCAAGCGCTTGATTACGGCATGTTATCAGATACCAGCACTGGGATTTTTCCCTCTCCTGTTGTTTTTACGGCGACGATAAGTTGTTACGATCTTTATTTTACAAGACAGCGCTCGTTGGCCGGGCCGACAGAGCGGGGTCACTGATTGCCATGACTTCCCTGCAGGTATAAAGGCCGGTGATTTATGGCAGGGGAAATTCATATTAACCATAAGTATCTTAATAACCAGCCGTCTGGGGGAGAGAGCGGGCTGTTCATCCAGCGCAGACTAATTGCTGCTTAATGGGCAGCATCTACGGCGCTCTCCAAAACAATGCTCCTGGCAGAGGGTGTTGCTGAGGTTAGAGAAAGGGCTTTTAATCTGCGAGAGGAAGCAAGCCGCGGCAGTGCAGGCTGCTGCTCTGGGCTCAGCCCTGCTAGCCTGCAAGAGCTGGTTATCTCACAGCAAACACAGAGATGCTGTCTCCTGCCCCCAGCCAACAGCTGGACCCAAAACACCCAACTACCTCCAGCTACCGCTTGCCAAAAAGGGCCCTCAGACCTCCTGCACATCGGGATGAAGACTGGAAACAAAGGCTCTGGCTAATTTTGTAATATTCTGGGTGCTTTTCAGCCAGGAAGGCTTACCGGGAGCCTGGGGCAAAGTTGGAAGAGGAGGTGGAAGGTGGACGCCAGGATGCTGTGGTTTTCTACACAAGCTTCCTGCACAGTAAGGTGGGAGGTCTGGAGACCTCTCTGCTGTGTGACCACCTGTTGGGCCTCGTGTCCAAAAATAGCTGTTGCTCACCAGCTCACCCCATTGCTTTTTTGTTCTTAATTCAGCAGAGACTGCTCTTTGGAGCGCTGCCTTCCCCCAGGTACCTGCCTCCCCACTCCTCTCTCAGCTCAGACTTCAAAGGAACCCAGTCCTTGTGGCACTTTCACTGAAGGGGGAGATAAATGAGCCTGAGGATAGCTCTCATTTTTTAACGTAAATCCCATGGCTTTTGGTTCACAGGATCTCTTTCAACCCATAGGGAGGTTTCATCTGCATTGCATCCTCTGCAGAGCTCTAAGCCAAAGGACCTCCTCAGGGTTTACCCCCAAATTAAGGTACTAATGAAAATAAAAGGACTAGGATGTGACCCACGGTTCTGCCTAGATGTAGGATCGTTTACCGTTTCTTTGAGATCAGCTGGCAGGAAACACTGCTCATATTTTAAATGTCTCCTGCCTTTCTATCCAGGATCGTTATTATGAGAGAGCTCTGCACAGAAGTGAGTGATGAGGAGCCACAAAAAGTAGTTCAGCAGTCTGGCCGTTTCCCCGTTTAGCCACGCTATTTGATGGCGTGTAGCTGAAAACATTGTTAAAGTACCTCCCGTTTTAGCAAAACTCTTCCAAGTTCCCTGGTTCAAGAGGAGCACAGCTTTCCACCAATCTTCACATTCCTCAGATCTGACAAATTTGAAAACCAGAGCTGTGAAATAAATTTTATCAGTATTATTGGACTTTAATTGATAGTTTGGGAAATACTCCACAAAAACATTGTTTGGGTTACCCGTGGTACATGAATGTTAGGAGCAGCTGAAGTATCTGTGTTCTAGGGTGATGAGAAAAGTCCCTGTTTAGGAAATAAATAAATAAATAAATAAATAAATAAATAAAATAAAATAAAATAAAACCAGTGTACCCCAGGAGAGCAGAACATGCCCTGCAAGGTGCCCCTGGCATCACATTTTTTAAGCTAATGGTTAAAACGAGATGACACCAACGAGCACAGCAGTTGGTGAAATGCTTGTGGAAGGTGACAAAAGCTCCATCGTGCTGCATTTGTTTTCCAGCCCTGCATGCAGTCTGCATAAGCTGCACACAGCTCCTGGAGAGCCCGTCCTCAAATGCACCAGAGCCCTAAATGTGGGCTGCAGATGCTGCTTTATGGGACACTTGCATATGCCCAACAAATCCTTTCGGGGAAGTATGGAAAGTGTGGAGATGTTGCTCCTCCTTCTCTATGTCTCCTTTTTTTTTTTTGTTACTTGTCACTCAGTTCTCACTCAACATCTCCCATTTCAGCACTGACAGACCTGTGTGCTGGCTGCAGATAATTATAATTATTTAGGTGTTCAAATCCTCTCGGTCTCCTCAGTATCACCCGGAAGAGTTTAACAACCCAGAACCTGATAGGAAAATTGCTGCCTTCACCACGATGTACAAAACCAGCCTCTTCCACGACCACCTGGAAAAATAAAATCCAGACCAATCTGCCCAGCACAAGTCAGTGTTTCCTCCAGAGATATCAGTGCCTCGTGCTGCGCTCTGCAACTCCGGCACAAGGCAATGGCAGATGCTGCCACCCCTAAGGGCCAGTTTTCACAGGCTAAAATACAGCTTTTCCAGCTCTGCTGAAATCATGCTGCAATGCAAAACCTCCTCAAGCCCTAACTTCTCAAACTGAAGTCCCTTTTCTATGTTGAAGGCCAATTACATGCTTGAAGAAGCTTCCCTGCAAAATCATTTACTGGAAATGAGCACTGCACTCCCTGCCCTTATTTAGATGATCAAAATGGAAATGACTCCAGTGCAGCTGCACATTTGCCTTTTGGAAGCAAAGCCACTGCGAGAGCCCTGAGGAGAGAATTAAAATCGCCTGGTGCACACAGGTCAAACATGCTCCCGCCCCGTGGCACACAAAACCACGTGCCAGGAAACAAAAGGGTGGTGAAATCGTATCGTTTCATGTCAGGGCTTTTTGGCACGTCACTCCTAGACATCAGAGAGGGCATGTGGTCCCACCCAGGTGTAAAAGCCCAGCCGTATCTATTTCTGGTAGACGCTGTGATGCACCCTGATGCGGAGCAGCAAGAGAGGGCCCCCCACTGCCACACCTTGGGCCACCATCCAGCTCTTACTGAGGTGCATCAGCACAGGGCCTTCAGCCCCCTCTTGTTGTTTTGTTTTTAAACACTGAGATAACAAATGCATTATCACACTGTAAAATGTGAAATGGCGGTGGAGGAGGTTTGTGGAGGGAAGTTTCTGCTTGGATTTTATAAGACCGAGCAGGGAGAGGTGAGCTCCAGGCTTGCTGACACCATCTGGGGGATGGACCAAGAACTGAGTTTGCCCATTTTGCTCCACAAAACCACTGAATTTTCTCATCTCCAACAAAGTTTTGCAGTGGGGGAGCCAATGTTTAACCCAAGGGATCAGAAAACTGACCACATCATTTTCACTAGCCAAGATGAAGACCAAGGGGCAGAGGTTTACCAAGCTGCTGCCATCAGATGACCTCCCAGATCTGAGGATCAGCAGATCTGGAGGCTGCCTTTCAGCACACTGCCTGAATTTCCAGCACATCCCAGATTTCTTCACCAGCTTTTCTTCTACCCTGTGATAAATGCACAGCAACTGCATGAGGCAGAGCCGTGTCCGCATGGGGTGCGTTAACCTCTGGAAACCCGTCCCACACTGCAAGTGAGCAGCTTTGTAGCCCACGCCTTGTTTTTTCTTTGAAATAAATCTGACTTGAAGAATTGGTATGATAAATGAGCAAGCAGATTCGTGGCATGGAGGGTGATCCTTAAGAGGAATGGAAAGAATACAGTTTGGCAGTAAAACACTGGGTAGTTGGTGCATAAATTTCTCACAAGCATGAAGACAACTGGCAGGCAATGTCAAAGGCATTAACACCTACCATTGAGTGTAATTATTTCAGTCTGTTACCAGTCTCAGGGTTCATATGCATTTCAAAAACTCTGCGAGAAATCAAAGCCTGGGAGGTCTGTGCAAGCCATTTCAGGAGGCTGTAAATTTTATTTTAAAAGGAAGAATTTAGAATTGCATAAACAGTGAACCTTTTTTCTACCAAAGAGCAGAGCATTTTACAGCATCAGCTTTAGCCCATAATTGAGTTGTCTTTTGCATTAAAAAAATAAAAATAAAAATCTTCAAATTCAAAATTATATGCATGTTTCAGAGGAAAATACCTATAGTAAGACTAAAACACTAATGGAGAAAGCCTCAACAAAAAGTCTCCTCCCACACACGTTTTTCTCATTAAACACAGTACGTGAACTGTGATAAGACCCAATTGTAGATGCTTTACTCATGCTAATCTCCCCTATTCCCCTGAAAAATGTTATCCTCGGATACAGCCATCTCAGCTATGTATGTCCTCCAGGGACCTGAAGAGCAGCCTGCTCATGAAAATGTCTTCATCCAAATAACAGCAAGGATAACATTTTAACAACAGATGCAACAGGAAAAACTCAGTTGATGGCTGCAGGGAGGATTATCCCCACTGGATATCCACTCTGCAGAAGAGAGCCATTCTGCTGTCAGTTGGACGGTAGTTTGGGCTAGTTTTACACCTGGAGGTCAGCCACCCTTAGCTGTGGCAATATGAAGCCATAGGTCAGGCTTTAAAACTCTTCTGAGATGTGGGGTGTGTATTTTGGTGTTTAGCTAACAACCAGTTTGAAGCTGACACGGTTATGGGTACTATGCTACGGTTGCAGCCGAGGGACTTCTGTGCATCCACTTCTCATGGCTTGGACTTGACCATCCACCTCTACTTAGAAGTGACATAAGTTCCAGGATCTCCAAGCAGTAATTTAAAGAGTCTTTAATAAGTGTACTCATAAAGAAAGAATGGCCAGTTGTCAGAGGAGACTGTTTTTTTTTTAGATAGAGGATTTAATAAATAAATAAATAAATAGATCTGACACACATCCTTTCCTCTCTTGTTCTAGCAGCAACCTTTTTGTATGTCCAAGGGAAAATCTATCACATCTCTAGCAGTCTTCCTGCACTTTGTCCTCCTGCAATGAGGAATTGCTGAAAGGAAAAGGAGAAATCTTTGTCAAGACTTTCATCTCAGCTTCTCTGTTTCACTTCAGCCAGATGCAGTGCATCTTCGCCTTTCAGCATCCGCAGCCCCAGGATTGCCAGTTCAAGGCTGCAGCATCACCAGTTGCAAAAAGCTGTATTTATCACTCTCCATGTAGCTTAATTTCTCAAATCCAAGTGTTTTCACAAGGTTCAGAGGCCACTTTTTCCAAATACCAGTTTCATCACTTCTTCTTTTTTCCCCCAGCCTGCGACAGAGATTGGCTGCACTTAAAACACTTCACTTCCCATCGTCTGTCCCTTCCAAAGGCACTTTGGGGATTCACTGCATACTGTGATCTTATCACCAGCTACTCCAGCACAGTCCCTGGCAGCAAGTGTGAAGGGGGTCCCAGCCCACCACGGGCTTCTGCAAAGCCCCTCTGCACCTATATATAAATATATAAATTTAAATATAAATACGTATATATACCTCAATCATTCTTTTCAAGCAGTTGTGCCAGTTTATTTCAGCACCAAATGGTCACTGGGAGATTTTGATGGGATATTTATCAGGGCTTTAAGCTACTTTGTCAGAGTAATGGTGACGTGGTACTGCACGTTGAAAGCTTGTCCAGCTATTGCAGCTACAGCAAGAAGAAATTCATCTCCTTGTATGTTTTGTGTCATTAATTGTCAGCAGAGCCAGTGGGTTGGTTAGCCTTCAAGTATCATTCACCTCTGAAATAGGTTTAATCTCTGAAGAGCAAGGCTGAGGAAAGTAATAAAGCACTCTGAAAGTTATCTTCTTTCAGTGCTTTCAGCTCCCACCAGCGTCTGTTGATGTGTGGGAAGATGTAATTTCTTGTTTTCCTGTGTACGAATTCACCAAGATTAAACACCGCAAGCTAAATCCTTGTCTGATGGAAGCCAAATTCAATGGGATAATGTTGATTTACACCAGCATGGGAGCTAAGCCTTTGAATCTGGCCAGAAAGCATTTTCAGATCTTTGAGAAAAATGAAACCAACAGCAGCAATTCACCCTATTAAAAAATAAAAAAATAAAATAAAATGAAATAAATAAAATAAAATAAAATAAAATAAAATAAAATAAAATAAAAAGCATAAATAGATAGATTAAATGATGCACGGGAGGGGAAAGAACTCCCCCATCCAAAATCAAAGCCTGGGGCAATAGCCAAAAAGAAACGGTATCATTTAGGGGCAGATGAAAGAACATGTAAGTTCAGCATGATGTCATGGCTGTTTATGCAGTTAAATCGCTCTTTATCATACACCAGACACATAATGACTTTCTAAGGCTCCCACTGGACGGATGGTCCGTCTCTGTAATAAATGTTGACAAGTTTTATATAAAACTGTATATCATTTTCAATTCCCAGTGTAGCCATTTGAACCTGTGATTAATAGCCTCGCAAATCTTATCTGTTTGAAAATAAGAGGAGCTGGGTTTGTTTCCTTCAGATTAGGGTTCAGGGCTTAACAACAGGAAAATAGCCTGCTGAGATCACTCTGGTTTTCATGGCACATAAAAGTAAAAACCAAGAAAATAGAATTTAAAAATACGTTAAACACTCATATCACAAAGCAAATAAGATACTTCATGAGTCGTGATAACATTGATTCATGAAGCCTGTAACCAAACAATTGTTTTATATCAGGCAGAATAACTGTGAACGGAGAGATAGGCACTTGTACATTTAAATTAAAACAGTAATTGGCCGATAAGATGTACCACAAAAAATAATATATCCAGACCCAAACTTCTTGGTGGTTTGTCAAAGTGAAATGAAAAAGCTTTATGCATAGATAGAGAGCAAAATGGGGCAAGAATTTGGGATTCCAGACCCAGATCTGGCCTGGCTAAGGTCGATACACAGGACTGCAAAAGGGACACTCTTGGCGAATCAGAGTCCCAGGGATGCTACCACGTCAAAGGAAACATTTTGGCAGAGGTGAAGCTGGCGGGCGCTCCGTGGTTCCTTTAGCTTAATCTGGGTGTCAGAACTTCCCATCCTTTCCCACTGTTCCTGCTCGACCAGCAGCGGTCATAACTTTGTTTTGGTTTAGGCTTAAAACTCTGTATTTAAAGCATTCCTAGCGTGCTTTCAGAAAAGGAGAGCTAGCTCTCAAACTCAACAACTTTATCCTGTTCTTCCAAATTCCTCCATTAGCATTCTGCACTGACAACCAAAGCCACCACTTGCCAATGGCGGATAAAAAAGTGCTGCTGGGTCCTTTTCCCTGTAGCAAACCAGCAGAAAAGATATTTTAAAAAAATCCAATCTTTGTTTTTCCCCTGGCATGTATAAAAGTGTATTCAGCTGAAATACCTCCTGCTGGTTTAGTTTTTCAGCTCTCCGTTACACTTTTTTTCCTGAGAAATCAGGCACTTTGTGCCAAGATTTTAATTTATTTTGAAATGCTGCTTTCTGCCCAAAATTGTCAGCAGATTTTCTCTTAAAAGTGCTTAGAGTTATTGCAATATTAAAAAGAAAAATTACCTTGCTTTTATTACTTGCTCCACACAGTGAGCTACTCACAGGGGCCAAAGATAAGCACTGAGAACTGAGTGCACTTTTTAATTATATCTCCTTAACATGAACCCTCTTGTCTGGCCTTGGTTTTATGGTACTTCCATGCAAAGCCAGGGTTGGGAAGAAAGCAGCCACTTCTCCTTTTGTTTCTTGTTAAGAGAAAACTTTGAGTGTCACCAGTAATTCACATTGGTGAGGACACAATGGAACTGAAAAATGAGATGGATTGTGGAAAACTTGAATAATTTCTGGAAAAACCATAAATTATCCCTGTACGGACAGAAGGGTGTACATGTGGATTTGGGGACAACATAGCTGTCTCACAGGAGGCACCTCTCAGGGCCCAGATCTGATCACCTTAACACATTTCTCCGGGAAATTTTTTGGAAAAAAAAATCATCAGTAAATAAAAATTTAAACACCAATTTATTTATTTTAAGACTGCTGTTTTTCAACCATTTAACACCTCTTCCTGCCAGCCTGAGAAATGCTCAGTAGCCTCCAGGTTTCTCCCTGGCTGATGGTAATTTTCTGCTTTTTGACAGAGGAAATAATAATAATAATTGAAAAATTGTGAGAAACAGTCAATATATTCAGCCTGCTTAACTATGAGTGTGCAGGAATAATATTTACTATTACTATTTTAATTTGTTGTCTGGTAGCATCGACATTGTCTAACAAGGAAAAATATATATATATATCAAAACATAAATATACAGAAACTCTCAAACCCATTTTGATAAAGGGCAATATGGTAGCTACATAAATCTGACTTATTTCACTGCCTATACCAGTTTAGAATAAAAAATAAAAAATATATTTAAAAAAAAAATGTAGAATATGGTAAAGTGAGAAAGTAGACTTAAATATTCAAAGCATCATTGACCTGAGCAGCACCACAAGACCAGGATCAGCTGTTGTGCCACCATGGACCACGAATTATGCCAAATTGGGTTAAAGCTTGGGAAATAAATGCACCCTATCTCTAATTCAAACATGTAGCATGGAGGAAACAAATGTGTTTGTCCACGAGAGGTCCCCAGAGCCCTGTATAATCACAGGATATTCCATTAATTCCTCTTCTGTTTTGAAATGAGGGGAATGTTTGAGATGGGTTTAGCTTTGCTCGCCCATGCACCTTTGGAGGGAGAAGAGCAAGAGGCGTTAGAGGTCCTCACAACCACGGACTCAGTGATGGGTTAATCATCAATCCTCCTTCATGTACGTGCCCATAGCATAGCATCAAGCCAGGCATGGTCTGAACCCACCATGGTCAGCCCACCATAGCAGAGGATGCAGAAGGAGCAACAAGTTTTGGAGCGTCCGTTCATTGCACCAGGACTATTCCAGGGCAGGTTGGATGCTCATGCCCCCTCATCAGCTCATGGTGAACCCCATGGGTGAGCCCCCTATGAAGCCAGCTTGTTTTGGCTTTCCTCAGCTGGGAGGAAGAGGATGGATGAGGCATGTGAAGAAGGTGTGGAGAAATAATCCCAAAGGGGAGAAACAAATCATTTGTGACAGCAAGTGGTTGCATCTCTTCTGTCTGAGGGCAGAAAAATACACATTAGCCCACGGTTCAAGAAAGCAAGTGAAGGAAGAGAGCAAATATTACTCAGTATTCCCAGTTTCTGGAATGTGTTGCTTGATTACATATTTTACAAGTTTTGGGGCAGTTTCTTTAGAGGCAATACTAGCTTTAAGATTTGTTTTGATGCTCTCTAGGATCAGAACAAAGCAGCACATCATAAAGCCAACCCTGAAGGAGCAGGTCACTGAAAGCTGCCCATGACATTCACAGCTAGCCAGGGGAAAAGTCATTCTTCCTTGTGAAATCATCTTAACTACTATCAAATAACTGGTCAGTCAATGGTGGCTTTCCAAGTTGGAGGAGGTGTCAAGTCATTTTTTTAATCAGTTTTAACTGGAGTCTCCTAATATGCTGCAAGATGTTTGCAAAAAAAAATGTTATCTTAGCAAATAAGCTATTACTTTAGCAATTTCTCTGCTGAGATAATGGGAATTCCCTAGAAGCTGTTGACCTTTCAAGATTGTCAGCATCTCAAGAGGTGGCAAAACTTTAATATTGAAACATTAATACTGAATTCCTTACAAACATTTGTTTTTTATACATCTTGCAGAATAGTCACATATGGGACATTTTGATTCACAACATTCAGAAATCAAATGGCAGTAAGTTTATTTTCTATAATCACCAAATATTTCTGCTTTAATTTGTTACTGACCAGGAAGCAAATTTCCTAAACATTTACCACACAAACATTATTATACGTACGTCCCCATCCCAGAAGACTTTGTAGAAAAAACAAGTTCTGAAAGTATTTATACATGATAATGGGCACGTTTTGAGGATCTATTCTCAAAGCATCACAAGAAATGATTGTGTTTCTGTCTATCTAAACTTCAAGTTCCATATTGTTTGCCAGTCCCATCACTTACTTCCTGAGGCACATTATTTCTTCAGCCTCATAACTGCTTTTCTGAGTAAAGGGAAGGACAAAATCCAGTCTACGTATATGATTCCCACAAAATATATCTCTGTCCTGAAAAGCCACCATTCTCAGCACCTATGGGTTCCTTCTAGCATCCTGTGAACAAAGAGTAAAACAGAAAATAAATAAATAAATAAATAAATAAATAAATAAATAACTAACTTATTTTAAAAAACAGCACAAGACTATTTTTTCAATTTCTCTGTTAGTCACAGTGACTGGAATTCACAGAGGGTAAGAATCAAGGACCTGAAGGAGCACAGAAGCTGCAACATGCTGAACTAGCACTGTTTTTACCAAGTGCAGGTGATCTCCAAAAAGCCATGTAAACATAGATGGAATATGGATATTGGTGACTGTTTCAAACCAAGTTTGGGCTACAGTTTGAAACTCAAACTGCCTGCAAAAGGCCCAGAGAAAAGGTGGGGAGGAGCTCAGCTTTCTCTCACCACAGGCCTCAGACCAAGACAAAGGCCTTTTGAAAGGCCCAGCCACCATTTTTGCCTTTGGCCAGCCTTTAATCATTAAGATTCATCAGACAATGCCACGAGGCAGGCAGAACTCCACCCCATGAGTTTGAAAGAGGGATAAAATAAACCTTTTACCTCCTGTAACGCTTATTTCACCAAATCCCTGTCGGCTGTCGTAAGCAGGGCATAAATCTCCATAGCTAATACCTTTGCATATTCTTCCCTGGAAATCTTTTCGCTCGCTTCCTTTACCGAAAATGGAAACAGATCCCTTGAAAGATAAACACGGTGTGTGAGAGCGTGGGCTCGGCGCACCCGCAGGCCCCGGGGAGCGGTGTCGTGGGGCTCGGCGCTCAGCACCAGCTTCCTCAGATCATGGCCCTGTGGAGCCTTCACGAAGGCAGAGGCCCCCCAAAGATCTGGGCTTCGAACAATGAATGCCTTAAGTGTTTTTTTTTTTTTTTTTTTTTTTTTTTTTTTTCCTGATTTGTGGACCATTAAAAGCGTTCCAGCAGGGATACAGGATACCCTTTAAAATATGGAGATTTCTGTGTAGCATATGTGAACTCTTCTTTTTTTCTCCCCTTTCATGGAGCCCCAGGGAGCTGCTGAAAATGCTGGCCCTGGGAGATCAAACAAGCTCGGGCTCTGTGAATCAGGCAGGGGAAACAAATTCAAGAGACAAGACCCTACCGGAAACACCCTCCAGAGTTGTTCGAAAAGACAAATTGGAAGTGCGGTCCCAGGAGGCCGAAGGGGGAAGGACAGTAAAACCATCCTGAACTTGTGGAAGGAGAAGGCCACAACCTGAAGGAATGCTTTTCTATGGGACCGCATTGCCAGTGGTGACTGTGCAGTGACAACTGCTGACATGGAAGGCAATGAACCCATCCAGGTGCTTTCCTGCTCCTGCACGAGTTCAGACATCAGCTTGCACAAAATTGTCCCAGGTCCTTGCTCCTCAGGCGGTGCGAGCTGATGAAGTGCCACAGACACCACAAGAAACAGCTGAACAATCACAGCAAACAGCATTTAATCAAATGTACCGTATACATGTGAGCAAGAAATGATTTAAATTTAAATTTTTTTTTTAAATCAGAATGTCTCCAATTAACGCTTTGATATTTTTTCCTTGAGAAAAACCCACTTCCAGAACTTCCCACTTCCAGTCCTCTTAGCAGAGACTGGGCACAGCAAAGCTCTGGGCTACACTAAGTTCGTAGCGGTAACTCCTGCGTATTAGAGCAGAATGAGTGTCCTAAGAGTTCAGTCCAGACTGGTCCTGGTGAAGGAAACTCAACACAAGCTGGAACAATGGAAGAACCAGATGTTTCAGTCTGATGAAGTCCATGAACCCAATTAGCATCCACTTGCCCTGTCACAGCAGAAACATTTGCTGTTTACTTGGCTTGTCCATGGGAAACCACCAAGTTTTGAAGGAAAAGATGATAAATGTAAATGCAGAGCTGAAGTATTTCTGTGAACATCATCATGAGCCTGATTGTGTGCAGAGATGGACTTCTTTTGCATTTTGCATCCTTTGCCACTATGTCATGCTAGTGATGATCAAGAAACGTTTATATCATTACTATCAAGCTGTAATCCTTCCAAAAATACTTTAATAATTGTCAGTGCTGCATTGCACATCACCCTTGCACAGCAGCACATAGCACTTCCATTATCCTATGGGGCATGTGATTAATATTTTCTCTCTGAGGCAAATGTAACAACATGGAAATAATGTTTAAGGAACATTTTATCCACAGTTCATTAAGATGAGGGATAATTGAGCTAATCATCACTCATTTCAGTACTTCTCCATTCTTTCCAGAGTACCAGATCATCCAGGAGCAAGTTACTATACTAAATACCCAGAAAATGCCAACTGTAGCTTGAGCTGATCCAGTCATCACTATGAAACCAAACACAGTAGTGATTTGAAGGAAAATAAAAAAAAAAATAAATAAATAAATAAAAAACTTGGTATTACCATCAGGGTGTATTCAAAGTGGGCATTTGAAATAGGGGATTATTCATAACCATTGAGCTCTCCACAGTCCAAGGAAATAATTTCCCATCCAGGACATGCAATACAACCTCCGCAAAAATAGTTTGATCGTGACACATGTCCCACCCCAGAACATGTAAAGGCTGCTGTAGGTCTGGGCACAGCTCACCAGAGGCCATGAGGGCCCACAGGGAAGCTGCGACAAAAGGAAAGTAAATTCTCAGTTAACTTCTAAAGAATGCTGCTATAGAATTGGCTAGACGGTTTCTTCTCTAGAGTTTTCCCATGAGTAAAATGCAGACCATAGCTCTTCCTTCCCATGAAAGGCACTTTGATCTCCTTTGATGAAATGCTTTATGTATTTTGGGAGTTAGTGTAATTGGCTCTGATGGCTCAAGGCTCTTCCTCATCCCCAAAACTCCTTTGTGTCAGTATTTGTTCTGAAAGTCTCACACATGGCTGCTCTAAGTGCACACCAGATCAAGAGCAGTGTATTTATGGCTTTGGGAAAATCTCATTATAGATCATTTAAAATATTATGAAAAGTGTTTTGTGTGGCTGTCTTGTCTTCATGCGAGTCAAACTTCATGCGAGTCAAACTAGTCACAAGGCTGCCTGACATGTACAATTAGCCAACCTCCACATGAACACCAGAATAACTTGTCATGAAGATGACAAATGGACTCTGTGTTAGTTGCCAGGCCTTTGTCACCTGGGAACTTTCTTAAGGCTGGGCCTCTGTACCAGGAACTCCTGTATTTCATAAAAGGAACTGGGCTGTCCCCCATATCAGAGAGACAGAGGCTCACCAGTTGGTTGTGAGACCCTTCACAGGCCCAGCTTCAGAGAAATGTTCAGTTTCTCAGGGACTTTTTCAGTTTCTGCCTAAATTTCTTCCCACCCAGGCTTGCTGCATTTCCACCATGAACACGTGGCATCAAATCACGCTGTTACTCCTGTTGACCAGATCGCCCACAAACAGCTGCAGAAGGACCCAGTCATGTCTGATGGGACTTATCTTTAGGTATTTGGACTAAGCAATGCATCACCCCTTCTGTCAGCCCAGCAAAAAGCAGTGAGGCGATACTGGGGCTCGCACGAGGAGAACACCATCAGGACAGCAGAACATTTCTCGTCAGGACTGAGATAAGTCTTACATCTGCATCGATGCCAAGCGACTCCGATTTTCTCACCTCTCTGTGCGTTACGACGTTTATTCACAACTGTTGTTTTGGTGTGGAGAGTGTGGTAAACAAGGCTGTATCTGAAAAGTCACTAATTTTGTTAATCTAATAGAGGAAGGAAAACATTCCTGGCATTATGGTTTTATCAGCTTATAAACATGTGGTAGAAGCCTACATGCCTTAGAATAACATCAGAAACAAGACTGGGAAAGGAAACATTGAGCTCCGGATGCTTTGGTAAAGACAACCAGCAGCATAGCACATCGTGTAACCTCAGAGCATTTCCCACTCCTCATCTCTGCAAAATGCGATTAAATATTCCTAAAATTTAGGGGCTGCTAATTAATTAAAAAAAAAAAAAAGAAAAAAGAAAAAAAGAAAAAAGAAAAAAATCCTTATCAACTGATTATCCAGCCTTTACTTGAAGGAATTCCCCATGCTTTATCCCAAAGGAAGGGTTAGAAAGTTAATCAAAATGTGTTAAGTGTGTATAATTTGGCCCATTTTGCAGATGGAAAAAAAGTATCTTTTCCAAGGAAAATGTTTCATGGAACCAGTAGCAAATATCTAATGCCTAATTTTTTTGAATGCAGCAGATGTTGACTGAAGAGAACTGTTCATACACTTAAACGTATTCGTGTCTGAAACAAAACAAAACAAAACAAAACAAAAACTAAATATTTTAACTTTTATTGACTGCAGAAAATAAAAATACATCATTATCTCCTTGCTTGGTACCGTGCCTTCAGCCGTGACATTGTTCACAGGTGCT
The DNA here is from genome assembly GCF_011077185.1 of Oxyura jamaicensis. NCBI lineage: Eukaryota > Metazoa > Chordata > Aves > Anseriformes > Anatidae > Oxyura > Oxyura jamaicensis. The sequence continues at coordinate 18,039,743 of NC_048903.1, read as the reverse complement.
CCTGCCCCAGCTGCTCAGCCTGAGCTTTCTGGGTAACTGGATATTTCATTCTCCTGAAGCTGAGCTGTAGAGTCCTATCTAGATGTGTTGTTTCTGGCCCTTCAAGGTGCGAGCAGGATGAGACCAACAGCTTTCATCCTTCTCCCATCCCTTTCATCCTTTCATGCCTCCTGACACACAGAATTTTGCTGGGTTCAGTGAACCAGGGCTTGCTCAAATGACAGTCATGTGAGAGTTGAAACCAAGCCAAAATCTGTGCTGAGGTTTATTTGCTCATGAAAGTGATGTTTCCTCCTATCTGAGACTGAGAGGTTTTGGAAATTATAGCTCTCTTCTCTATAGCACTCAAGGGTACCTCTCACCTCATTTCAGGTATGGGAGAAACTCATTTGTATGGTGTTCGTTGGTATTCAGGTCACTCATATAATAGCAGGGATTTTTTTTTTTAATTTTTATTTTTTTACTGTATAATGTAGCATCTATAATTTTGTTAATTTCTTAAAAAATCTTAAATTATGGTTTGGGTTGCTGAGTTTAAATTAGTCTTTTCTTAAAAGACAGGATCAAGAGTCCGAGAAGCAACAAAGAATTTGAAAATCTCAATTTTGGGTGGTGAATGGCACCACCTTAAAACTACCAGAATTAGCTTATGCTGTCTTCTACTTGTGTGGGTGTCTTTTTTTCACCAGTGCTGGACTTCCTGCTTTGGCAGAGATTGGCTAAGATCCCCTTTCAGCTCTGTTTTGAAGAGTCAAACTTTACAGGGATATGGGCAGTTAATTATACTTGCAATTGAAAACTAATTAACAATTTATAAAGTCAGTTTTATGGAGTGAGCTCTCTGAGTGCCACAGAAGGTTCCTCCATAGTCATGAGACCACAAAGGCTATAAATTTACAATGTATTTTAGAAAAAAAAATAATAATAATAAAAGACAAACAGATGACAATAAAGGGAAATGAATGAATGAATAAATAAATAAATAAATAAATAAATAAATAAATAAATAAATAACTTTCAAGACTAAAGGCTGGATGGGAAAACTAAGGTCAGCACTCAGGCAGAAGGGAGAAAAGGAGGGCAAAAAGTTAGTCATTGTGATGGAGCCCAGATATGCCAGAGATGCCCATGAATGTGGAAACCAGAGTCACTTGGTCATGTGCAAAAGAAATCTGTACCTTTTTGAGTCTCTCCACATGGTGAATCATTCTGCAGAGGCAAAACTTCACTCCAGCCCTCAGGGCTGGCACAGCATGGGCTGCAACCAGCCCTTCTGTCAACATCGTCTTGCTCAAATCCCATCCGATGGGCCTCTGTCTGCAAACCCCAGTTCTAACACCTCTACCAAGTGGGTGGCCTTGCTCCAGAAGTCCCTCATCAGGCTCAGATGTCGCAGGGGATGTGACAAGAACCTCAGCCCCAGGTTTATCCTGCACAGGGCCATTTCTGAGTTGCTCTGACCAAAGCGTTTGGGGTCAGGACTCAAGACGTGCTGTCCCACATGCATCTCCTGAGTAATATATAAGAGGACACTCCAGAAGAGCGCGGCACTCCTACTTTCCACTCGATATCTTTCCTGGAAAACATGATAAATATGTGAGCGAAGCTGCTGGGACATGTCAGATAAGCATCTCCACCCCCTGCTGCGGATTAAGGAAAAAAAAAAAAAAAAAAAAAGCCATTCACTGCTCAGCATATTTGGAAAGTCTCTTGTACACAGAGCAGACACCTCCAGACGTCTCCATCGGTGACGTTATTTATAAGTGGACCAAACGGCTTGTTAGGCTAATTGCTCCTGGAGGGATTTAACTCTATTGAGAAGGCCTGAACAGGGCTCAACTGTTCCAGAGCATTAGCTGCCACTCCTCCCCTTGATTTACATCACTCGTAAAATTTTATGGCCAGATTAGAATGAACTTCACTTGCACTGTGTTTTTAGGAAGGTTTTTGTGCCGAAGAAAATGAAAAATCAATGCTGTAACTAATCACAACCTCAACCAGGAAAGGAAAATCCCTCCAATGGAGGGGGGGACGACCCAACCCCCCCCCCCAGAACAGATGCCTTTGGAGGCCCTGCTTCGGACACCTGAGCTCTTAGTCTAAGCATGTTGGGAAAGCAGCAATAATTAAAAAAGCCACAATTTAGGGAAGAGCAATTTTGGATGGAGAAAGACTAATGCGGCTTTTTATGGTAAACAAGAGGGAGCACAAGGGTTCCAGTAAATAGGAGAAGGGAGTGGGTGGTTATCAGTCACTTAGTCTGGAATGTCTTTGAGTCATTTGGCTGCTGAGCTCATTTTTATGGAGGGAAAAGTCTACTTTTGAAATAATTGGTTGCTTTGCGGAGATAATTTGGCCATAGTGTGCATTTTTTTGGATAAATTATGGACCTCCCTGGGCTTCAGTTAATCAGTCACCTTTCTTTACCAGCTGTAAAGCTAGGACATAAATCCAAACAAAAAAAAATTCTTTTTTTCTTCTTTCTTTTTACCAGTGAAATACAGCATCGCTGCAAATGGCCTTTATATCTATGCATACATGAAAGGCTGAAAAAAAGGAAGGAGAATAAATAAGCCTAGTAAAATATTTACCGTTCTAGACATCAGTAGCCAGGGCCAGATTGATGGGAAATGCTTAGTTTGGGGCTGACAGCCTCTAAATGACCTCGTTACAAGTGCCTCAGTCTTGAAATTTAACATGCACACAAGTTCCAGTGGGACGTGCAAGCGTTTTGTGCAAGGATTTTGCCGTGTCAGGCACTGGCCCATTGACAGCAACAGGAATTACAGGTGCTCGGTTCCTCCCAGATGTGCAAAACGCAGATGCTGGAGAGCAGCTCATCCCAACAAGGCTCCAGCTGCCCCCCTTCGTGCTGGACGAGAGCAGATCTTATGCTACATTTCACTTCTGGCCAGGATTTTCCTCCATTTACTGCTTTTTTGCTCAAAATTAATGCTTTTGGGCTGCAGAAGCATTTCCCAAGATGGATTTTTCCACCAAGAAAGGAGCCACAAGAGAAGGACCACTTCATACAGTCAAAGCGTGGGGCTTGGTAGATTTATTTTAAATTAAATAAGTTCTTCCATGTGTCCTGGACACAAGCTCACTATAAACTAATTTGAAATCCATGGAGAAAACCCCCAGCAGTCAATTTTTCAGTCCTTCAAGCTGAAATACCTTACCAGTAGTTCATCACCTGGCAAATAAACCTGCCAGCTCAAAACTTTATTAATCATTTTCTGTACCCTGCTTGAACTTTTCTAGACTGAACTCGGGAGTACTCTAATTCTCCATCCACTGGTACCAAAAGAAACAAGTAAAAAGCACGGAAGGAGAGGAGTGAAGGCATCATCCTCCTCTACCTCTTCCACTGCTGGAACAGATGCTTCAGAGATGATGTTTTGGGGGAGATAACTGCTGTGTGTCCCACAGTATTCCTTGATGTAGCCCAATTACTGCCAGCTAGAAACAGCCAATAACTTGCCTTATGAGATGGATTTTAAGTTTTGGAATTGGACATGGAATTTTTTTACATCAATTTCTCCAATTATTACTCCAGTGTAACAATTCACCATTTTTCTCATTATCTACATTCGCTGAGAGAAGCACACCTCCAAAGATCTTGCTTGATTATGTGCCTATATATCTTCTAAATTTTAATATTTTAATCTAATAAGAAAAAAAAAAAAAAAAAAAGCAAAAAGGAAGGATGGTAAAAATTGCACAGAAGAAAAAAAAAGTAGCAGATGTTCCTGAGATCATAGCAAAACAAAGCCACATACTTAGTAGGAACAAATTGTGATGTATAACATTGTTATTTTTCTAACCTTTCTAAAATTACCTATTTGACTGATTTCTTATGTGTAAAAAGAGGCATAAGGCCTTTGCTTCTGTCAAAGTACCATTGTCTCAAATAATTTAGAAGCTCTCTGTTTCAGTGCAACGAGGCTTCCAGCACACAGACAGATTTAAGACACCTTTAAATTTGTGCAAGACTCCCAAGAATGTGTTTCTTAATACCACTGTAACCAGAGATGTATTTATCGGAGAAGTCCGGCTAAGATCCAAAGCTCTGAATCAATGCCTGTCCCAAAAGAAACGCAGTCATAAGGCTGCTTCACGCACACAGCTGATGGCTCGGGGGGCAAGGAAGGGCTCCATGGCTAAATCTGTGTGGGGTGCAGCTCACAGACACCAGTTCCACCAGCATGGCACCACAGCCTTGAGAAACTGCTAAATAGGAGGGCTGAATAAATGACAAAAGCCTTATTTGCCCAAAGGCCTTTGTTCGATAACACATCCCACATCTGAAGTCATGGCTGTGGTAAACATAAGCTCAATGATTTTACATTCCGGCACTGGATACCTATTCTGCTATATCATTGCTGTAGTAATAAGTGCATTTTTTTTTTCTAAAAAAAAAAAAAAAGGAGAAAGTCTTCTTAAAGTCTATTTAATTCTCCTTCAGTGTTAACTGAAGCAGATATAAAAATATGTATGTAATGTATATGTACATATATATAAAATCTTCCATGTAACTATTTTCTGATTTTGCGTATTACAAATAAGCTTAATTTGCAGTACATAATGGCAAGATGTAACTGGGTAGAGAATGGACTGTAGGTTACTTTGGCCAGTGACTACCAGTGACTAACATGGATGTTGTGATGAATATGGCATCCAAGTTCAAGTGAATGATGAGAAATTCAGCTTGTCATTGTAATTGAACTACCAGACGCTGGCTTCCCTTCAGACAAAGGAAAACGTATCACTTATTTCATTAGCCTATACATAAATGCTATGTCCTAGAGGACAACTCATTTAGATGAGTTTTCTCCTAGTTCTTCAACTTCTCATGCAGTTATAGACAAGACTGTCAAATCAGTGTAGTTTCCTGTAATAGCTTATGTCCATGTTTTAATGACTAAAACCAGAAATTTCAGAAAGATAGAGCTTTTATTTCAAAAACAAATCTGAAGGGACAAAGGAACTGCTGTGTGGGTGAGAGTTCCATGTAGCCCCATGTCCCGGTCTTCAAGGTGAGGAGTAGCTGGCAGTTCAGGAAAAATACCAAAAGACAGCGTAGAGCAATCCTTCTTTGTGCAAACTTTCTGCAGTCAGCTGTTCAGAAATTTCCTCTAAATTGCCTCCAGACCACCACGGTTAGCAACCACTAAGAGATCCACAAGTAAAAATGTATCTCATTTTTCTCCAAATCCTCTCACAAATTCTTTTTCTCCAAATCCTTTCCCACCCTTGACCTCCTGTGACTTTGAGTCCCATACTCAAAACTGTGCATTTTGCAGGAAATAGCATTTCTTGAAAGCTTCTGCCTGTTAATACCGCTGGGACAAGCTTGCAAAAGCTCACGGAGGAGAGCCGTCGCTCACAGGGCGCTGGGAGGAAAGGTTGGGTCCGTTGGCTTTGGAACTGAGCTGCAAATTTGGAACCAGCTGAGCGGCTTCATCCCTGCAAGAAGAACAGCAATGCTGAGCTGGCATCCTGCGGCGATGGGGAAGAACCAGACCCCCTCTTTTTATTTTCTGACATGGTTTTGATTGGGAAGTAAATATGAGATGGGAACCTAGACAGATTTTGTCAGAATTGTCAAATTTAGCCTGCCTGGGGTAGGTCTAGAAATCTCCAGGACAGTCTGGAATTACAGAGCGTGCCTGGTTTGAGTTGTACCTGAGGCTTTCCATGCAGGGTCATCTCTTGCACAATGCAGAGTTTAACAGCCCATGAAGGGAGTGAAACAGGTATCTGGCAGCAGCTACAGGCCAAGTTTTTCAAGTTCAGTGTGCATTTTGGGGCTTAGTGACCTATTTTATGTGCTTTAGAAGTGTCTGCTTTTCAGAAGGAGCTGAGCTCTCAATTTTCTGAAAGTCATCCATGGCATCTGCTCTGACAGCCAATTATCGGTGTTTATTTTAAAAAGCAATCTAAATGTAAACAAGCAAACTTGTCTTTTTTATGAGAGAAAAGGCTTAACAGGGAAAAGGCTCCAGGAAAAGATGGAGGTAATTGTGGCAAGAGAAACAGCAACTCACTGAAAAGCATGTATTTTGTCGATATAACCCTTTCCCCTAGAAGAGCCATTCCTGTATTGATTTTCTGAACATTTATCTGTGTTGTTCTCTAGTCCGACACATACTTGTGTGAGCAAATGTCACACCATAAATGGTTAGCCTGCTGTTTCAAGTAAAGAACTCATTCTATTTAAAATGTGAAAGATTGCCTAAACAAGATGCTCTCCGGAGTAAAACTTCCACCAACATATAAATCTATATGGAGACCTATATAAATACCTACATAAACCTATATAACTAACAACTGAACAAGTGCCTATGGTTTGTTTGCATGCACAAAGTGCTTGCACAATCGTTCTTTTTCAAATAACATGTATTCAAAGTAATAAACATATTGAGCATTAAATGAACATTTCTTTACACAAAATAAAATTTCTGTGCATTTACACATCAGCTATGTGTGGAGCTGTAGCCACATGGGTCAATAGAAGAGGCAGGGAATTCTCTACCTCTTCTTGGCCACCATTATTTTACCTGTAATAAAATTCAGCCAAGCCCCAGCCTTGCGTTAGCCCGTTCAGACGGAAATCTGCAATGCACTCATGGAAAACGCCACTTCCAGTCAGGCCATTATACACCACAGGGCAAGCTTGCTTATCCAGCCTCGCAGAAACATCGAAGTATTTGCCACCTTTGGTAAGAGTAAAAAGGGAAGAATGTCTCCAATCTTCAATCGTATTTAATCTATAAAAATTATGAGATCTACTATTTTTATGGTTCTATTCTTATGCTTTTGTAAAGAGCATTAGTTTTCCTCTCTGCTTTGTAAATTGCATAAGATCTTTGAGCAAGGCATATTTTCAGAACTGCGTTTAGCTTACCAGCAGTAAAACTGACTCTGTATTCATCCTTGATAACACCATCATCAGCCATCTCGGCCAGTGAGGCATTGGACCACTCAATCCCGGCCTTCTTCCCATCAGGGAAAAAAACATAACCTACAGTGAGGCTGAAAGGGAAAGAAATGGAGCAGAGCTAAAATTCAATCAAAGCTCAAATGGACCAGCACGCTGGCCTATATATATATATTTATATATAAAAATTGTTATATTTTGGGATCTTGCGAAGGCTGAGCAGGGGATACCATGCATGCAGGAAAGGAGATGAGGAGTGCAGGACTGACTGTGAAGTGGGAAGGATCGACAGGCAGGTCACTTGTTCCCACTTGGTCACAGAGCTGAAGGGCCAAGAATGCAGGGATTTAAGCTCCCCACTCTCCCCAGAAGCATAACATTAGGCTGAAAAATAGCTGGAAGTTCTCGATTTGTAGCTCTAAATCATCTAGACAGTAAGACAGACAGCTGCATCAGCCAAACAATAATTGAGTGGAAAGGAAGCAATCAGAGGTAAAAGCCGTCCTTCTAACTAATTGCAAATGGAAAACTCGGCAGAGGGAGTGGAAAGCATGGAAAAAAAGGGTGTGGATGGAAATCTGGCAAGAATGTGCATAAAGTTATCTTGCAGAGCAACTTCTGTCACCTTTGAGATACATGTTTTCATCCGTGTAAACTTCCTTGGTTACTTACTTAGTTGTGGTAGCTGGCATATTTATAACCGTTAAATGTGCTGCAGTCCCATCCTGAAAGAGCAATAGAGAAAAAGCAGCCTGATTTTTGTGGATCATATGCTGACTTGACCAGGAAGACACTGGATACAACTCAGATTACACAGGGTGCTATTACTTGATACTTTTAAATCTTCTCGGTACACCTGCCATGAAAATCTGGCTGCAAATGAAAGTCCAGGAATATAAACCAGACACATTAAGAACAAATTAAGGACAGTAATGCAATTAAAAGTCCACAGCAAGCAGACATAAAAGGAGGAAAACAATACGTGCAGAGATCTCAGCTAGCTGTGTTCAAAACTGCTGGGCAGCCTCTCAAAACTGGCCCTGCTTTGACCAGACATCTCTTCTAACCTTACTATCCTATGCCTGAGAGCAGTATGCAGGAAAAATATTAAATAAGAAGGAGCTGGAATCTCGTGGTTTTATTCATTTTTATTCCATCCTGGAGTCTGAATCCCTCCATGCTCTCCCTGAGCTGCTTGGAAGCAAGTCTAAGCCTATGCTGCCATGTTATAAATGTACACATATTTCAAACTTCAATCAGTGATTAATTCCTTTTTAACAAACAGTCATATGGATTTTAATTAGGAGGGGAAGAGCAGCAGCCATTTTGAGTCCTGAATAGCTATAAGGAAAAAGGAGAGGTTAATGACCAATCAGGCACACCACAGCACAAATCTAGAGTCTTATTACAAGGTACACAGGCATAAGTTCAATCACATCAGTGACTGGATCTGCACATATGTGGGATTTTCCAAGGTGTGTTTTTCTCTTGGCCAACATATACCCAGGAAAGAATTTTCTTCTGCCTTCGGTCTTAACTCCTGTAATGCTGCCTCTAACAGTGAATTTAGACTTCTTTAGGCCTGCACTGGTGAAGGAAATGCCTTTTCAGAAGCATCTGCTCAGGTTGCATGCCAGCTTGTATTGCCAGGGTTCAGAATTTCCCCAGGCTGTGCTCTCAGCGGCCACTCCTCCAGCACAGCCACAACAGCAAAGCAAGGAATTAGAGCTGAGCACAAGCAGAAATATTTGCTGACTGGTGTCATAAAGGCTTAAGAAGCCTACAAATATCTCAGGCTCTCAGTTACTGTGAATCAGCACTGCATCACCTCCACTGAGCCCTGGATATCTGCAGCAGGAGAGAATCTGTCCTGTAAAGCTGCCTATTTATTTTTTTTTCTAAAAAATCCAAAGAAAACAGTCTCAAATTGCCAAAACAATTCTTGATTTAAACCATGTAGCAAAATCTCATTTTTTACACACCTGGCTCTGCTTTTGAGAGGTGCTTGCAACATTGATATGTGCTAATGATAGCACAACTGACCATACATCATGGGTGATCCCAATGCATTATGTCCAGATACTCAACTATGACTGATACGCTCAGAAACACCTCCAATGCCATGGTTAAATAGCAATTGTCATGTTAATACCTACCTCAAAATGTGCCAAAATCATAACATAACGGTAAATCTCAGACCAGTTCCGGACACCTGCAAAGAAGAACAAAGTCACACACCCTAAAGTTTGCCATTGCTGGAAAACATGAAGCTATAGACCTGACTTAACATTAACTTTGGATAAAAAAGTTATATCCACTAGCTGATAACATGCTAAGCATATGCACGTCCCCAAAGCAGCAATGGAATTGTTCCTCTTTTTCCATTGATTCAAGGTCACTAGAATTGAAAGGGGAGCAGACTAACATGCCAAGTCAGACTGACAACAGGTTTACATATTGACCAAACTAGGAAAATGTCACCAAAAATATTTTAACATCTCCAAGTGTGTCAGTGCCTTTGCAGCAGCTCAGGAGGCTTGAATGGACCAAATTCTCTCCATCGCAAATCTCTACATTTATCTGACCCAGCTGACAAATGACATTTAACCGTAAAAATGGAATTTCCTGTGAAATGTCTTTACTTATGGCCCTTTGTGAAACTGGCTATTTCTAAAGACAATTTTTAACCTGACTGTCCTAGCAGTAACAGCAGTAAAGGCTGCTGAGCAAGGGAAATGTTTCTGCTGCTGTTACCGTAAGAGTGGCTCCGAATGCCTTTGAGAGAAAGTTCAGTTTTCTCATGATTTTCTATTTCAATTTCTCCAACAGACTGACCCCACTGCTCATGTCGGAAATGTTGTTCCCTCTGTCTAGAAGAAAGAAAAGGGTGAATCAACACAGGCAAAATAAAGCTGCTGGTAAGGAGGCCACACTGCTGATCTGATGGATTTACATCCCAAAATGAAGGAGAGATTTCAAGAGCGTCTGGATCACAGCTATGCCAGATTCTACACATTAGCCAACACTTTCACATTTCCCCGTACAAAATGCCTGCTACCTGTAACCACACAGGCCAGACCCTCAAGAGGTCTGTAGAATAATTACTATTAACCCCAGAAGACCTTACTCTCGCCTCTCACTTTTTGACCCTTTGGAAAAACTCAATGGTCCATGGTTCCTGGGCAAAAGCGCGGGCAAATGTGCTGGGGTGACTGTCGACACTGAAGTTGAAGACTTCTGTGAAGTTCTCCCAGCTAGAAAAAGAAGGGAAAAACCAAAAGCCATTATTAGGTTGCAGGTCGCATAAGGCCAAGTTGTGTGCTTGCTACTCTGACCATGGTGAACATTGCACGTTATTGTGTTAGGAAATTTCTGATTTATGCAACTTTTAGTATGTTATTGGTTATCAAGAAAACAAATGAAAGGAAACAGAGCATGGAAATGATGGCCTGTAAAACAGCACAGCAAGGGTCCACAGATTACCAAGGAAGGGAAGTTGGGAGGGCAGAGCTTCAAGCAAAAGGATAAGGATGCTGCTTTCTCTCATGTGGTCTGTTCAGAGGTACAAATGTGGCACTGTGCCAGAAATGCTGTGCTATTTCAACAGCAAATCATTTTTAATCAGACAACTAGAGTCCATAAACCAGGCAGGATTTGCGTTGCTGGGAAGTGATGGCAGAACAAGAAAGCAGAGGCAAGGGTTTACTTTGTGCACATGACCCTTTGAAAACAGCAATGTGGAAAAGAGAAACAAAACCACAAATAAGTATTTTTGAATAAAGAATGTGGTTTGGAGCTCTTTTTCTTATGTACTGTTTCCTGGTTGTGTGAGCAAAGCTCCTATGGAAATATATGCTAGAATCGTTCTATGACTGTTAATTATTCAGGTTTTATTTCTATTAATAGAAAAAATGCAGGAAACAATTCCAGACAACAGCACCAATGTATTTTGGGACTCTAGCACTCTGTAGGAGCTCTAAAATCCTTTTAAAGCAGTTTCTCCAAATAAAAATACACCAGATACTGAAGTCTTTGGTGTGATAACTTCCTAAATAACAAATAGTGAGGTTACCACTTTGCAGTCAGTTTGGTTTCATTTCCTGAAGAACCAAACCTCTAACCACAAACCTCCTATACATCCCAAAGCAACGTGAAATGCTCTTACTGAAGAGAGAATTTAACTGGTACAAGTTCTCCTTCTTCTTCACTCCACTGCTGTCGGTAGGGACCTTTTCTGTAAGACAAAGCACTATAATTTTGTAACATCCCTAAAGAGCAAAATGTTCCTTACACGTTTGATAATGGAATCAACAGGACACTGCAGAAGAATGATGATATTGATGCTAAGGTAGAATAGTAATCCTCTATTACAACCCCACACTGGCTGTAGATATTACCAGCTGTATTTTCACTGCATAGAAAGCACTGTGTCCTATTGTTACCAAGTTGCATTTGGTTCAAGTGGTTAATTAAATTTTCAGATAGTGTTCAAAAAACCTTGGTCTTCTGTGCATGAAACAATAAAGTGCTGTAGTACCTAAGTAATCCATCGAAGCTTATTTTCCAGCATGCTTGGAGCTCTAAGTACTCAATAGTGAGCCCTCCTCCACTCCAAATCTCTTCAGATTCATCACTCACCATCATGTTTGGATGTTGTGGGTGCTAAAAAGACATTTCAGGGAAAACATTTGTGTAAGTCATATCTGGGGATGCAACAAGGGTGAATTGCTCTCTGATAGTCCTCTGCAGGAGGAATGTATGATTGAATTGGCTTTTCGGTTCCGCCTGCTTTCTGGTAACCACATATTGGAAAAGGAAAATTCCATCTAAAACACCAGAGTTATCAGATAGCATGTAATTGCTTCAAATAATACAACTGAATTACTTGTGTGAAGGGAGACCACCGTAAAAGCTCAGCTCCTTACGCTCTGTCAGACTTACAGCCAAGCAGATACAGGGCTCAGGGACCGTTTTTCTGCCAGTGACTGCTGCTGTTATCACTGGAAGGGAACTCCAGAGACAGGCTTTAAGAAGGAAGACCAAGCATCACTTGTAACATCAGTGCCTTTAGTCACAGCACCAATGTTTTACTGCTAGGATGTTAATGAAGTGAAGATGCAGAGCACATCAGTTTTTGCTTGGGCTCCTAACACGGGTTCAAGATTGGAGTTAAGCACTGCTCTTGAATGTCAGCCCACTCCACTACTTACCTCAAACTCTCCTATTCCATCCACCCTCAGGAAGAGCCACATCTCACAGATCCCATGAGGACGTTTGGCAAGGCGAGCAATCACAAAGGTCTTGTTGGTCTCCACAAAGCCCGTGAAGTAAACCGAATCGAACGCCTAGGGAAAGGAAACAGATTTCAGCTCCAGCTGGAGGCAGGAAGGGAGGGGGAGAAGACGAGTAATTTTTAGTTTTCCATGTTTCGTTTTAGGAGCTGAATTTTACTTTCACTTTCTGTATCTAATACCACACTGTTCATTGACCCCAAAGCTTTATCCCCTTCTTCTTTGCCCATTTCCTCATCAGGACCAACACAGAAAGCAGAGAGGGAGCAGCTGAGAAGCAGTTTTAGAGAGGGACCACAATTATCGCATGGCTGCCACAGACAAGGAGAACTATTACTGAGAAGTAAAATGACTATTTTGCAATGGGATGTTCCCTTGACCAAAATCCTTACAAAATATGTCCTAAAAAAGACTGTGAAAAGGGCATTGAGCCCCAAATATGCTGCTTCCCCATCTAGCTCCAAATTGAATACAGGACAACTTATATTTACAGGAAATGTAGAACTAAAAATGAAAAAGAAAGAAAACGAGAGCAAGCCGTAGAAAACCTAGCACTTCACTGCCATGATTACCACTTGGGCTAGGGACAGAAGTCCACAACTTCAAATTCAGATGTGTACTTTAATGTATATGTGCGGAACACAAAGCAAACTTTTCCAAGCTGGAACATGGAAATTAAGATTTATGTATGCATGTTGGGCATGGATAAAGTTCTGCTTCTAAAAATGTATCTATCATAAGATGCCAAAAAATACTAAAACCTGATGATTTTAGTCCTTATGCACACAGGTAAGAGGGTATTTTAATGACACAGAGTGAGCCTACTGGATGCCAGAGGGATCACTTCTGGAAGGTTTTCCCAGATCATTTTTTACCTGTCTTGTAAATGTTGCTCCAGGTCAAAAAACAAACTGAAAAAACCTCCTTCTGGAAGGTTTCCTTTCTGGAAAAAACTGCAAGGGACAGTCCAGTTGACATCTCCACCACGCCCTCCCAGGGATGTGTTGAGTGGAGAAGGATGTGGGTCAGGCTGTGAGGGATGCCCAGCATCAGGATGCAGGGGCTGGGGACTCCTGGGGGTGCAGGTCCTAGAGGTGCTGGGGTGCAGGGGACACAGAAGGGTGTGGGTCCGGCACACAGGGTTCCTGAGGGTGTGCGTCCAGGGGGAAGAGGAGTTCGGAGGTTATGTGCATCTCAGGGGATGGAGGGGATGGTGGTGCTTGGGATGGGGTCGCAGTGGGACAGGGGTGCTGGGGAGATAGGGTGCCAAGAAAAGGGGGTGCCAGGGAAAGAGGTGCCGGGGAAAGGGGTGCCAGGGAAAAGGGTGCCAGGGAATGGAGTGCCAGGGAAAGGGGTGCCAAGGAAAGGGGTGCCAGGGAAGGGGGTGCCGGTACAAGGAGTGCCAGGGACGCTGCACGACACTCACATGAGGGTCAGGCCAAATCAGGCGCGGCCTGCGGGGCTCCTCGGTCCCTCCGGCGACCACCCGCTGCCGCCAAGCTCCGTGGAAGAGCAGGAGCCCGGCCAGAGCCCAGCGCTTCAGCGGGACCCGAGCTGCGGGGCCGGCCGCCCTCAGCGCCCCGAGCAGCGCCAGCAGCGCGGCCGCCAGCAGCGCCAGCAGCGCCGGCATCGCGGGGCCGGCCTGAGGGGGGGGGGTCCCGAGCCGAGCCGGGGGGTCCCAGAGCCGGGATGGGGGGCTCAGAGCCGGGATAGGGGTCTTGGAGCCGGGATAGGGGGCTCGGAGCCGGGCTGGAAGCCGCAGCAAGGCCTCGCCCGCAGGGGCAGAGCCGGCTCCGGCTGCCGCCAAACCCCGCCTCGGAGCCGGAGCTGAGGGCGCTTTCGTCGGCTCGGCCGTGCGGCTGAAGGTTGAGGCCGTTCCCGGTCTCTTGGTCGGGACATCAGTGCCTGGTTTGGGGTTTCTGGCCCGGTTTCGCTGGGCTCTCAGCTTCTGTGGGTGTTCATTGCCAGCTCCAGGCGATGGGCATGGAAAAGGCTTGGCAGCGCTCTTTGGATAAGCCACCAGCAAGACTGGCAGCGGGCAGCCTTTCAACCTCCTTCGCAGGTGCCATTTCTGGAAGCTGTATTTTTGATGGCTTTTGGCAGGCTGCACAATAGGTCCTTTTATTCCTCGTCTCATTTCCCTGCTCTAGATTAAATCCAGTCTCTCAGGAAAGGTTGAAGTGCAGATGCTCCTGCTTGGGAGAAAGATGGGTCTCTCTGCCTCCCCGCTTTCGTTTTTCTGAGTGACTGGACTCTGATAGTCCTACAGATTTCTCATTCGGATTATATATCTTTTTAGGGGACTGATGTGCATTTCCTCTGCCCCTATGTTCATGTTTCTATCTATTCTTCAAAAGTCTTTAGTGGCTTAATGTTCATTTTATCTTCTTAAAAAGCTTCCTTACTTATACGCAGTTCCCTTTTTCTGAGACTGGGCACAATAGCAAATTATTGCTTTATTGCTATCATCAGGCATCAAGAGTAGAAGGGCAGGAACTCAAAAGTAGAAGGCACCAGAGACAACGAGGTTCAGAAATTTATTTCAGTAAATCGCCATCACTTCAGTTAATATTCAAGGAGCAAGTGTTAAAGTTAACCACATACAGTAGGCAGAGAGCCAGAGAGAAAAAAAAAATATTTTCTTGTTTCAGATTGTGCCACAGAGGGACGGAAAACCGTCACAAAATAGGAGACGTGTCACAATGTTATCACTCTGCACCTGCAACAGAGCGGATAATGGTTCAGAACAGAGAAAGGCTGCGAGGGAACGGATTATGAAAAACAGCTTTTATTTTTAGTTAAAATGTAAATAAAACATTGACACAAAACAACGTTTAATGGGGAAGCATCCACACAAATGACAAATCTCTGGCACCTTACAAACATGCATAATTAAACCATCAACAGTGCTAGTCAGCTTGAGATGTAAGGGCCTGTGGCAAACGACATATTCCTGTAAACGCTTTCTTTTTATCCTAATGCAATCTGCGAGCAGCTTTACTGCCCTTTGCCAAACCGTTGGAGTCCTTATACAAATCATTTGAATTTCAGTATTTGCATTTCTAAGGGCAGGAACAAGGGCATGCATATTTCATATGTTCCTCCGACATGTGAAGTATTCAAAAACTCCCACAATTTAAACAACACGTTGGTTAAGGTATTGTGGCTGTCTCTGTGGAATCTATAACAGAGATAAGCCCCGTTCCTTCCTACGAGGACAGGAAGCATGGAAACAATTTGCTTCGTACAGCATTACGTTTCAACATTTCTTAGGTAATTTGTTTGAAGACTTGAAGTTATCTCTGGCAAACAATTTATCTTGGCAGCATTGTTTGCTGTGGAAGTGGGTTCCAAAACAGCAGGACTTGCAGAAGAATCGAAGTCCTGACATGTCTGGTAATGCTTTTCGCATGGCAAAAACAATGTCGTGCATATTAAAACGAGCCTGCATAAGCTCTGCTCTGCACACTTAGCAAAAATGTGGGGAGGAAAATATTTGACTGATTTGTTTGTTTTTGAGTTCAGGAGGAAATGAGAAACCTGCATAGTGCTAAAAATACAGAGAACAAAGCAAGATGAATCTAAGACTTTCTCGTTAGCATAAATTTGCTGACTTGCCTTTAAGCATCTGCCATATTAGCCGTGAAAATTCCCATTGTATAGTGAACATAGTGAACACCGCGCCTTTTAAAACCATCTGACTGGCAACAGAAATGGGTACAGTACAATTATATTCTATCAAAATGCCTCAGCGCCCTCAGAAATTGAGGTTAAAAATTCTGCAGTATCAGATTGAGTCCCTCACGGAATCTCTGAGGTCCAAACTGTTTCTCAAGGTCTTTGCACTTTAGTGAGCACAAACTATATTTGCTGTTTGAAGCTATCCAGTCTCTCTAGCACTGTTTGAGCAGAAATCAAAGCTAACATGAAAAAAAAAAAATGCTTCCTGGTCTTGAATCCTTAGAGAGCGGCAAATGAAAGTGGATTTTCAGAATTACATCCACAAATAATGGCTAGTGTCATGTGTATAGTACAAGACCCAGATGTGAATGAACTTTGAGAAGGCTCAGATCTGGGAGAGAATGTCCTAGTTTCAGCCTAACTTTACATCACGTGACATTATATAATTTATTTTTTAAAATGGTCAAATAACTGCTTTCTCTTTACACCTTTTCTCCTTCCATTTGCATCTGGAGAAGTGTACTCTGCCAATGTCAGCATGGCCAGTGTGACTAATACATTTTAAGATGCCCTACAGCTGCAGAAGTAAGTGAGGCACCATCCAGTGGACAAAAACAGTGACAAGAAGGGACACTGCAGTGAAGAATTATTAAACATCAGTTCCACCGAAATGGATTGCAACACTTCTACTGATTTAGAAGCTCTTCCTGGTAAAGCACATGCAGGAACTGCTGGAGCAAGTATCCAAACTTCTGGGCACAACAACATGCAGAGTCCTGTCTCGTCAAAACTGCTAAATATATAAAAAAAGAGAAAACTTTTTTTACATCTTCTGGGTAACAGTTGTGTATCAGCCATCCTGACACAGAAGCACAAACAAGCAGTATGTTTCCGTTTTCTTGAGGGTTAAGCTCATTAAGCACTGCATTATCATAAGTATCTACCCAAGAAAATATGGTTTGATTCCTTTTGCTTGGATAAATGACATATTAGTTATATTAAGGGAGAATATGGAGAGAGAAGGAAATTTTAGGAAAAGGTCAACTCTTATGATTTTGTGTGCATACATGTTTGCATACTGTCATTTCAATAGCAGAGTTTGGCAATAGAATAATTTCTTCCAGCTGAAGCCCAGCTGTTGGGTAATAGAAGACTACATACAAAAGCAAGCTGTCCTGAAATCCCTAATATTTCAAGACAGAAGCAGAATAAAATAAAATAAAATAAAATAAAATAAAATAAAATAAAATAAAATAAATAAATAGAAACACACTTAGACATGTAGGCGGCTGTATTTTATTGCACTTTTTTATTGCAGAACTCGTTATGCACTTACTGCCAATGTCCCACTAGATGGTGTTCATGCTACGAGAAGAAAAAAATCAGGATGGAAAAGTGTACCTGAGCTGTGATAATGTCATCCTTCTGCATTTTTTAAATGTGTTTTGAAATGCACCTTCAGCTCACACGCTGCCAAGATTGCTATTTTGCATCTCATTTTCAAGGCTACCGGGTATCTACTTTTCCTAATACGCTATGGAAAATACTGAATGATAGTTGTATGCTAGTATTTCCACATGAAACAATTCATCTAATTTAACTACAGATGTTGAGCCTAAACCAAATTGGTTCACCAATTTTGGTTCACCAAATTTAGTAAACAGGAACTGAGAAAGCTTCTAACTTAGGTGCCTCAAATCCTTCCCCTGAGACTCCCTGAACTAAAGAGCCGCGAAGAAACAAGACTCCCTGAACTCAAGAGGAGCCACGAAGAAACACCACTGTGACACCGAGCGTGGATCATCACAAAAATAACCCTTGGTGGACATCCTGAGGTAAAACCCCTGGGATCTGCAGCCAGTTATCACAGGGGCAGGTCGATGTGGTGCTGCTGGACTGTAATGCCACACAGAGGTACCACTTTAGAAGCTGTGAACACACTTCTAACGCAAAATGATGGTTTTATTGAACATTTGCGGGAAAAAACGCCAAGATTCTGCAGCCACATGGACCAGAGCCTACAAACCCCCACCCTCAGAGCCCCTCCTCCACACACACACTGAGGCGAAGCCCCGCCCACACGGGCATATAAACCGCCCCGCCGGCGTCGCGCGCTTGCGCACAACCCCTCCGCTAACCAACGCCTGCGCAGCGCACATAGGGACGGACCCTACCCGGGGCCGCGCTGGCGGGGCGCGGCGGGGGGGGGGGGGGGGGGAGTGGGGGCTCCGTGCTTCCGCCTCCCGCCGGTGCCGCCCCGGCCGCTTCCGGGAGTCGTCGGCTCCGCCGAGCGCCCGGCCCCGGCCCCGGGCACGGCGGCGGCCCCGGCCCTGCCCGGCCCGGCCCTGCAGCAGCGGCGGGGCTCGGCCCCAGGAGGCCGCTGAAGGAGGAGCCGGGAAGGTCGGTGCGGAGCCGGGAAGGTCAGTACTGGAAGGGAGAGGGGTCTTGATGGGTTTGGAGGCACGTTGGCTGCTCACGTTAACGGGGTCAAAGGAGGACTTTGGGAGCTGACGCTCTCCCGCTTCGAAAATGTACCGATAAAGCAGAGCTCTGATGATGATTTAATAAATTAAATGACAAGTTAGGGCTTTTAGGTCAGAGCTTAATGACTGAAAGCTCGTGGTGGCCGAAAGAAATTGATAACGCTTCTTATCTCTCTTTAAACTTCTCTTTTGCTCTAACTTAATACATTTTTTACCATATTCTTTCTTATGAATTCACTGTTTATGCCTTTCCTGAAAGCATAGAAAAGCAAATTGATATTGTACTGCAGCAGTTGGAAGGCTGAAGACGAAGAATGGAAAGGAAATGTGAGAGTTTATTTTTAATTGCTGTGAGGAACCAGTGAAAACAAAGGCTTTAGCGCTCTCCTAATCGATGCTGAAAATCACCAGTGCAAATATTTTAGCTTTGATCTGTGACGTTACTTTCTGTAACCTTGAAGGAAAAATCATATGTGGATACGGATGTAATAAGTGGCGGTCCCTGGTACTGCCACCCGGATACTGCAGTGCACTCAGTGAATGAGATACCCAGGCTCATCCTCAAGTGAATGTGAGGATACGGAATAAACTTATCAATGTAAAAACCGCAATAAAAAAAATGACACTCTAAAGAAGAACGTGAGGCAGCTGCCGTTGGCAAAGGAGTGAAACTTCCAGTTGCCACATAGCGATGTGATACTTGTTTAAGCTTTCTGGAGTCTAATCTGAACTTGAGCCTGTGGCCCTGTTGTTTTAAAAGAGGTAAGATACAAAGCCATAGCTCCCAGGGATTGAACTTGTGTCATTTCTTGAGTAAAGGTTGTTTGCTATTCCAGAAGTGTTTTGTCCTTGCTGTTGAAACCCAGTGAACTCATCGTGTATCAGATTGTGTGCATCTTTGGTGGGCTCTGAAGCCTCATGGAATAGGTTCCCTTTGATTTCCATATTTATGGAGGGGAAAAAAATATCAAAAAAAAGATATCTAACATCTCAGAAGTTATTTGGTATTTTGCTGAATATGGAAAAGTGACTTGGTACTGCAGATTTATCAGGTTTGTTGCTGACAAGCAAAACACTTTAATACATTTTACAGATGTGTGTTCTGAAGGCATGAAGAGTTTTTTCTGCATTTTTCATTTTTGTTTTACCCAGAACTCACATTTGTTTTCTTTTGTGGATGCTTATAAAGATGCTACCAGCATAAAGACACGGGCAATTAGATGAGCAGCTTACCTGCAAGACATCCATACTTTTGCTGAATTACTATATTCCTTTTCTCCGAGGTCATGCAGCACATCCACTTCTCAGAGCTGATAAGAAACTCTTCCAGTGTTTTCTGAGGCTTTCCATTTCCTGTACAGACTGGCGTAAGGAGAACCATTACAGTCGTTTTAAACTTGCCAGTTAAATATGCAGTTTACCGAAGATCATCCCTTGCATTTGTCCGTGGATGTGTGCATGTAGACAGCATCATGTTGGTGATGTGTTTCCACTGTAAATTGTCACTGTGCCTGCAACAGAGCAGGTGTGGTTCAGTAAAAGGAAGGGCTAAAAGGCATAAACGAGGAATTCCCAAGATAAATACAGTACAAAATATGTTAGAGCAAAATCAGGAAGGTTTTTAGAGAGGTGATGAGCCATGTCACCGAGGGTATGGGACAGAATCAGGGTTGTAGTTGATGAATTTATTTGGATTGTAGTTGCTGGACTGGTCCTGCTGAGTGGTAGCTGCTCCAAGCAGTTCTTGCACATCTCATGGTTGCTGAGAAAGCTTAACCTTGAAGTCGTAGTGCCGAGCGGAGTTCCCTGCTGCAGAGCTTCCTGCTGCAGAGCTAGGCTGTTGCTGGGGCTGACCTAAAGGCTTTTCAGTACAGTTAATGGTCAATGTAATTATTGGAGTAGTTTTATTTGTTTGCTGGGAGGTTGTTTGCCAGATAAGTCACTGAGCAGGGGTTGAAACGAGCCACAGTTTACTTATTAAGCATCTTTGCAATTGGGATTGCATGTATCTGTAATGAAAAGTAAGTTACCCAAATCAGGCGTGATTATCTTTAGAGGCTTGCTGATGGATATTTATTTATCTGCCAGCAGGGAGTGGTCCAAACTGCTGATGATTTCGGATACAGTAATAGGTTTGCCCATTTGGTTTACTTTTAAATTTTGCAGTTTTTATTGCAGTTAATGTTTAAGCTGTCTTATTTTAATGAGACTACGGTTCTGTAACCTTGATTTGCCACCAGTGCTGTGTTTGCTCTGTAGGATTTAAATCAATCGTATGTGAGTGCTGCATGATTGTTACCCTAGTGTGTGGTATCAGACAGCATCCCTAGGACTTTTCACTTGTCTGTACTTAAGTCAGCAGAGTTGAAATAAAAGCATTCTCTTTGCTTCATTGAGACTGAAGTATGAGGAATCGTAAGAACTGTCTTGTATAACTAGAAAGAAAAAGTGACCCAAAAAGATTTGGGTTTTAATGACTGCTTTTTAAACCTGAACATCAATTCTTATCTGTATATCTGTTTTTTTATTTTTTTCTAGAAAAATGTTTTTGCTTTTTTCCTCAAAAATGGTAGGGAAAAGGACTTAACATGTAAGTGCTCTTTTTTATTTAATGGACAGCAGAGGGGCTTCGTGACGCAATAGTTGTGGATATCATTCATCCTTCTGAAGCCCTAGGTACCCTTATTCCACTAAACCTACTGAAGGGAGGCTGATGCAGTGGTCTTCAGCCTCATTGGAGCACTGCAAGCATTTAACAAGACCATCTTTGCAGTGATCTCGAGTTTGTAATGTAACTTCGTATTTATTTTTTTATATATTGCCATGTGCCTTCTAAGCAGTCCGCTTGTCACTTCTTGTACTGTTATTCCAATGATATGTCCACTGTTAGGGCCCGTGTTCCATTAACAATGAGAGCAGGTCAGATAAGACATACCTAGCCTGAGAATTTCAAATAACACCTAAGAGTGGAACTATCAGATTAGATTTAATATAATCACCTGTGCAAATAGATGACATTTTGCATGAAATGTTGATTAATTCAGTGTTATCTTCCAGTGCCAGCTAACGACTTTTAAAAGGTCAAATTAAAATCTTGGCTCGGAGTATTAGGGTTTAAAGCATCATGCTGTGCCTGGAGATTTGGACTTCAAACGCAAAACAAAGATGCGTTGTAAATTTTGGTTAGGACAGGCAGCAAATAAATCAGCAGTCTACAGGAAAGCTGTGAGCATCTCAGTGGGGATGCAAAGCTCCTAATGAAACCGAAGTGCTTTTCAAACACTGATCCACTTCCCCTTGAAGGTGGACTGAAGTGGGGGCAGCCAGAGAGGAGAACAACGTCCAGGAGCAGGGGAAGTGGATGTGGAGGGAGGGATCACATGAGAACGAATCTGTTTCTGCACAAGCTGGACCACGATGGCACTTCCATGTAAACCAGTCGGGGGGATGCTGCAAGGAACCTTGACATTTTGACACAGATGATTAGGGCACTGACCAAACGAATCACGTCCCTGTCTTGTCAATGAGTTCACTGCTCGTAATTTCAAATGATTACTCTGACTTCAGTATTTCACCCGCAGAGGCTTAGCGTGTCGTCTTCTATTGCTTGTCATCCTCAGCTCGGAGAGCGGGTGGGTGATGCTGAGCGTGTATCACATTCATTTGCAGCGTGTCTTCTTTTTGTGAGTTTCTGCTCTGCTTCCACAAAATGCCACGTCAACGACAGCTTAATGACTGTGGGTTTCACAACATTGTGAAAACTTGTTTAACAAAAATATAAAAGGTTATTTATAAAGCAAAACAGAAAGCAGTCAGGAGCTTCGCTTAGTTATACGTGCATGAAAAGCACTTCCTTACCTTTTAGGCTATTATAGATTATGCAAGTTTCTTTAAATAAGACACGAGTCTTCTGATTTCCAGGGGATTTCTGTCTTGGTATAACTTCTTTGAACTGGGAAAAATTCAACATGTATTCTGAAGAACTCCATCAGTAGCGTTGCATTTGAAACAGCCAACTATTTTCAGAAGCTTTCCATTAAAAATGGGTTTGTTTTTGCTTTAGCTGTTAAATGCCAGAATCCTTACGTTACTCTCAAAATGCATTAATTTAAATGAACCTTCCAAAAATGAAGCTTCCCAGAGCTTATTTTAAATACTATAAAGTAAAACAACTGAAGAAATAAATCTAGGTACTTCCTCAGCCATAGGTAGACACAAATTTGAACTTCTTTCTACAAGCTGGTTGTCTTACCCTGTACTATATAAAACAAAGGAAGAAAGCCTTCCTTGATTGCGTATGCGAGATCTAATTGCAAGGCAGATGTTTGTTTGCAGCAATAGGACTGGGTAAGAGAAGAGCAATGGCAAAAAAAGTCCTTGTGCAGGGATCTCAACTTCATTTTTGTAAATAGAAACACTTTGTGAGCATGCATGTGCTCGCTAACTCTGCCAGTCAGAAACTCAGACCCCACACCTCTTATCTTGACTTCCCCAGCTAGGCATTTCACTCAGGGTTTTATTCTGCGGTCCTGCTTCAAATGCCATGTGGCATTTACCAAACGTTAACCGCTGAAATTTTCAGGCTTTGAAGCACCTGGCTCTCTAAATAAAATGTTTCTCCTCCTCTTTCATGACGAAGAAAAGTAAACCTCTAGACTGCTTAAAAAAAACACCGTCACTTCACACGGTCTGTGTGTTGGGCTTGAGTATTGCATCCTTGTAAAAAGGAAGGAATGTGATTCAAGTTTGTGAAACATTTGTGTTGTGAAATCAGCATGGTTAGAACAGCTCCTGCCAGCATTTCAGTCCTTATACTGCCCTGTGTAGCATAAGTCTCATGATAATTATTTGCCTCTCTGGTGGAATTCCAGCAAGGAGAGCTTTCTGAGTGCATATTTCCATTGGCATAACTGTGGGCCGTTTTCTTTTGTATACAGATTCTGGAAAAAGTAGCTTCTTCTTTTTAAATAGTTGAGTCTAATAATAGTTTAAAACAAATTTTAGTAGCTTGTCTTAAAATTACAAAAAGAAAAAAAGAAAAAAAAACATGCTTTTTACAAATAAAAAGCTTCCTGTAAGCAATGGAGTCAGTCAAAGTTAGGGATTTTTTTGGTGTAGTTTAGCTCCAAACCGTAGGGGAACAGCAAGCAGGAAAAACTTGCTAGCTACCTTAATTTGTAATGTTAAAATCTGGATATCCAACTCCATCTTAAAAAAATATATAAATAAAAATGAACAGGATAGATCTTGTTCACTGTTATTTGAAACGCTGTTTAGAGTTTTTCAGAACATTGTTTATGATAGCTTAAGCAGTGTAAAAGGTTTTTTCCTGTGGTCAGAAGCTTGCTTGCAGTAATTACATGCAGCATATTTCAAAGTGCTCCTATCATCATGTGTTGTGCTTGACATTTTCCTGACGAAGTGAGAGGCCTTTACTAATGAGTTTTTTGATGATGTCTTTTCAGATTACATCAAACATGACTATGTGAATAGCCTAGGATAGCCCAAAGGAAGGACATGATGTCAGAATAACATACAAAACATTTGTGAGGTATGCAGTTTTTTTTCCTGTTGTGTTAAAGATGTCTTGTTTGCCTTTTATGCAGTTAAACAAAATGAACACAGTAGTTTCATGCCATTCCATTTGCGTGCTGCGGCAGTTGTCTGCAGAATTAATCAAAAGCTCACATGTCATGACATACACAACTGTTGATTTATTTCTTTTCAGCATCTCGATGTCCCGATTTATGATAACTTGTTGGTTTGAGCAACTGAAAACTTGCCTCGATTGAAAAAGTAATTGCATGTTTCATCTGCTGAGATACCGTACCCTAGGTGGATGGAATTCCAAATTTGTGTTCTGTATGAGGCTTCAGACTGGGAGCTTGATTTTCTTTTTTGGTTCATTGATTCCTCTAAAACACTTCAAAGCATCTATACGGCAAGAGGCCTTGGAGGAATAACAATTTTAAATGTCGTGTTTGAATCTCTGCACTGCAATCTGCATATGCTTGCTGTCATTTCTAGTCTTCAAGATTATTCCAGCCTAGTTCTAGGCTGAAGGATCAGAAAGATTTTCTAGGCAGAATATGTTTATCTGACTTGATAAGACTGGGAGTGTTTTAAAGGGTCTAAAACCACATAGCTTCATCTGAAACCTATGTCAGCTGTGAGTCTTGGCGATGGTCACTTTGACCATTTTAGGCTAACAACGTGATCCTGTATTCAAGATCTTGAGATGTAACCTGAAGTCTTGTATAGGCTACTATTATTATGGGGAAAGACCTGAGATTTCTGCATGGCTGTCATCCATCAATATAATGCTTTCAAATTTCCCTTCGAAAAGGCCTTTAATAGCATGGATCGATATAATTTTTAGAGCATGGTCTAATCTTGATGCATAATGCTTAAGCTTTAATTTGTCTCCAGTTTGTTGGTAGCACTTCATTTCCACCATTCTGTGTCTTTGCTTGTTAGAGATGTCTGGAAAATAATTCTGTTTTCCTGAAGGCTGTTAAGGTTTCAAGTCATGTTTTTGTTCCACATTGGAATAACAACAAAGCCCTAAAAGCATTTTCATGAAATTAAATTAATTAATATGTTCTTTGAAAATCTGATTCATGTAATCTGTTGCCACGCTAATTTAGCCACTGCCATTTGTTTCCCTGAAGCCTGGTCTGATCTGAAATAGTTTTGTCAGTTATCCAATGTATTTTTGTAACAGTTTTATTTTTTTCTTTAAATACAATAGCACTTTTGTCAACGAACTTACTTGCTTTCTAACTTGCTCTGTTTTCCATTAACAGTGTACTGGAACAGCTTTGTTTCCATTCTGTTTTTGCCTTCTGCTTTTCCCTGGGTTGCAGAAGCAATACAAAAACTCAACAGGCTGGTGCCATAGTTTGCTGTTTTCTGAGAGCCGTAAGCTGTAATTTTAGGAAGAGTTTGCCATTTGGAGTAGTCGAAGATAAAAGAAAGAGGTTGCATTTTTAACACAAGAAGAATGGTTTACAGTCATAGCAAGGTGGAAATAAAATCATTCAAGCATTGAAGTATCATGATAAAAAAATGTAGTTATGGGATTATAACACTCAGTGAATAGCTTACAGAAACTTTGCTGATGGAGTTCTGTAAATGAGTCTCTTCTGATGACAGAAACATGTTATCCTTATGCTGTTACTGGACTGTTCCATTTTTGATCAAAAAAAAATCCCATTAATTATTTTGAAGCTGGGTATGTTTTATCTTACCAAAATAGGTAAGGAGAGAGCCCCTATTTCTGTTTTCCTCACGTGTAATAAATGGTATCTTTGCTTCCTGCAGAGCAAGTCCAGAAAACCATGCAGTCATCAGGGCACAGATTCCGTGATGTTGAGCACCACCCGCTTCTCGCCGAAAATGACAGCTACGATTCCTCTTCCTCAGAGGCCGACATGGCAGAGAGGGTTTGGTTCATCCGAGATGGCTGTGGTATGGTCTGTGCTATAATGACATGGCTTCTGGTTGTCTATGCAGACTTCGTAGTGACTTTTGTCATGCTGCTGCCTTCCAAAGACTTTTGGTACTCTGTGATCAACGGTGTTCTCTTTAACTGCTTGGCAGTGCTAGCTTTGTCATCGCATCTGAGAACTATGCTAACAGATCCAGTAAGTATGCGATCACTCCTTGGTGTTGGAGTACTCTTTCACATAGCTCATCATCTGCAGACAGATTTGGAAATGTGGTATCTGTTCCTTCCTGCCAGGGAAAGTAGTGTTAGATGCAAACTCAAGTTGGAGGGACCATACCTATGCTTTGCATATTGTTCTGTCAATGAAACCACAAATAAGCTTTGACTTGAGGAGCAAGCAGTATAAAATGAACTACAAGGGAGAGGTAGGCTCATGAGAAATACATTTCATTTGTTAAAAATTAACCCAATATCTGAAGACGCTGATAAAGACACTGATAAAGCTTTAGGCTTGTTTTTATCCTCACTTCTCCTTTTTTTTCCCCAGATTTATTTTCAAAACTTCATAAACAGCTGTAGTTACATCCTGTTGATCATTTGAAACATGTCATCCATTTATGGCATGTGGAAGAACTTTTAGACATAAACATGCTGAAAAATCTCTCACATACCCACATAAAGTCACACGTACTGTACTACGTCACTCGTGTTATCTCGTTTAGATATGTGGAGTCATTGGGAAGCGAGATGTAAGTTTAACAAGCATGCAGTTGTAAGAATAGACGTGAGAAGTCTTAGAAGCATTCATTTCTTAGGACTTCTAAATTCAGGAATTCAAGAGGTTAAATTGTTTATGTTGTACAAAAATCTATCACTCTTCTAGGAAAGAAATCTGTGGGGAGAGGATTGAGAGAGAGAATATATTTTTTCCATGATTTTGAAACAGTAAGAGTATATAAAAATTAGGGAGTGGTCCAAATAAACAGCAGGGTGTTACAGCTAATGGTTTACTAGATCCTTGATTTATTTCTGGGTCCACACCCAGTGATGAAAATGTTATGACTTTTATGGACTGTGACAGCTAAGAAAGCTAATAGTTTAAGGTTAGGTTACTTAAAAATATGTACTGTTAATACTAGGTGTCTTTCTAGACCCGTGTTGTGCTTTATGGATAAAACATGATTGAAACTGAGATGATTCACCACCTTTTTTTCTTCACTCCTCACCTTCTGTCTCCCAGAATGGAAGACATGACTACGTGATAGATACTAAGATTGAAGGAAAGAGGAATAAATCACCTGTAAACACATGTGAATTATAATTTCATAAACTCATTTTTTTTAATTGAAAGGAATTAACAACAGTTTGAGAGTAGAAAAGATATTATGGAAATAGTGTATTTTTATCATCAAAATGCTAAAATGTGACCTGAGGATGCAGTCCTTATTGACAAGTGAATAGGTGAATTTGAGAGATGTTTTATAAGGCTAAATTTACCCAGAACAAGATAAGTTTACGCATTTGGGAATTCTCTCTGTATTTTGACATAATTCACCATGTCTACAGTAATGTACTTTCCTAACTTAAATATGAACATTCATACTGAAAAACAAAACACAAAAGCAACACACCATGGTGTTTAGAAGCTCTCTCTTTTGTACCCCTTCAAAGGCTCAAGTCTGAAGCACCATTTAGCCAAAGAGTGCTGTTGGGGTGCAAAGAGTCCATCTGGGGCAGGACTTGGACTGCCTCTCAAGCAGGATAAACGCAAGGTTGTTATTCCAGGCCATGGTCAACAAAAACAAGTGAAGAGTCTGCCCGAGTCTAAAGTTATTTTACAGTTGAATGTGAAGTGCCTGCTGGTTTGTTAATCCTGTCCCAAAAACTTAAGGTGTGTGTACATAAGTGATGATGTTGCCAGTGGGCTTTTTTTTTTTTCTACTGAGAGACAATTAGAATGTTACAGTTGATTTAAGCCAAGCTAGAGAAAGTTACCCCTGTGTGAAGTAAGTGATGGCCTGGAGGAGTTGGTACAGAAAAGCCATAGCACTTTCATTTCACATCATGCTTTATTTCAAAATCGCTTCCTGTCTCAGACAAGCGTTTAACTCCATAAATAAGCAAAGTGACAATGATACTTTGCATTATTTTCTTCCTACTAATCCAAAGTTATATTCTGATATCTGGGGGCTATAGACCAATACTGTTACTGGAAAAAGCAATTCTGCCTCTTCCTGACTGTTCATCATCATTCTCTGTGTCAGAGCAGCTGCTAATGCAGCTCCGTGGTGAAAATTCAAAGAACTAATAACTTAAAGAACTTTTCCTGTTGGGTTATTTTTCTTCTGGATCAGTGCCTTCACAATGTTTGCCATATACACAAACTTTCACAGTAACAAAGGACAGAAGGAAATGCTAGGTGCAGACTGAAGAAGTGGTGGTACAAGACAGCGTACAAGTCAAAAGTTTGAGTGTTAAGGGGGAAAATAATGGTGATTTGTGGTTCTAGAAAACTTGTGTACATGGGGCAGGCGGAAAAATCATGGATTTGGAGAGCTGAAGTGAAATCTTACAGGTAGTTGTGGCTGTTAACTTGTGGATGGCTTGACCTAATAACGGAAAGTCACAATTAACATGAGAAATCATAGTGCTGAGTAGTGCTTGCTTGGAGTAACTTGTAAGCAAATAGTGTACCTGTCGTGCCTCTGTCTGCATGTAAAGATGCCTTCCTCTTCATTCCATTTAAGTGACTACAGATTCCATCAGAATTATGCTAATACTTGGCCACAGGTGAGACTCACTGAAATGAAACTGAACTTGAGGTCAAGCAAGAGGTAGCTTACTCATGGCAGACTAACTTTAAGTAAATTAACTTATTTCAGCAGTTATCTGGAGATTACTGATATGAAGTCTGTAAAATGTATTTTTAAGTGCTCTCATACCACTTAAGCAGCTTTTTCTCTTTTAATTGAAATGATTTCAGGGGGCTGTACCCAAAGGAAATGCCACTAAAGAATACATGGATAATTTGCAACTAAAACCAGGAGAAGTGATCTACAAATGTCCAAAGTGCTGTAGTATCAAACCTGAACGTGCACACCATTGCAGGTATGCCATAGTTTTTAAAAGCAATTACTCATGTTAAATCTTGGAATAATGATCCTGTTTTGTATGATATGTTTTTTCTCCACAAATTTCTTCCAATATCCAATATTGATCTGTGAATATTTCATGTACGTCGTTGTAATTGTCGTGCCACGCTTGTGATAATGTAGGGCAAAGGAAAGAATGTCAAGGAATTTTCTGATAGAAGCTGATTAAAGAAGACTCCTGCAATCTTAAAAAAAAAAAAAAAATACAGATGTGTTTTGAACTATTACTTTTGTTTGTGTTTTTCTTGTCTTTAGTGCTTCATCTGAAGCTATATGTGAATTGCTTGGTTATTTTCCCAAAGTTGCACGAATAATCAGTTAAATGTACTGCTGCTTGTTGGAGACTTCATTTTCATTAGGGCAGAAGTGATGATAATTTGGAGTTAGTGTGCTATGCAAGAGATAGTAAATGCATCCATTTTTAATTCGCAGTCTTTTGAGTTTTCAGGCACTGTGGATATGCATTTGTAAAATTTATTGTGTGAGAGTTGAAAATAGATATTCCTGCATAATTACAGCTTACATAAATATGTGAATGTTTCTAGTGGCTCTTTCTAGGTGTGAAGGGTGATGTGTATTGAATTGTGTATTCAATTTTAAGTCTCTGAGTTAGTAGCGGTCAAAAGAACAGAAGTCTTGTCAGGGCTCTCAAATATTCTGTAAATGTGTGGTTTCTAAATTAAAAGTCTCAGTGTATGTCACTTATCCGTGTGAAAGTTACGGCTGAGAATCCGTTTCCACTATAAATACTCTGCCTTGGCACTGAAATCTTGTCCTTATCTCAGATGTGAGTGGGTTTGTGTATCTGGAGTGTGAAGGGAGAAGTTTCATATATAGTCAAGTAGAGAATGCTCTTCAGTTAATTTATCTGTGTTTCAGGTTAGCTGCGGCATGGATACAGATACCAGGCCTGGCTTCGTGTGCAGCGAGCTGCCTTGATTAGCTCCAGCAGAGCATTGTGTGAACACAGCTGCACTGCTTGCTGGGCAGGCTCGGGGGCAGGAGCAGTGCAGCTGCTTTCTTGTGGCAGAAAATAAGCCGTTACCCCCTGGGGATGCAGAATAGCTTTGTGCAATCTGGTCACACGTCTGAGCGTTGTGTTCATGGGATGCGGGAAAGGGATGCAGAGGCTCTGCTGTGTGTAGGTTGGATCTTGTTGATTGGCTCATTTTAGATTTAGGCCAGCTTCCACGGGGACTTTGCAGGTATGTTTGTTTCCCCTGTCTTCATTCCCTATAGAATTGACTAATTTTGAAATAACCCTAAATGAAGACATCTTATGTTGAATTCTACATACGAATAAAGAAGCTGAAGGACTGGAGAGCCTGGAGCACGTGCAGCTGCAAGGCTCTGTGTAGGCTCTGCTTGCCTGGTGGGTGTGCAGCTAGCAACTACAGAGGCTTCAGACAAGTACTATGTTGTAGCCTGTGGTCCCAGAGAAGGCAATATTGATTGAAAAAGTAGTATTTCTTCATGGAAAAAGAATAAAAATATGCTGAGGAAGGACTTCATATGCATTACTGATAGCAAGAATTCAAGCAACATTTCCTTGAGAAGCCTTGTGCCTGGAAGTGCACATGCTGTCCTTTGTAAGCCTGCTGTCATGTTTTCCTCAGGAGCTGGATGTCTGGCTTAACTCTACTTATTTGGTACCCGTACCGTGCTGCTAGTAATTTCAGTTAACTTTTCCCGAAGTAAAGCAAAGGATTTTTCTTGTAGTTTCGTGAATGTTGGACACGTGATGCAAGGACAGACAAATGAGCTGGAAATCACCTACCAGAATCTGCTTCTTTGCTGTATATTTAGCACTGCAGAAGTGTCCCAGATAGCAAAAAAAGGTTTGTTTGATTACACTGCCAGCTTTTTATTGGCTTACAAACCCATTACGAGGGTATTAAAAAGACGGTCTAGTCCCAAATAGTCAAAGTGGCAATTTGCTGATAGAAGAGAGTTGAAAATGGAAATTGAAGTTGGTTCCTGTTGGGAAATAGTTACACTCAAAGCTGCAGCGCAGGTTTTGAGTAGTAAATTATTAACAGAAGAGGCTCTTATGCTGTAGTTATCAAAACTGTTGTGCAATGCTGCAGAAGTTCTTTTGAGGAAGAAAAATAGTTTCATAACACACATTAGCGATGGGAAAACAAGCAAGAAACCTTCACTTACAGCTAAGTAGCCTCCATGAAATACTTGAAACTAAGATTATGCTGAGCAGTTAACATTTTCAGCATAAGGAGGAGGCTTAGCCCATGTGAATGTTTTATCAGTTTCACCGAAGGAGCACAGCCATCATTATTTCCAGCCTGTGTGTGTGTGCGGGGAACTGTTATTCAGAATCAGGTCACTGAGATGGTTGCATGAGTTTTGCTGTGAATTTCTGTCACCCAGACCAGGTTCACTTTGGCCACTAGCTGTGCATTCCTGAAAGGTTTCTTCGGAATTCAAGTATAATCGCACCTGCAGTTGCCTGAATGCGTTCAGCAGCAGCACCGAGCTGGAGAAGACCTTCCTTTATCCACAGCTGCATTTTCTCACCGCCGTACTGCTCCTTCCTACGGAGTAGGCGTGAGTGTTCATGCAGCTGCTCAGTGAAATGACACAGCTCGCAGCTAAGGGAGCGAATTCCCCAAACTCCTTGCTGCACGAACATCTGTGCTAGGAGAAGGGAAGGAGCAGGATACCAGTGACCAGGGTAGGAAGCAAGCTGCCCCACTGTTTGCAGCATCACTGCCAGTTTGTTTGTTGGCTGGAAGCGTTGGCTGAATCGTGGTGTTAAATGAGAAATGAAGGCAGGGTTCCAGACATCTGATGTCTTGGAAGAGCTGAGTAGGCTTGTGAGAAATACTGAATGAGCAAAAGTGAGTCCTGCCCACTTTGCATCCTTCGTGTTTGGCTTGATTCAAATCCGGGTATGATTTTATTCAGTGTCTTCTGTGTTACATCAGAAGGCTTGCATGGCTCTGCTGGCGTTAGCTCACCTTCCCCAACCTCTCAGGAGGTAACAAGAGGCTGACTTACAGGCTCACACTGTGAAAGGAGAATCTTCTTGAGAGCCTTCTTAATGCCTCCTCTTGAATGATACCTGCTTCTTCCACGCTAGAGAACGGTTGCAGTGTTTGCTTGTTGGTTTTCCACGTGTGACTGGCACCATTTGAAAAGCAATTTGCATCAGCAGAGTTACCGTCTTCAGTGCTGATAAGCCAAGAGGCAGCAGGAACACAGGGACTGGGTCACGGTAGCCCAGGGTAAAGGGAACTTTGGAAGAGCAGTGTGAGATTTGGGATTCCTTTCTATTACCTGCATAGGAGCACCTTCTGCCTCTTGCTGAATTACTTCGTAGTCATATACATGCAATGACTTTAAAAATGACTTTATGCCTGCGAGCACTGACTTTTTTTTCCACTTTTCTTCACTCTAGTGACAATCATCCAGCCTTGCTTTGTGGCTTGTTGCTGCAGCACTCAGAGATATTATACATAAATAAACATGAAAAACAAAGGATTTTGAATAACGGTGTCTGAATTTGTGAGGCTTATTCGGCTCTGTTTGCTGAGATGAAAATGCGTAACAGTTTGGATGTTTTGCAGGGAAATATGGAATGCTTTGAGTC
Organism: Oxyura jamaicensis; assembly: GCF_011077185.1. Classification (NCBI taxonomy): domain Eukaryota; kingdom Metazoa; phylum Chordata; class Aves; order Anseriformes; family Anatidae; genus Oxyura; species Oxyura jamaicensis. The sequence goes on along the minus strand of NC_048903.1, from coordinate 18,007,136 downwards.
AGTGCTTATCTGAAGTACAAAGCTAGGAAAATGAAATATTAGTGTTACTTTAGCTATCGATAATACAAGGGAGAAGTTCAACATGTTGCAGCTGTTCTGTTTTTCTTGTACAACTGTTCACGTTTGGCTGCAGATGGGCCTGAATATAAGAGAAATGAGCCCTCCAGTGCCTTATGGCCTGGCAGATGCAAAATGGAGTTATTGAAATATTTGACTTTTTCGGGAAAAAGCCGTGACTCAGACCTAAGCAGAAACTAAGCAATTAGTTACAGAACTAACAAAGACCATTAGTGTTTCAGTATTCATTAATAAGAAAGCAAAGAATGTGTGCTGTGTATAGTTTCATCTTCTTGTTCTATGCTGAAGAAGTGAATGGTGACATGGTAAGCAGTTCGTTTGAGATTTTGATTGTATGTGTTTGGAGTTATATGGCCAGTTGATACCTTGAGTAACAATTTTTTTCTTGAATGTGTAAAATATATTTCCAGATTCAAAAACTACTCTTATAGCTTGTAACTCTATAGATTGGAAATAATGATTTCGTCTTTAAAAAAAAAAAAAGAATTTTTTTTTTTATAATCTTGACTCTAGAAAATACTGAGGCTTTATTCATTCAGTGCCACAAGTGTCTAAAACAAGGTACTGGATTCACTTGGTTGTGTGTTTGTCTTCAGTGATTCTCTACAGTAAGTGAGAGCACATATACTGTTTATCTCAAGTGAAGAGCATCTTACCTATATGGTTGGTTTTATAACAAGCAAAAGTGACCAAATATTTTATTTGCATTACTTTAATGAAACTGGTAGTGGAATCGCTGTTTTCAGGGTGTCAGGAAAACATATTTCAGCCTGTTGTCTTTTGGCAACTGGATTTCTATTTCAAAATCTATCTTACTGTTTCTCAACAAATGTCTCTTTTCCCATAGTATTTGCAAACGATGTATTCGAAAGATGGATCACCACTGTCCCTGGGTGAATAATTGTGTGGGGGAGAAAAATCAGAGATTTTTTGTTCTGTTTACGGTAAGTGAAAGTCAACAGCAGCGTGATCTCAGTTTGAACCTACCTTGTGTATAACTATTTTGGTTATGCTTATTAGAGAGTAATGGCTTAAGGGCACAACTGCTTTATGTTGTTTGTTTTTTCTCCTTCCACCCAAGATATCCTCCAAGTGCAAAAATATTTCTACCCATATTCATTTTAGTATGCTTTGTAAAGTGCTGTTTTAAGTCATCATGATTTTGCAGTTTTGTATAGTAAAAATCAGTGAATTTGTAGTGTGATTTAGGGAGCTGATCTTTATAAACTTTGATCATTGCCCAAGTTTTGAGATTCAGGCTTAAATAAAATTTGTTTTTACATCATTGCTTTGAATTAAAAGTTGAAATAGGGAAGTATATTGTGCAGTGTAAAGGCTGTCTGAAAAGAATGTCTGGTTTCCTACCTGGCAGCAGTCAAAATTAAGCACTCTCTCTCTCTCATTTCCAGATGTATATAGCCCTAATTTCAGCTCATGCGCTCATACTGTGTGGGTTTCAGTTTTTCTCCTGTGTCCGAGGGCAGTGGACTGGTAAGCAAATACTTCACTTTCAGTGGCTCAATCTAGCAGATACTAAGTAAAAGTTGTCATTTTCCACTTACTTCAGTCCCATGTGTGATGTATTATGGGACTTAAAGCGAGGTCCTAAAAACATTTTGATACCTGTTAAAGTTTCTTGTGATCGTGAAATGTTGTTTCAAGTGTCAAATAGCTTTTATTGCTGTTTGTTGAAGAGGTGTCTTAGCATGAACGTACTCTATAGATCTATTTTTTAAAACTGCATATGTTGTTTTCACAGAATGCAGTGACTTCTCCCCACCTGTAACTGTGATCCTGATGATCTTCTTGTGCCTTGAGGGTTTTCTGTTTCTCACTTTCACTGCAGTCATGTTTGGCACCCAAATCCACTCAATATGCAATGATGAAACGGTAAAGACCACTACTTCTATAAGCTGTAACAATTCTACTGGGAAAATGTGATTATATATAGCTTAGTTTACATGAGGGAAAATTCTTATTTTGTAGGAAAAATAATAATTTGAAATACAGTTTTTATTTTCTACAGTTGTAAAATGGTGAGACAGATTGGGTATTTGCTTTCTAACAGCCATTTTTGTATTTTGCTCTTCTGACAGATTCTGTAGTTAGGTTTTCAGTTACACAGATTGCACAACTTCAGTTTGGACTTCTGCTTCTCAACCATCACAAACTCCTAAAATGTCATGAGAAATGACTGCTTTCTTCAGCTGTTTGCTTAAACTAGCTTGTTTCAACTCTGCACCCTTTCCTACTTTGATATATTTTATTAGAATATAACCATAGTTAGGACATTTGGCTCCCTTGCCCTGAGATCTGCAGTGGTAAGCCTTGAGAGGATGCTTTGCACCAGATAATTGACTGGAAACATAAGAAATTTGAATATTGTGACTGTTCAGAATTTTCTCATCTGTGGCTGTTTAAAAGCGTACTCTGTACTGAAGAGCTTTGTGTGTTACAGAAATGAAAAACAATTGGTAAATATCCAGCCTTCATTAGTGGGAAGTTTAAAAAAAAAAATGCATTTGGGAGAGGAAGCCTAGCTTTAGTAATTAGAGTACAAAGTCATCTTGGAAGCCTTATTACATGGTTTCATTAAATGAGTAAACAACTTTTAGTGTACATGTATCGTGTGCAGATGTTCTGGTTTCCAGATCAGCTTTTCTGCTCATTTTGTCTTTCCCCCAGCCTCCCAAACTGAGAAAGTAGGGGTAGATCAAGCTGTCCTGTATACACTGTATGTTCTAAGTCTTTTGTCTTGTACACACAAGGCTAAATCAGCCATTCTTATTTCTTCCTTACTAAATAAATAGTAGTAAGAAACTAATCGGCTCATAGCCATAAATTAAAAGAATTTGAAATTGTCATCAATTTTGATAATTCCTATTAGATGTCATTAAACTTCGGACTTCAGCCTGTCACTGCATGTCTGTTTACATACAGGAGATTGAAAGACTGAAGAGTGAAAAGCCAACATGGGAGCGGAGACTACGCTGGGAAGGAATGAAATCTGTTTTTGGGGGTCAGCCTTCACTCCTGTGGATCAATCCTTTTGCAGGATTTCGAATCAGGCGAATTCTACTGAGAGCAAAGAAAGGAGGACCTGAGTTTTCTGTTTGAGTCTAGTTATGCTGGAACTTGCAAGAATACTATATAATATTTATTTGGGGCCAGAAAAGGCTGTCTACATATAATCTGTGACCAGGTGAAACTGATACCAGACATTTGCTTGTAGCAAGCAGAGTTTTATACGTTTATCGTCACAGACATCTCATTAACTTTCAGAGACACAAACTGGATCTGTAATGGTCTTAACAGCAAGATAACAAAGGAAAAGCACGTGGTCACACTAAAGAAGCCAAATGTTGTCATGCTACTGTAATTTATTTTATGAGATTAATTATGCATTTTTGTTAAACCCTTTTTATTTGACAAATGTTTGGGTAATTACCAGTGTGTTTTTATAAAAATTATATACTTAGGTGCAGTTGTCAATCAAGGAGGAGCATTATGGTGAAAGTTGATCTCAAATGAGACCTAGCCTTCTAAATCCAGTTTTCAGGGAATAGTGGTTTGTTCAGATTTGATTTCTATTTCAGCTTGTCCTAATAAACAGAGCTGTACTTGTGTCCCACTTCAGACACACATTCCTCATATGCAAGTGATTCAAGGGACTTGTGCACACGACAGCATAACACGTCAGAGGCACTATTACACCCCTGCCAAATGTCTTCCCAGGCTCACAAAAGCATGTCCTGTGTTTGGCAGTTTTAATCTCATGTGGCATTTGGGTAAGTTCTAAATCCTCAGTAAACAACACTTTTAACGAACAACTGCGGGCTGAGTTCTGCCCTCAGATATGCATCTCCAGTTCTTCATGCATTGATTCTAGAGGAACTTAAGGGTACGTGTTTGAGGATTGTATCTTGTCCTCTGAGCAGGGGTAAGTGGGACCAGTGGCTATATCCCCCTGTGTGGGATTAAAATGAAGGTACTGGAGATTTGGAGTTAATTGAAAACAGTTTTCTGTAAGATCTTGTCCCTCCCCCCCCTTTTTTTTTTTACTGTACAAGCTTTTCATAGATGGAAAGCTATTGACTCAGTTATCCCATGAACAAAGAGAGTGGAAGAACAAGGAAGGTTCCTCTAGTGCCGACAGAACTTGCCTCTTTCTCAAGGATTTTAAACCTAGAAGAATCTGCAATAAAATGAATTATTTTTAATTTCACCATTTTCCAAACAAAACTACTTTCAATAGAAGATCTAGAACTGCTTTATGTGGGCCTGACAAACAACAGTAGTGCTAAGAAATGTTTGTAAATCTGCAAGTAATTAAATGCAAACTGCAAGTAATGAAATTCAACTAACAGTGGATTCTTGAAAAATTACATTTAGACTATTTTTTGTATTGTTAATTTGTTCTATAAATTACCGACAATATAAAGGATAAAACAGGAGCCTTGATGCATAGCTTGAAATCGTGCCTAGAAAGTAAATAGCTCCCTGTTCTGGGACTTGCCTTAAAATTGTCCTGTTCTTGCTTTTGCTTTGCGAGTTGCACTGATGATCTGTCCCACCTCAAGCAGTTCAATGTGCTGAAGAATCTTGCATTCAGAAAGTTTACTTACTACAGAAGTTATACCACCTTTTTTCAGTTACCTGCTTCTCCATTTCTTTGTAACTGTTTGTGGCATCTTGGTCCCTGCTTCATCAGGTTTTATACCGTTAGGTGGGTGAACTTACTAAGGGGTCTATTTGTTATCAATGACCCTGCAAACAGAACCGTGCAATACTACGTAATAGGTTCACTTTGCCTGGGGGGAATGGTGTGTAAGGCTGGAGAACTTGGAGCTGGACGCGTCCAGCAGAAGTTGCAGCCGAATGAACAAAAGTACATCTCATGTAAGTCAGGGGAATGTTGGAACTTCCACGAGAATCTTTGCATATTCAGTTGCACATCTTAAAGACTGGGGAAAAAAAAACGTGTCTGGCTTTGTCATGAGGCTCTTAATGTGTATATTGTTTAATAAAATATCCTGATGAAAATCAGAAAATATCACTTCAAGCGGATGAACTCTGTGACTTAGCAAGTGTGTGCGTGTGTGAAATCAGGTTTACTTGGCTTTTCAAACCCTTATTACGTTGTAATTTTTTTAATGTAAAAAAATAAAGTAATTGAAAACTTACAGTCAATTAACTGTATATGTTGCGTTTTGCACATATACATCCATATTCACATATTTACATGTCAGCAACTGCAGGGTAATGGTCTTGCATCCTTTGGCCCATAATTTATCAAGTAACAGTAGATACTACTTCCAAATTGAGGGTGCTACTCTGCTTAATAAGGATTTTAAGCTATGCTAACAGCTTAGCTGCATCCTCTGGAGTAACTCCTTATCTTACTAGTACCTGCTTGTCTAAGGCAAGTGTGATAAACATGCAGTGAATGCTTTCTGTTTGAAGACTCTTTACAGGATAATCAGGCTTCACACCTTCAAGGTGTTTCTGTAAAACAAGTTTGGACTCCCCAGTTTCTCTAACCACATGTTGACTTTTCCCCCTACTTCTATAGTCTGAGATACAAACCATAAACAGAGCCAAATGTTACAGCTGGCAAGGAAATGCATCCATCACAGAGCGATAGGTAAGACTTTATTACCTGAGATGCATGGTGCATGTTTTCTGACAAACAGCTGGCATATTACTGGACTTAAAATATTTCTAAATTATGCTTTTGAGCTTTTCATTACCAGAAATTATTAGTCCAATAAAGCAGAAATTAATGAAGTACTGACTTCCAAGAACACTGGTTTCATTTAGAGTGGGATTTGACATAGGAAAGCCAGAGAAAGATTTTTGCTATGAATCAATTCTGGCCCTAAATGCAGGCCTGTTGTGAGTTAATTACATCAGTCTCAAGTGAAAGCAGGGCTTTGCAGCCACAGATTATTTTGTTATGAAACAGGTGAAAATCCCTAGGGTATTTGCGATGGAGAAATCAACAGAGAAACTTGAAGACTTGGTTTTGAATTAAATATATATATATATATATATATAGGCAAGCTTTCCTTTTGAGAACAATGGGCCATATGAAATTTATTTCTACTAGATTTATTTTCTTACCATTAATGAGTATAAATGTACATTTAATTTTTAGAAAAGTAATCTACATGATGGAGGAACTGGAAGCAATGTTACACAAGTACAGATGCAGCAGGAATGCTTGCAATGGGACTTTGTTTTCCAGGTATAGCTGTTTCAAATCAAAGTTATCACCATTTATATCAGATCAAATTCATCATAGACAGTAGAAAAATAAAACATTGTGATGTTAGGTGAAATTCAACCCAGTCCTCAAGGGTTTTCAAATCTCTCTTATGCTGTAGAATGGCAACTCTAAAATATCTCCCCAGCCACTGAAATGACCTGAGTACAAAGTGTTCTCCTTTTGATGCAGGTTCGGATGCTCTTCCCAACTCCTCTTTCACTCAATCAGGTTGCATTGTCATGGTGTCCTCCATCCGAGGACCTCAAAGTGCTTCACAAGTGTCAGTGAAATAAGCTGTGGCTGGACACCATCGTTTCATCTTTGTGATGAGCAGGGATGGTGCTTGTGGGGTGGCAGATCCGTGCGATGCGACAGAACAAAGAATTCTCCGTCATGTCCTAGATTCAGTGTGAGACCATCCTTAATGCCTCGAGGGCTTTTGCAGAAATGAGCATAAGCTTTGTAGAAATCCAGCAGTTGGCTTTCTAATGATGGTTAATTCATATGAATAAATGCTGTACCACAGTGACTGCGCCTTAGGAACTTCAGAGGTTGTATAGGCATCTATTTAGATTATTTTCAGTAGCTCTAGCACAGTTAATAACTGCTGACTGAGATTTACACTAAATTCAGAAAGTCCTTATGTTTTAAATACAAACGTTTTTAATACATGAATCGCGGAAGACCTGGCAAATCTGACAAATTCAGAGCTTTGAAGTTTAGGTTACAGGCATTACAAAGATTTAGAAAACTGCAGCAAAATCACACCTATGTAGTGGGAAAAGCTTTTTTGGCATTTTTGCTGGGACTGTTGCTTCTTCCAAATATGGTTGCAGTAAAGTTTGCGGGAAAAGCACAGAAGTGATTTGGTAAGTCAACAGCTTCTTGAGCTTGCTGCCAGTTGTGGGTTTTACCAGACTGGGCAGCCATGGATCGATGCAGAGGTCTTGCTGCCATCTCAGAGCAGTGTTAGATGTACACACGAGAAAGTAGGATGAAACGAATGGACTCCATACATGTTGGAAATAATGGAATACAACAAAATAACAACCAGCATTAAAGTTGGCTGGTTTACATGGAATAAGTATTACACCTGTGTGACATAAGAAAGCCTTTCAGGGTTCTGAAGGTAGTCACCCTAAAGCTTAACTTGCAGCAAGAGAAATGGGAGTGTAATTAATTTGTTAATGGGGATAGACCTTTCTATACTGACAATTCAAGACAGAATGTATTCATTAACAATTAACAGGAGCTGCGTAAGGCATTTATTTTTATAAGACAGCAGCCAAAGTCTTCAAAAGGGTGGTCACACTGAGCTAGGTGACAATACATGCAGTCAAAAGCCCTGCTCCAAAGAGCTTACAGTCTTGGTCCTACTGAAAAGAGCATTAACCCCAATCCCTTGTGAACTGAGGGTGACAAATGAGGGTGACAGCGGCGGGATGACCCATGGCGAGGCTCCTGCTGCAGTCTGGTGTCTGGTGCTTTACTCACGGACAGGAAAGAGTGTGACCGACAGGTCCGGTGACAGGCAGGGGGTTGCCGTGCTTTGCCTCTGCAAAAAGAAAGGGCCCGATTCACTTTCAGCACGGTTTCCACATTGCTCCCAGCTTCTCCTTCCACTCTCCCTATAAAATCTCCTGCTTGGGTATAACTGTCTGAGGCAAGAGCTGCGCTACAGCGCTGGGGCCTGCGCTAGGGCCTAGTTTATAGTCTTCACTGCCTGTGCTTGTAGAAGGAGATGGAAGGGATGGTTCAGGAGATGCTGTGGGAGAGAAAAGAAACAGAATTAGAATGGTCTTTGCTGCTGGTCAATAGAGCAGTGCTCAGATAAAATCAGCAAACCATCCTATGAACCAAGGAGCAGGAGCTTGGGAGTGGTGGGGGGAATCCAGCCCCTATTCAGGCATATTCTTCCTTCCTAGGTTGTAAAAAGGCCTAGCGGGGACTGATAGGCACACACCAACTCTTCCCAGTATTTTGCCCTTGGGAAACGATTGTGCCCAGTTGCATTTTATTCCTTACTCTCTTAATCAGAAGAAAGCTCAACCTGCTGGCAACTAGACTTCATTTACAGGACTCAGTGTCTACATCAGCATCTCTCTTAATTTCCCTTGCTGCAAGGTGGCTTTAAAAGAAAAAAGATATACAAAGCTAAAACACAGGATACCTACATTTATATGGCCAAGAAGCAGGAACATGCACTGTAAGAGCTGTATGAGCGAAACTTGCACAAGGAAACTGTGTAAGACATTGTGATTACATGGCGGCAGTAATTGTGAAATTGCAAATCATGTTCAGCTTTTTTCTTTTTCTTTTTCTTTTTTTTTTTTTTTTAAAAAAAAATAAAAAAATAGCATAATCTGTTTGCTACTATAGTGGATAAATGCCTTAACAAATAGCCATTGCCTGGCAGCAGTGTCCAGAGTTGTTGAAGATGGTCAAGTGTTCAGATTGTATGGTGTTCTGGCTGACAGCAACCAAGATGCTTTACTTAGGGAAACTCTTGCAACTAATAAATGCCTGTGCACCGTTGTGGTGTTTCCTTGTGCTGTCTACATTTATAGACATGCACCGTCACCACTCTTGATTTTATTTATATATTTATTTATTTGTTTATTTACTTATTTATTCTTGTGATGTTTAGTAGCATCTCAAAAGCCTTTTGGCTCATACTGTTAATTTAAAATCTCAGCTTCTCTGTGGAGCGTGTTTCCAGAATTCATAGTAAAAGAAGTCAGCGATGGGGGGATGTGAAGTCAGATCCGAGTGTAATGCTTAAATATATAAATAAACTTCATTTTCTTAACCATTTCTCCTATCGAGTCCCTTCATTAGGCTGACACTAGTAGCGTAAGAATGGACACATACGGTCTGGGACGGTGTGAATCACAGAGCTCATGTTGCTTGGGGGGACGTGTCCTGGCAGCGGTTCCAGGTTGAGGTTGGGAGGTCCAGACTGGTACTGGAGGTCGATGGTGGATCCTGCAGAGGAATTGGATAAGGACATCGTTCTTTGCATAGTCACCGAGAAGCCAGATGCTCTGGCACAAGCCTCTTTTTTCAGGGAATGCAGGAGACCTCTGTGGGTGGGGGTTAATGTCTTGGCTCCTCTTTGCTTCCTTCCTGCTCTCAGCCCTTTCACTGTCCAGAGACAACCCTCCCGGATGGCTGGGGTTTCAGCTAATAACCAACTGCGCTGTTCAGAGCTGTGTATGCTTTGCAATTACTGCTCATATCAGGGTTTTCCATATAGTTATGACTTTTGCATGTTGCTGGCAAAGATGTGTTGTCTCCCTGCAAACTGCATCAGTTTTGTAGGTTGCCAAAAAGTCAAGCTCCCAGTGGTGTGAAGCACACAGGGTGTACCTGCTTCTAAACTGTCCCTGGGTCAGATTTTCAGAGATAGACTGGAAGAGAACAGCTTGGGGATTGCACTTGAGTGAGAAGATCCCATGTTTGAGCTAAAATTCAACCTGAGCCTTCACTTCCCCTCCTCCCAGTACCGTGTCCTCTCTACCATACATCTGCCAGAGGACAAAAACCCTGGCAAGAAGCTCAAAATGGCTTTGAAATAAAAACAGCTCTGCTGTCCTTTCTCAGCAGGGTTCGTACCTCCCAGCAGCATCTCCTGCAGCAAGCTGTCGATCCTCGCCATGCCAAAGAGCTTCACAAACTGGACCTGCTCTATCATCTGCCAGGTGATGCTCTGCAGCGGGGGCAGCAGGAGGAGGATGTCACTGAACCGGCCCCGGGAGTCGTACTGGCGGTCGTTGATGTAGTCTTCCAGGTTGACTTGGACCTGGAATCGCATGTTCTTCACCTTCCCAGGCTCACTCAGGCCTTTGCAGTCTGGGGAGGGGGGGGAAGAAATAAAATTAATTGATGGCCTTTGCAGCCAAAAAGTGTTACTCTGGTGCTCAGGCTCTGTAGAGGAAAAAGGCTGAGACACAAGCGGCTCGACAATTTCTCTCCGAGTGTACAAGTTTATCTGCCAGGTTTACATTAGGCTGTCACTACTTCATATCTTACATGGAATAAGCTATCTGAGGGGAAATAGGAAGCGCTTGATTCAGATGGATATATCTGGCTACGGCCATAAGCGAAGAGGAAAGATTTAGAAGCTGAACCGTATTTGTCCTTCTAAGTAAACAGCCTGGGATTTTCACCTGAAGGTTTTGAGTCCCAACTATTGCTGCTAAATCCACACAGATTTAGAGTTTATCTGCTGTAAACACATGAGCTCTAGCATCAGATTCTTTTCTGGATTTCCTGTCTTTGACCTGCGGTCGATCCATTTTCCATGCAAAACCAGTCCAGTTTTGCTTAATCACGTACATTTTCAAAGGTAGGCTGAAGTGTCAGGATATACAGCTTTCCACTCCTATTTTTCCTGCTATCTGAAATTGAGATTTCTGGCTCACTGGACCATTTCCTTCAGTCTACAAAGAACTGCCAAGCAATACATTTTAGGGATCATCGTGCCAAGAGATTAAATAGAGTAGTTAGCAAGTTATTGTATGTCAATGTGTAACTCCATGGACAAGCCTACTTGTTAGCATGAATGAACTTCACTTCTGTAGAACTTTGCACTTTTTCCTTTCAGATGAAATCACAGCTCATTGTTGCAATGATCTAAAGCTTCATTGAGATACCAATCAGCTGAGAACGTAATTTGTCAGACTACTTTTGATTACACCATCCTTACACAGGTTTGCGGCAGGCTCTTTGGCAAGCCAAAGTTCATGATGTTTGTAAAACTCATGTATCTTGATTTTAAATCAGAGAACACAGCAAAAAATGATTAGTGGGAGACGATACGCTAATTTTCCATGCTAATAGATGCCAAGGACAAAAGGGCGTTGTTCTCAACTTGGTATTGTTTCCCGTCTCTTCTCCAAGCTACAAGGCAATGCACAAGGAAGGGGTTCAAATGCGGTACCCAGGGCATCGTACCTGAGCTGGAATGAAAACCCCCATGTCCGAGAAAGGAGAACATAGCAAAGGTTCAAAGCAAATTTTCTCTGCCTCTGTGTGTTTCCCTGCTCTCCTCTCTACCTTGAGCTGCTCAGCCCTGCCCTCGGCCAGGACTGGCTGCCAGCAAGATCCATTAACAAACATCCTTGATATTTCTGGGTACTCAAAACCCTGAACAGCCCAGCTGCCTGTGGTTTTTAAAACTCCTTTCTGAACTCTGATGGATGCTTCAAGCTGCTGCTCAATAGATTCGCTTAGCTTATGCATAATTCAATATAAGCACGTATGTCCTCAGTAGGCATCTCTCTCATTTCAGACTGATGGGCTTTCCTGAAGCCACCCTACAGAAGCAGAAAAACTCCTCTAAGGTCTGCCGAGACTTGCACATCGGTCTGGCTGGTGTTACTACTTGATGAATAGTGAAGTATTCGGGAAGAGGCCATTTCCATCATGTCCTCGCTGCACTGCTAAATATTGCTCATCACAGCAGAGACAGAGTGAAATGCAGAGCTGCTGCCAAGGGGTTTTCCTGGTTATAAGGGAGTCCTCAACCTCGCTGGGCTTCACAGCCTGCGTCTCTGGCAGCTTCACCCACTACTTCTGCTGTCTCCTAATATCACTTGCTTTTCAAGTGTGCTTTTCAGGGCACTCTGGGGGGGAAAGGAAAGTAGCTCAGAACCAACAAGTGTAGTGTTTTCCAGAGATGTCGTGAAAGATGTTTCCCTGCCCAGAAATTACGCTCCACACTGACAGGTGAAACAATAACTCCCTGCACTGTGTCTGTTGCACCCATCACACTCATATCCATGGGATGAAGCTTTGTAGAGCTTCTGCTTCACCTGTGAGGCAAGAAAGTAGTTTAAGGGGTTTTCCTTTACTCTGCTGATCAGCTCACTAACCCTGATGTGAATCTGAAGTTAGACATTACATTTAGAACTACAAAAGCAGGAGGAAGAGCTACATTTCCCCACCTGTTGCCCCATTTCCCATAGCCTTCTGTAACACAGCAACTCTTTCTCAAGCCCCGAGCTTGCCCTAGCAAGCAGGAAGGAAGCTCACCTGGATCAAAGAAAATGATGGCTTTAAGGCAGGCGTACTCATTGTCATCGATCTGGATGTCCCGCAAGGGCTTCACCAGCTCGTCCAAGATCCTGGTGGCCACGCGAGCGATTTCCAGCTCTGGGCAGTGCATGGGGATGATGAAGTCATTCCCTGGGGAGACAAGAAATCCGGATTTGGACACTTGCTCCAGCTCTGCAGACACAGCCTCACCCAAAAGTTACCCAGATCCCTATTGCCAGGCAGTCCCACTGCCCACGCGCAACAGATTTCCAGTATGCAGCTTCATGCTCAGATTGATGGAGAAGCAAGCCATGGATGTAATTCTTTGGTCCTTAATTATCTATTTTGCACATGTCGGTGTAGTCACACCATACACAAAGCCTGTTCCAACTTCTGCTCTGATTTACCCTCTGTTACACCTAGCATCTGTTTGCAAGTGGTGTTGTATCTTTATTTTGGGTGCATTTTTTTAAGCAATATTTTCCTTCCCACTCTTGCATTAACATGTTGCTGTCAAGGGCAGTATTCTCCTTTTCCCAAGAATAATCCCATCTGTATTTTTGGTGGCAGAGATTTACACGAAAAGGCTACTTATTCACACTAAAATTTTTAATAGGCCTGTCTGCTAAATTTGTCAGCACCGATACCCAAATAGCTCACTGCCTGGACTCAGGCAATTTGTTAAAAAAAAAAAAAAAAAAAAAAAAAAAAAAAAAGGCAAAACACTTTGAGATCCCACTTAATATTGGGGTTCTCTCAGCCACAGTTTCAAGTGTGCAAATTATTAAAGCAGGAATGCTTTCACTACTTTACCTAATAATAGAAAATCAGTGTACGGTATGGATCGCTTGGCTACCCCCAGGAGCAGGTGTTCCCCTGCGTGGGCTCTGAGCAAGGCGACCTGGAGGTGGCACAGGAGACAGAAATGGCATTAAGTTTTAGAAGCAGAGAGCAGAATGGTGAGCTGTTGCTGGTTAGAGTCAGCCAAATTTGGTGTTTATTTAGACATGTCAGATCTATAGATTAAGTACTATTAAGAGCTAGAAATTATTAAGATACCCTCACTTTCCAGAAGTCTTAGAAATTATTAGGCTATCTTCACTTTTCAGAAGTGCTATATTCACGACAAATAGAAGTTTTGCAACTGAAAGGGCAAAGAAGGGTTTGATTTATTGGAGTTATTACAAAATAAATGGTTTTTATATTAATCCACCGGGTTTCAATAAAGGGAACACCTTTTTGCCTGGGTCCTTGTACATCCTGGAGAGATCAGCTCTATATTTTGGGGCATTTTGGCTACTGGACTCATTGTTAATCACTTCCTTGTCCATTATCATTCTTCCTCTCCTGTAAGTTTATTGCTCTGTGCAGGGTGAGCTCTATATTAATGTGCCCATTGCAAGGTAGGGCTGGGAATGTGTAAGGAAGGCAGTAGAGGTGCAAGGCATTTGCACGTCACCTGGTCGTCCAGCGGCAGCTCACAAAACGCCGGGATGTATTTTGCCCACTCCACCAGCACCAGGAGCTGCTGTTTCATGGACTCGCACACATCGTTGATTGTCGCAACCTTCTTCATGGCAAGGTCCGCGCTGTGCACCGGGCTCAGCGACGCGTACTGAAAGAGAAGCGACCCCGCTTAGCGCTGGCACCACGAGCAGCATGATTTTCCCAACCGAGCATCCATTCCCATGCTCTTAACCACATCCTCCCTCAACAGCAGCCATCCACGGGTAACGTGGGGAGCATTCCTGGACAAAAATCTCATCAGGCCGTTGACCAGAAGAAGCTTGCAGCTGGGGCTGCTCACTTATTCCCCAACCCAGGGCGAAGCCTCCACGAGGTGGTGCTCGGTCCCAGCAGACACCCGCCCTCCTCCGCCTCCTTCCCCCTGGCAGCCTCAGGACAAAATTTGCTTCTTGTTCCTCCCACAGTAGCCAGCAAAAATGGGGCTCAGCTTCACAGCAAGCCAGCAAAATGCATGAAATGCATTCAGCTTTCCCCTCCAGGTGGCTGCCTGGGACACAAAACGCCCATTTTGCTCTCTAAAGAGCTGCAAGGAGGGGAGAGGGTTAAAATGTAATAATTTGGGGGAAGGAAGCGGACGCATTGTTGCATGTAATATGCAACATCTGGACCATATGTCTCAGCGGAGAAAGGCTATTTGCATAAGAATTTAAGGACACGCAGGGTGAGATTCATTGTGGAATGTGAAGTAAGAAAGCTATCAGCGTTAGTTTAAGCCCAGAGGTTTTATTAGCTTTATTTTTTCTCTCCTAAAATTGTTGTCCTGGAAAAAAATAAAAATAAAAAAAAATGTAGAAATGAAAGATATAATTGACCATGACAGGAACGTTGTGTTCAGACCAGGGCACGTGAGGAGGGCTAAACTTCTGCACGAGATGCGGGGAGTTTTCAGGGGGGCAGCAATAATTTAGGTTGGGGGGCAGAGGCTCTGCAGCACCCCTCAGCCCTTGGAATTTCAGTTCTGCATCTCACACCCCAAAGGGTCCATGTGCTTCTTGGAGGACAAGCTGTCTTGAGAAAGCACAGAGGATTTTTACTGCCTGCTTTTGGTTATCTTTAAAGCATTTTCTTCCCTCTGGCTTTGTGCAAGAGAGAGCCAAAAGAGGAAAACCTGGTGGGTTTTAGTGAGTTCCTAACCTGGGAGGAGTAGCTGAAAGCCATATACTTATCTAAGGGGCTGAACCCACATTTCATACCTGCTGTGCCATGGCCTCAGCCTGGGTGAGCACGTTGATGGACAGTGAGCCGTTGTCCTCGTAGCTGCTCCGGCGGATGCTGATCCTGTCCCGCTCGTTCTGCACGGCTGAAACGAGAGCACACGGCACCGCTGTTAGCTGGGAGACCCTACACGACTGACCGCAGGGTTGCTGGGGCTCAGGGGGAGCTGGGGCTTTTGGGACATCTGCTCCCAAGCCTCATCTCATCTTACGGCATTGGAAAAGCCATTCTCTGATCCCACCTCACTGTCTCCGTGTCCCCTGTCCCTGAGGCTTCACAGGTGGGGGTCCTTAGGGGACCTCGCTGCTGCTCACAGGGAGCAGGAAGAGTCACTTCATTAACTCACAGAATCACAGAATTTCTAGGTTGGAAGAGACCTCAAGATCATCAAGTCCAACCTCTGACCTAACACTAACAGTCCCCACTAAACCATATCCCTAAGCTCTACATCTAAAGCAGCTTAAAAGGAAGGAAGCTTCAATCCACCGGCACCCCCTTAGCACCATCCCTCGTTCCTGAGACCCCCAGGGAGCCCATGCTTTACTGATAGTGATGCAGCGGGTTTTGGACACCTTACAATGTCTCTGCAGAGCGAAGCTCAGCCCTGGGGCTTTGCAAACAGAAAGGTATGGCTGTGCCACACTGAATTAGAAAATAGGCTGATTTGGGGTTTAGGATTGTTCTACCCTTTAAATCGCCCTTTCCCAGAAACACAAGCTACATCCAGCTCCTTGCTCTGCCAGCCCTGAATGTGGGACATCAGGGATTCACAGCACGTCAGCGGCTTCTTCTTGCACCACGCAACTGCTTCGCCTCTGCTGCAGCCACCGAGTAAAGCAGCAGCAAGGGAACGTGCAGGGTTTAGACTTAAAGCAGCCATGGCTTCGGTGTTAGTTTCTCTCCTGAGCCCTATTGCCTCCGTCCAGCAGCAAACAAGCCCCCAGGGGCTGGAGGATGGAGCCAGGACCTGGGCTTGGTGTTTTCCTGACAGCTCCTCCATCTCGGCCACGTACAGCTCAGAAAGGCAACTGCCATCAGAGCAGAGGGAGAGGGAAGATTGAGCATGTGGTGCTAATAGAGCACAGCCCTCCTTCTTCCTCCAGCAGTTCCAGGCTGCTTTTCTTTTTTTTTTCTTTTTTTTTTTTTTCTTTTTTTTTTTTAGGGGGGATGACTCAGGCTGAGCTGTCACAGCGCTCCTTACTGGGCTTTAACTCCTCGGACACCACCAACCAGTACAGCATTTGTCTCAACACTGCTGCAGATTTTTCCAGCAAAGATGTTTTTGTTTGCTTTCAGATTCAGCAAAATCTGTCCCATTTGCCCACCCCTCTTTCAAGAATTTGCCTTGATGCTGGGCCTTGCTTCAGAGCAAGAATCCTTCATTTCTCCGGGTTCCCGGAGGAGACATGGGCACCGTTTCTCACACGGGGTGAGAAGGTGGCTGTTTTATGGGCTTCTTTTGCCAGTTTAGGTCAAACCTCTTATCTCTTTTCCCAACTGGCCTCTGATGAGAGGCCAACAAAGTGAAAGGGCAGAAAACAGGCAACAGCGACAAGATCAATATTTCCCATTATTGGCAGAAGCGCGATGTTTGTTTTCCAGGATTTGGGACACAGCCCTGCTGGCAGCCTGGGCCTGCTGGCGGCTGAACAGAGCGTGCTGGGCACGGGGCTGCTGGGATCAAAAACCAAAGCCGTTTTTGGGTTTTTCACCCCCTCCATGAAAGACTGAATGATGGGTAAATCAATTTGGAAAAGGTGCAATGCACACTTATGTATCAATGGAGCCTTTTCAGTCTATAGATACTTTCTAGAGGCAATTAAATATTGATTTAAACAAGCAAAAAAAAATGTAGGTTAAGGTAGGAGGCTCCTCTAACATACCTGAGATATCAGCATGTGTTACCCTGTGCATGGGGGCAGTGGAAAGGGGCACTCGGACGGGGCTCCCCCCGTCTGCAGGTGGTTATAGGAAATACACACGTTACCTATGATTAATCTTCAGCACAGATTAACCCTTCACAGCTTTTCTCTGTCCACCAGAAAGCATCCAGCCTTGACCAGAAGCCAGCCAGCCCGCACATATGGCATCACTGCCATCCTTGGAAAGTCCCTGCCCAGCCTTTCATGGCTGGCTTAGAACCAGATGCTCTCTAGGGGTGAGTGGGCTCTTTTATGCAATTCCACATAAAGTTACCAATTCTGCCTTTCTAATCAAGCAACACACATTATACACGACCCACAAACCAGTCCTGTGCCCTGATGACAGACTCCTTTAAGAGCATGCAGCCTGTTTTTCTCCTGGGTGCTTTTATGGCACATATTTGAGTGCTTCCCTCATGCCCTGATAAGCCCAATCTTCAAGTGTAAGTGGACGGCACCGGCCGACTTTCTCAAGGTGATTTGGGTGTTATCACTGAAAGTACCCAAGATGCTGTGGAATTAGATACAAGAGGGAGTTAATATTTTACCTGCCACAAAAATTAATCTGTTGTTGTGGGGTAATTATATTGCTATATTTATTGTGCTTGTAAAAGGGAAGGGGTAGGTCACCCGTGGTGAGGCATCGCTGGTGCTGAGGGTGCTCAGGCTCAGACGCGGCCGTGGCTGTGCAGTGAGTAACTTTAAGCAAACATGCAGGAAGGACTAAAACCCCAATGCTGTCTCCCACTATTTGCAGAAGAAGCAACTTTGCCGCCCCATCTTTTTTCTCTCTTCCTGTCCTCTGCCCAGTGCCCTGGTTTCCAAAGCCAGTACATTTGAGGGTCACGGTCAGGCTCCCAGCAGAGTGGCAATGCGCAGCCCGTGATGTCTGCAGTGTGCGTGGCTCTGGGCCCCAACCCGAAATAGCTCGGGGGCCCCGCAAAGAGCCCAGTGCAGCTGGGTGGCAGGGATGGGAAGGGCCACTGCAGCCCCGCGCAAGGGGACGTCAGCAGGAAAATGTCCCTGTGATACCGCTGGCCAGAGACAGCGTGTCCCCAGCCTGGACTTTTCCACCAGGGAATTTGTAGGGAAGGCAGGACGATGCCCACAACTTTCTCCAGGGAATTTGACACATCTCGGCTGTGGGAAGCAAACGGGAAAACAAACATCTCCTCCATCTGACATTTTAATATTCAGAGCAAGCCCAGGCCCTTTTGCCATGAGCACATCGAGGATGACAGCGGGTGGGCTGTGGAGCTCGCTGCAGCTCTTGAGCAAACAGCAGTGTGTTTGTGGGATTGCAACAAGCCCGCGTTTCCCAAACATTTTGTCCTTGCTACCTTGGCACATCGGTGCAGAGCATGTGACAAGGAACCTCCGGGGAATCCAATAAATACGAACAGGGGCATTGATTTGATGGGAACAGCACCAAACCAGTAACTTTCCATGGTAACTGCTGAGGTTAAAACCCTCCTTTGCCACCTGCCCACACTGGAGGTACCATTTCTATTATTAATCCACTAAAAAAAATCCTCATTCAATGCTGATGGGATTAGAAGTGTATTTAATGAGATGTGCATGTGTGTGTGCACAAATGGAGAGCAGGAGGAGGAAGGTGCAGTGCCCCAGCATGGTGCTGGCATTCACCAGCTCTCACAGTGCTTCTATCTCCACTGACAGATGTACTCCTCGCTGCTGAGTTAATTTACATGCACAAGTATATTTCTTTTTCCCTAGGCTATCTTTGATTTTGTAGGTGTGGTACATTTTATTTGCACATAAAACCCAATGGTACATGCACATTTAATCCTTTCACGTGCTGTGGGCTGATTTATGACTATCGCAAAGTGGGGAAGATCCTTCAACTCTTCCATCTCTCTTTCCAATAAACTGTGGTCCCAGACTGCTGCAAGCTGGCAGAAGAGATGCACAAACAAAAGGCACAAAACAAGATAGAGGCCCTGTGAAACACTAATAAAACCATCCTATAAACCTATCCAATTTAACAAGAATAAATGAATAATAGCCTCGAGTCCTCCTACTATGATGTGGCAGTGATACAATAATTCTTTTGACTTCTGCATAAATCTAAAGGATTTCATGTACATTCATAAATTACTTTAAAGGGGATGAGAGGTTAAATATTAACCTCTCTTTCTTCACCAGCAAACTGAATCCTGACAGTGCGGTGTTGAACATGTCAAAAGGTTTCAAGGTTATTAGGTGTCCAGATCCATGTGAGCTGGTAGCCTGGCTCATTGGAAAAATCACACCCTGCTAATTTATTCAAGGTTAAACATGATCTCAATAAGATGTTAAAAATAGTCTCCTATTTTGAGGGGTGGTTAGATACCAGATGCACTCCTCATTCACTGACACTGTAAGTGACCAAAAACCATTGTGCAAACCAATAGAAATCAAACCTTCTCCTGTGCAAAGAGAGAAAAGTAGAGAGAACAGGCAGAAAAGGAAAAAAAAAAGAAAAAAAAGAAAAGAAAAAAGAAAAAAGAAAAAGGAAAAAAAAAAACACCCAGTGATGCCATTGTTACACATCGATCATCCTGTGGAACTGTCTCAGCCCTAATCACAAAACGAGACGAAGGGAGTGAATCTCCTGCAGAAGCCCTTAACTGTAGTCATAGTCATACGTCATTTGTCTCAATTTTAATGATCAGTTATTTATTAAAAAGAATTATTGATTTCAAAAATGTAAATGTGATAGGAGTGTTTCTGAATGAGCTAATTTCTAGGAAATCTGGAGATGGGATTTTCCACAAGCCTCAAGTTTTGGCCCTTTTTGCTCCTGCGGGTTCTGATGGGACCTGGATCCCTTCTGGCACAAGCAGTAGCTGGATGCTATGGACATTCCTTCTCCAAGATTTCTCACTGGAGGCATAGGGTTCATGTGGGACACTCCTGGTCCTTTCCAAAAGCAGAATCAAATCCAGAGCATACAAGCAGGTCAATCTAAAGAACCCTACTGATGCTCTTCTCAATGAATCTCTGCCCAGCTGCCCCAAACTTATGGTGAACATACAGCCTGGAAATACTGTGCTCCCAGGACCAGCCCACAATGATACCCTTAGACATGCACCTACACAACTGCCCCTATAGACAGTCAGTCTAAAGCTAGTTCAGGTTTTTGCATCACACTGCTTTTTCTTTGGGCAGAAATTTCCATTTTACCATGGCTAATATAGCCCCTCTCCTTCTCATATCCATTAGAGAAGTTTCCAGCAGGGGAACAAAGAGAAAGAAAGATCCAAATGTGTCACATCATGTCTTACAACACAGGAAGATTAGGGAAAAATAATAAAAATAAATAAATAAATAAATCTCAGAATCCAAATCTCCGTCTTATCAGTTAGTTTTTCCAGGATGAGAACATTTGGGGAGCAGCAAGTTTTCCAACATTGCACATAAAGCCATCGAGCAGTTGGTCAGCAGGGTGCTGGTGGTGGGAACGGTGAGGGTGACACAACCCCACTGGCCCCACCCCAGGTGTATTGTCACGCACAGGCTGGGAAAATGATCATTTCCAGCTTCTTCCCCTCTACAGTGAATAAACGCTGTTGTTACCACACCCTGGAAAGTCTGATTGCTATTACATGGGCTGGTTGAAAAATGATGTGACAGAGAAAAAGTTTCAAGGCGCTGTGGGCCAGTGCTGGGACAACCTGACATAATCTGAGTGTGGATGTCACAACTCTGACATAAATCGGTGAATACCACTGAAAAAAGATTATGTACAAACATTTGTATCATCCTTATGCTGCTCTATCCTAAGACGTGGCTTCTCTTTTTTCCCCCAATGCTTTGCAATACTGTTTAATATTAATCTAGAACCACCCTAAAGCAAATAACTGTGTTCTTTTTGTGCACACAATTGTGCAAGAAATATTTTTTTTTCACAGTTCTGCACACATGTTTTGGATACAGCTCCGGTCAGCTAAGCTAATTTCCGCAAAGCAGTTGCTCAAGGTGCCTTAAAATCTGTACCAAACACATGAGCAGTTTACTAGCACACAACCTGACCATGCACTCATAAATACGTTGCAAAGAATGTGGCTATGTGGAACTTGAAATGAGTCATCTTCCATCAAGCTGCAATCAATAATGGAGGAACGAGCCAAGGTTTTATAACTTTTACCATAAAACCAATAAAAATCATGCTTCAGCTGAGAGAAAGGAGCTGATAACCAGATTTCAGCTTTTCCAAGCTGTAGAGCTTACTGCACTGGCAATTGGTTTTGTCCCCTTCTAGAACCGACCAGGTCAGCTTTGGTTTGTTAATATTACTATGAGGGCTACGTTTTTCCCCTGATATTGCATTTACTCCATTTCTCCTAAATTAAACCAACAGACATTTTTGCTACGTCCGTGACCTATGCCAAACAGCAAGACACCCTGTTCTCCAGAAAAACATATGTTCAGAGGTTTGGAAAGAGATTCTTTTCATCATTCATGAAATCTTATGAATTACCAGAAATAAGTGACAAATTTCTCCCTGGTTTCAGTGGAATTGTGATTTCACCCCTTAGGCGAGGGTTGTTTAACTAGGTGGTATGGATCTTTACTATCTAGTTTCTTTCTAGCTCCCTAATTCTTAAGCTCTTGGTGGGCTGGAAAACAGCCCACGTGAAGAGTGAATTGTTGTAACCATCACCCAACTACCTGCATGCTGGGGGGGATGTCCCATCTGCCATGGGTTTGGCCCCTACTTTGCTAAGTACTCAGCACAGTAGATCAGTCTCTGCCCAGGAAGCTTGGAGTAAATAGGAGTATCACCCATTCTCTCCCCCTGTGCAAACACCAAATGACCAGAAATCAGAAGTGCTATGATATGTCCCAAACTTTTCCAGGAAAGGTGGTTGTAGGGAGCTAAGGAATAGGTTAACTGAAAGGGTTTTCCCCTCACTTAAGCATTAAGCATTGTAACATCTAGTATTTCCTTTAGTGCATTGGAAAGACATTTCCTGACGGTCACTGGTATACCCAGATGTTCAACAACACAACATTCTTACTACAGCCAGTGTGAATTGTACCAAATGCACCAGACAATATTGGGCTGGCCCATCAGTACAGGCACTGCTTGGCCCTGCAGTCATGCCATAGCCACCACGAGGACAGCACTATTGAAGGGGTTGACTGGCTCAGGTCCCATCTTGGGTAGACACAGGAGACAGCCGCCTCCAGGAGTGCTGCCTGTGTGCCCTGTGCCATGGAGGAGCAGCTCTGCAGCTGCAAAGCATCGTGTTTGGGCTGAACCTCACTCTAGAGGTTGCACCAAGCTAGATCTCTAGATTCATCTAGTTGAGAAATGCCTCCTACAGGCAGTCCAGAGCCAGAATCTGTTTATAGGTGCCCTGATGTATTCCCTGAAGAAGACAATCCCTTTCCCAGAATTAAAATATCCTGAAAAGACCAGCCTCCCAGGATGTGTGAATACTGGCACAGGGCTGTAGCTGAAATTCCAATCTGAAGAGATGGGAAATGGGGTTTTCAGCTGCAACACGAAGATATCTCTCACTGAGACACACAAGCACCACTGTGGGCCAGGGCGGCTGCTGCTCTCCACTATCCTCCGCAGTGGGAGTAGGGCCAGAAACAGCAGCAGGCAGTTTTCAACAGCCTCTTTGCACCTACCTTCCTTCTTCATGCCAGCTCTGAAGCACTTCTTCAGCCTGCAGTACCTGCACTGGTTCCTCTTGTCTTTGTCTATCACACACTGTCGGCTGAACCTGGGAAGAGGTGGGAAAAGATGGAGCAACCAGGCTGGCCTGTACCCTGCTCCCCCCGAGCAGCCCCAAATACAGTCCCAATCCTCACTGGGCTATACAATGCTTGAACCCAGGGAAGAGCCAAAGGGTTTGCAAGGAATGAATTGAATCAGTGTTGGCTTGGCCCACTTCCTCATCCTCCCCACCTCCATCTGGGAAAGCAGCGATTTCAGACCACCCACCCTGCGAGGACTGTGAGGATTTTGGCTGTGAAAGCGTGACTGTGACTCAAGTTGTGCTGGAGCCTGGTGGTGCAGGGACTCCATCTCCTACTTTCAGATGGTTATTGGGTGTTTTTTGTGGAGGCTGGTTGGTCCCTCTTGTTACCAGTCTTACTTTGTGGAGAATAATTGTGCTGTGGCCTACAAGTCGTTTTTTATCTATAGCCTAGCTTTGAAGCAAGTGGCTTCCCAATTCCTGTTAATTTCAACAGGAGATTTAGGAACCTCGGTGCTGTTCAAGGGGTGGCCCATGTAGACTGGGCAGCTCTTGGGGGTGAAACGATAGAAGAGGAATCTCCCGGGCAGAGAGGAGACAACGCAGGTTGCTCTGGGACCATCATTAGGCTGTAAAAACTGAGGCACTTTCCCAGGCTGGTAAAAAGCCAAAGGTACAAAGGCCCGAAGACTTTCCAAGGAATTCATGTCTACAATAAACAACAGAGCTCCAAGCTGGGCTAAACAGAGCGCAGCTCACCAAATAAGGATTCACAGACAGGCAAGCATTTACCATTCGCTTGGCTTCACCCTGCATATCCTCCCCAAACTGCCAAATATCGCAGTGATTCATCGATTCCCAGGGAGGGGCAACAACTCCACTCCCGGGAGAATAAGAGCCAAAATTTCAAAGAAATCAGTAGTAGCTGTTGCCTCCTCCTGCTGGGATCCCACAGTGCCTGGGATGGGCACTGTGCATGTGGACACTGATATCAGACTGGGTGTCTTTTATGGCTCGTGTGTCCAAGGGTGATAAGTACCCCAGGAGCATTTTGAACAAGGAGGGTGACTCGCATTGCAAAAATTTGGAATGCCTGGGAGGAAGAACCCTGGAACAGAAAGAAAACTTCCAGGTTTTAACTAGAGATAAAAAGGTTGAGGGTAGATTTTTTTTTTTTTTTTTTTTTTTTTTTTTTTTTTTTTCCTCTGTTAAAATAAATGCATTTTTTCTAAGGTCAATAAAGATATAATTTTAGATAAATAAATTTATAATTTATAAAGTACTCCCGGTAAAAAAGAAAAGTCTCTCAAATGTATACCTGTGTGCCAAAGTGGCTGTGAATCATCTCTGGCCCATGCTACATTCTCAGAATGATTGTAAAATAATCAGTGATATGTCAGTGTACACAGTTTAATGTGTACGAAATAAAAAATGGAGAAGCTGTGGGGGAGGCAGCGGCTCTGGGAGTGACACGTTCTGAGATATTTCTTGCTTTCATGTTGAGCATCGCTAGGAAAACCAAGACCATTTTGAGAAGAAATCTCGCAAGTTTTGGTCCTTTGCCAGCAGGTCTTTCCCTTGCTGAGCTGTGACAAGGTTGCGGTGTCACTCCACACCTGGAAGCTGTACTTGGGTTTTACACACACCAGTAAAACCTCAGGACTGATTCATAGCACGAGGAAAGCAGTGACAGTGAGCTCACAAAATGGATTGTGCAGTGTCACAAAAGGTGTCAGCATTCAAGATGAGACAGGGCTTAGTTCCCTTTCTTCTGGCCAAAAGCTAAGCTGCGGTATTACTGTTCGCATTCATGGCACGGTGATTCAGCTTCTGGGACAGGAGCCCCATCGTACAACCTGATCTTCACCCCAATTTATTTACAGTGTCAATAAATTGTAGTTATTTATCACAGAGAGGGCAGGTACCTGCAGGAATAGACGTGGTTCTTGCGGACGCTCCTCCTGAAGAAGCCTTTGCAGCCATCGCAGCTGGATGCCCCGTAGTGTTTGCCGGTCGCCCGGTCCCCGCAGATGGAGCAGAGGGAGCCGATGCCATTGGCGAGCACGTTGGTGTTTGCCGATTCGGCTGCGATGGTCTCTGCTGGCAGAGAACAGGGCCCGTTAGACGTCTCTGTGGTGGAGACCAGAAGGAGCTGAGAGCAGGTTGCTTTTTCAAGCAGATCACGCACTGAGCCTGCCCTCCCCACACATGTGCACACGTTGTGCTGCTGGTAAAGCCTCCAGATCACAGCCCTGCTGTTCTCAGCTCCAGCTGAGTGTAGCTCCCTTGGCTTTGCTTCTTAAACTTGTATTTTCCTTCACCTCCATGAACAGGGAGATTTAAACGCACCTAACCCAGCTCACTCACAAGAACTGAACAATTACTACTATTTGTAGTGCAGACTATCCATAAAATACAGTGGGAAAAAAAAAAAAAATCATTAACTCGAATAAATAGAAGAGACAGAAGAGACAGAGAGGATGAACTGCTTCATGCACAGGACAAGTGACAGAGATGAAAAACACCTTGAGACCTCCTCTTGAGACCATCTAAAGAGAGACAGCAGCTCCTACAAGGGGCACTTGGGTTCTCCTGAGTCTGGTTCCTTCTCCAATTTGCCCTCTGAAGGGTGCCATTAGTTTCCACTGGCTACAGAGGGGTGCAGGAAGATCCACCTTCTAAATTAGGCACCTAAAATTAGGTCGCATGAATGCCCACTGTCATGTCCCCTGTTTGCAGCCACTCATTTGGGGCAGGAATAGCTCTGCTCGGGCCATGTGTATACACCGCTGAAAACTCCCCTTTAAACTTCTCCCTTGGCCTTAACCACCAGACTTGCTGCTCTCTTAATCCTCCTAATTTGAGGCACAGCTTGGGGAAAAAAAAAAAAAAAAAGAAAAAAAAAAAGGAGACACATGAGAAGGCACAGATGACAGTGTTTACATCTTGCTGAGAGGAGGAATGTTTGTGGAGTCTGTCCTGACCTGGGCATTCACTGCAGGATGATTTAGGAATTTATCACTCCTCTGGGAGCATGTTCTTCACTCCAGAGGGACCAATCTCCTGCTACAGTGACCTAGGCAAAGGCTCTGGGATGAGACACATCTTGCCTCGCAGGAGAGCTGGGCAGAAATGAGAACAGCTCAGCTGGTGTTGTATTGAGCAATGAGAAGATGAGAAAATTGCTCAAACGGGAGGAACTGGCACCTGATCTGGGTAGTCTCGAGAAGGTTTTCTACTGTATAATGCATAAAAATAGCTTTGGGTCATCCTCACACAACACTTATATATACCCAGAGAGAGAATGTTATTTTTGTATGTGAGCACACATAAAAAATTTCTAGGGAAAATATTTGCTGTGCAATGAAAATTGTAATCAAAAGTCAAAAAAAAAAAAAAAAAAAAAAAAAGCCAATAAAGCTTTAGTTTTCAAAAACTGGAAAGTTTGTTAGTTATGGCTAAGATGAAGACATTTTTAGCTAACACTTGACAAATGTGAAGGTCAGGTCTCCTTTTGCCCCTTCAGAAAATACTTCTCATCTTTATTTCACCTTCTAACATAGAAAAAGTAAGTAGGTTCTAGTGAGATGGGAGCATCATGAGAATAAAAAATGACAGCATTGAAATAATTCTTAGGTTGTAATGACAGAAATTGTGATTCACCTGCTCCCAAAATCCTTGTAAGATGCTCCAGCTCTGACTTTTGTCAGTAGGTAAGTGGCATTTGGGCCCTTTGCAAAAATAGTTTGTGTCAGAGATGCTTAATGGTAATTCAAATTGATTTGTGTTTTTGTATATTGATTTTAATTTTTATGTTGATTTATTTGATAACTTTTTTATTAAATAGACTGTACTAGGATACTCCTTCAAGGGTAACTGTGCTGCTAAACATTTTTGCATCTGTTGCTCCATCTATTCTTTTTGAAGGAACAAACGAACACAAACAAATGCTCTGAATGTGCTGGATTCCATTAAAAAATTGCACAACAAAAACGATGATAAGAAAGCCAATTTCATCCTTGCTCCACCCATGCTTTCTCTTCTGACTTCAGAATCAAGCCAAGGTCAGACAATTTGGGTCTCCAATGAACTCTTCATTCTTCAGCTGGGTCCAGATTGCAAAATGTTCCCTGATGCTGGAAAGCATTTACTCACCAGAGAAGAGTTGTTGTTTTTTTTTTTTTTTCTCCTTACGTGAGTAAGACGTGTGAGGGAACTATTTGTTAATGCGAGTAAGAAATTCATAATCTAGCTTTAAACCAAGTATTACAGGAGGCAAGACCATCAGCTCTGAGCACGTGAGGGCCCATGGAAGTTACCGAACCAAATGTTGCCCTCACTTTTACCCACGGAAACACCAACAGGCCCATAATAATAGTTCAGTCCCTGTCAGGTAGCCACATGTGCTGTTCAGCTGAGTTGGATGAGAATACAAATTTTTAAAGATAAAGGAAAGCCTCAAGCCAGCGTGCACATGTTATTTATGATGATTAATTTTAATTACAAAATCCTGTCACCAGCTAATGATGAGTTCCAAATGAGAATTAGCTCAGAAGAAAAGGCACAAACAAGATTGTATGCATCAGTTGATTTTTGGTGGGGCTTTCAACCCTACCCAGTATTTGGGGAATGTCTGGCTTTTTCCTGGACTGATCACTACTAAGAAAGGCAGAGGAAAGCCAAGACCCCTGCTGGCACTGTTGTGTGCCTGTGAAATCAGCTGAAAACTGCAGACCGTTTATTTCAGCCCTGCCTGACACAAGCCAATAACCTGCTCAGTGTTATTTAACACACTGTGCCTCTCTAGAGGGGTTGCTGCCTGGAGCTGAGCACCGCACTGAGATGTTCAGATGAATCTGGTCAGAGTACAGCTGGATCACAAATGAAACAAGCTCATGACTGTCCTCACCACCACGGAAAGAGATGCTTAGAGACATGTATCAGTTACAGCTGTTCATCACGACGGTATTACAGAACAACTAATCCATGCCAACACAGTATCTCTGAAATTTCTGCTGGAGAGGCACAACTGATGATGTTCCCCCAGCAGAGACTCATCTCAACATGGTTTGAATCCTGAGCTGAGCTGAAGACCTGTGGTTGTGGCCAGACTCCTCACTTGGATTGTCCCTGACATTCACTGGCATTAAAACTTGGGATTTCAAGTAGGTGTCTTTTGTGAGCTACATATAAACAATGTGCAGTGCAGGAACCACAGCTTGCCTCGATGGTTGGACTTGATGATCTTATGGGTCCTTTCCAACCTAACCCATTCTATGGTTCTACCTATCATTCTAGTGATGATGAGAGCATCCCAGTGGCTTCATCACCTTTGGGGGCAACCAAGCTTGCAACCAGAATGCATACAAGCTTTTGTTACATACTGCTCCAGTATGTAGGTCATTACCAAACCGGGGTTGAAATGAGGATGCCAGGTTTTAGAATGATAAGAAATGACAGTAAGGATGGTCTCATGCTGCTGAGGATGATATCTGGCTTTCATTCAGAGTTGGAGCTCTGCATGATACCTGACCATTCAGAGCTCTTTGCTGCTTTTCCTTTCAGTTACGTTACTGGCTATTAAGCTCTTCAAGGTAATCCTTATCTCTTCTGAATGCACACTGTGAAGGAGAACTACCTTGCTGTACTTTCCAGAATTTGTTTATATGCACCCAGAAATCCAAGTGAGTCTTGGCTCATGTCTTGAATGCACATAATTTGCACACTCCAATGGGCAAAATATCTTTGAAGTTTTTTTGTTTGTTTGTTTGTTTGTTTCCAACTTTGTGCCAGATTCTCAGGGATTAGCACGGTGTTTGAGTGCTGAGAAAGGAAAACGAGCACAACCATGGGAGAAAGTGTTCACTGACACTTGACTAAAGAATTAGTGCAATATTTTAGTATTGCTTCATATTTTAAGCAAGATGACAACTCTGACAGGGGTGCAAGGAAATGGGTATTAGCAGCACATAAAAACCAAGTGAGAATACAGCTTGTAATGCCCGCCAAAGTAAAGGAAACAACTTTGTACCAAATGGGAAAATTTCTGCAGTCACAACACATATTTTATAAAGGAAAAAAAAAAGGGGGGGGGGGGGGGGGGGGATTAGCATTGATTTTCATTCATTTCCTTTTGCCTTCTTTTAAACATTTTAATCAGTTTTTTAAACTCTCCCTCTGCTCCCACAAAGGACTCTATTCTTCATTTTGAATTAGTTAGTCTCAAAATGTTTGACTAATTAAGAGTAACTTAGAGGTGGAAAATATAAAATTTATATCTAGGCAAATCTCAAAACTATAGCAGCTTCCTGAAGCAGAAAAATTAGCACCAGAATTGTTCCATATCATTAATCAACCTCAAAATTTTGATGAAATAATGTTCCAAAGAAGGAAAGAGTTGTTTTTAATGAAGTATTGCCTTATTTGAAAATATGTTCTCTTTAACATTGCTTAGCGTGTAAGTAACAGTTTCGGTACTATTAAAATATATCCTGTTCGTTTATACGTACATAGCAAAACCACTAGATTTAATAAGGGAAACACAGAATAATCTCTCACAAAGAAAGATATCTCTCATAAGAAATAAATGGTTTAAAACAAATCAATATATTAAAAAAAATGTTTTCAAACAATTTAAAAATATTTCTGAAACTACAGAGTTTCTGTCAACTGCTATTTAGGGTTACCTACAGGAGATGACTTGGTTGGTTAGCAATATACTTCAATGCATGGACATTTGAGGTCTTTTTTTAAGTTATTTTTACAAACTGTAGGACACTTACCCAAGACAAACAAGCTAATTTCAAAACAGCTAGTTCCTGAGAGAACCAGTTACTCATTAACAGCTAGACAAATAACCCAAGACTAATCTAGATAAACTTCAGAAAAACTCAACCTGTCAGTTCCACTGAATGAAAAAAAAAAATAAAAAATAAAAAAAAATAGCTCCAAACAGGTTTTGGTACCGAATTTGAAAAATTATATTGAATTTGGATGAAATCTGTACCACTCCAAAAAGTAAAAAGTATCTAGTTTTTCAGCAGTGAGTGATAAAACAAAATATTTGTGTTAAATAACATTTCTGGAGTAGAGTGGTGGATGGAAAACTTCCTTCAAAATAAGAAATAAGATCCAGTCTATCCGGATCTGGAAAAAAATAAAAAAAATAAAAAATAAAAAATCCTTTATTTAGGGGCAGAGAGAGCTATTCCTGAAGTCACCTTCAAATTTAAATTTCTTCAGGCCTTTTAACTTTACTTGTCTCCTGACATATTCCATGTCCAACAATAATAAGTCTAAACATTTTATGCTATAGGCTATAGCCCTTCTGAAACTCTGATTAGTTTTGATGAGACATTTAATCAGAAAATGTGAAACTGAAAATCCCATCTCAGTTTCACTAAGCTTCTTAACAAATTAAATGAAATGTTGCCAAAACTCTTCAAAGGCATTGCTATCATCGGGATTTCATTCAGTTACATGATTGGTTCTATGTTATATGGCTAAAGTGTCCTTTATATTTCAGGCAGTGAACAGTTAATGTCCCATAAAAGTGTTTACTTTAAGTTAGAATACCTTTGACTATTCAAATCCCGAATATCACACAACACTCTTTATTTCTGTGAACAAGCGGAAGTCTTTCTATATAAAACTTCATGACTCCTAGCCAAGTTCTTTATATGGCCTAAGGGCTTACGGACAATCTTGGTAGCAAGGAATAATAATAATAATAATAATAAAAAGGCAAGTGATCACTTGTATATCATTTCTTTAAGTACCCAGGAACAATTTACATCAGACACATGGTGCATTGTGTGAGTAACAGTGCAGAAGGCATTTTTTTCCAAGGATTAAATATGAACCTAAGTCATATTTGGGAACAAAACATAAATTTTAAGACATAAATATTAATAATAACTCCTCACATAACTTATACAGGGAGACAAATTCATGGTGTGCCATCCAGAGCTCCGCCAACATTTGCAGTACCTCATTGGCTCTTCAGGACATGATGCTCGGCACACCAAGGAAAGAAATAACCTAAAAAGGACCAGGAAGTGAAGGGGGCCCATTTCAGCCCAAATCTAACTGCAGATGCAAGAGAGGTTGGCAGGTCAGCTGCTTAAATATTACCCCTTCCACCCTTTGCCCCAGACCTCCTACCTGTCTTTCCTAGGCGTTCAGCTTTTTAACAAAGGCAATAGAGGTTATTCAAGAGGAAGTGAACAGAAATCTCACCAGTGTTGTTCGGAAGCACCCGAAGGTTTTCAAATTCTAGCATGGTATAAGAGGAGTCCAAGGAGTCGACGTAATCTGGCATATCCATGTCCATGATGGACTGACAAAGCTTCATTATTACTTGTCAACTGCAAGGGAAGCGGCAAAAATAGCCCTGCTGTCAATCACGGCCAAGTTTTTCCTCCGCAAAGAGACACCCCAGCCCTTGCACTGACAAATCATTACCCAGCTCTGCCCGCAGTCCCCTCCCCGTGCCAGGAGAGAAGGGACGAAGCCTTTCCTTCTCTCGCGCTCAGTCCCCTCCCTTCCCGGGGTGCATCTGTGCTCTCGGTCCTGATAATATGATCTAGATAAGGCCTAGACTCAAACAACTTGGATTGCATCTTTGGGTCAATACAGCCTGGTTTATGGCTGTTCCTGCACAAACATTTTGAAAAGGGCTGCAGAGAGGCGTTCACACATGCACTGCTCTTCCAGGGTGAAGCGGTGGTCATGTCAAATCATGCCCATGCCACAAAGGTGTCACCTTGCTTGGCTACCAGCCCTTGGGAAGAAGATCAAGTGATGTCACTTGAAGCTGGTGAAGACAGTGAGTCAGTGCCACCGCTGGCTAAAGACCATTAAGACAGGTCAGTGTTTAGAGCCTGAGGTACTGCCAAGAGGCAATAGTGGCACCTCTTGGAACAACTGGAAGGGAAAAATGAGGTTTCATTACAGCCGGTTTCATGCTTTCACCGTGCCCCACAGGCAGAGGTGAAGTAACTTCTCCCACTGGCTCCATCACTTGGGTCTTCCTCCTCCTCCTCCTTCCAGGCAGCCCCAGTTTCCCAGAGCTCCCAGCCAGCAAGAGGCTGGCTGTGGTTTCAAGTTGCTAGGGCAGAAGGTTTCAAGAGATGGAGAATGATGGAAATGGGAAAGGCTGGAAGGAACCGGGCAGACACCCTCACAGATGTGTGGTGTTGCATTTCATGATGACCCATGCCTGGCTTTTCTGGGAAAGGCTTGTATTATGGAAGTACAATTCCAGTTTTTCCCCCAGGACTGTATGTGGTTTTTTTAATTTACTGAATTTTGCACAGAAGTTCTTTCACTGTTAGGACTCATGAGTTGTACTGCAAAAAATTGGAAATAAGACTCAGCCATGAATTTCCCCAAAGCATTACACCTGGAAGTGGTTGATTTACTCCTGGTTTCATCCTCCAGATGACTTCCCTGACATTAAAGTTCACCCTCCAGTGACGTTGTTGTGTGTCAAAGAACCTTTCCTTTCCATGAGCTGTTGTTCTGTGAGATCCAGTTCCACATCCTGTTGAATCGGGAGGAAAGAAGTCTTGAGAAACAGGGAAATGTGTTGCCAGAAAAAAAGAGCCTTGGCCAAAAGAAAGGGATTGCCAGACGGCCTGAACTCTCACTGAACCAAAGAGCAGGGCAGCCCATGTATCTTAGCAAACTCCAAACAGCAAGAAATGTGCCAAAACTGAGTTTTGAAATATCTTAGATATACTCATTTTTATTTCATCTACGCAGTCTCCATTTCACATGCAAGCCGTCAGCATGTGTCCATATCTTGGGGACTTACAGTAGACTTTGCAATGGGTTAACAGTAGATGGGCTTTTCCCCTATAAAGATTGGGTCCAGGAACACTTACCTTTATTTTCTTATCTTTTCTGGGGCATAAAATAATTTCATGTGCCACAGATATTTTTTTCCTTCTTTCCTTTTTTCAGTACATGTTGTAACTAGTGGTGCACAAATGACTCCTTGGTTAGATAAGACATTATGTTTTTATCCTTGGACTATGCCCCCAGGCTTTCAGTAATGCCAGCATCAGCTAAGTTAGCATCTGATTAGTCGTTCTTGCCTCTTACTCAATGTCAGTCTTGATTATGCCTATTAATCTGGCACATTTTTTTGAACAGAGCTATGGACATGATCCTGCCTGATTCTCAGCACTCTGATACTATCACAGCCGAGTAAAGAGGCTTAGATTTCTCCAGTTCCAGTGGGTTTTGTATGGGTTAATCACCACTGAAATAGCCATCTATGTATTCACCATGTTTTCAGGCAGTTGTGGCCCAGAGAGAAGATGCTGGGGCTCCTGCTGTTCTCAATTTCTCAGTACAAAGTGAGGGTTAAGGCTCTTTTCCAAGGAAATCTGGGCGGCAAGGACATGCTTGAACACTTCTTGTTCTGGGAACAAGGAAAGAGTATTGGAAACAAGAAAACATTATTGAGTAAATTTTACAGTTCAGGACTAGACTTTCAACATTGCTTCCATATTGATATCAGGATTGACTTTCAGGATTGATTGAATGTGGTGCTGGAGTGATACAACGCAGCAATTCTACCCATTTCAAACAGAAGTCAGCACCCTGTTCCAAACTTTGCCAGCACAACAGCAGCCCGGAAGGGTACTGAAACTTTGCTGAGGGCTGAACAATTTCTTCTTTTTCCTCTTTTTGCTTTCTTGCATCAATTTAATCAATCAGTCACAGCTACACCTTCACTGTGATGCATTCAAGGCTGGGATTGAGTTTTATTAACTTTGGGAAAAATCTATCTCACTTTTTTGAAGTGCCCTCACATCTACTCAGCACCATTCACTATCACAACAAAGCAGACACCTGTCCCAGCCAAGAGCCAGCAAACCTCTGATTTCTTCCTTACCTTAAAATGATTTAACCTTTAATTAAGAGCTGACCAATCGGGAAACCAGGGAGGGATCTCTCTCCAGCTGATCTCGAGCTAGTGTTAGACACATAAATATGCCCAAGAAAGAGGCTGGTGGCAAATAGGATAGGGGGGGTGGTGTTTGAGAAGCAGCTGTTCCCCAGTTAGGGCCCCTGTGTCCCACACATGGGTCCTAGCAAGTTGCCTTATGAGGTGGGAAAGAGTTTCTACATAAGGGCACTCTCTCAGGGCTGTTGAACTGATACCTGCCTAGGTAAGTTTACCACAATGAATTGTGTGTTGTAATATCTGCATTTTTTTTCCGAAATATCTTTTTGATGTTTTATCTCCATATAGAGATAATGTTGATTTGTCCTTTTTTCACTTTTTTGATTCTGAGGCTGGAGAGTGCAGGGAAATGAGAGAAAAAAAATTAAGAGCTTTGTTTAATAAAAGTAATATGTATGTTCAAAGGCAGTGCTCTGGGAATTAATCTATGTGGTTTCTTATATGTGCTGTGGCAAGGACAGAGGGCAAGCTCTGACAAGCACATGGTCCCTATAAAACAACAAGCTTATTCCTAGAAATAAAATGAGATGCCTTTGGGAGTTCTTATTAGACAAGATGAAGTACAGAAAAGATCAGAACTTCTCGATTAATTAAGTAAGAATACAAAACACCAAAAGCATGCTGTCAGAAGCAACACTTCTTTGGCAAGGTAAGTGGTGGGAGACAATGTTTGTAAGCTATGGCAGTTGCATGATGATTTGTGGATGCTGTTTTCTCAAGAAAAGTGAGACTGCTGCATATGGGGAGAGGTGTCAAAGACACTAAAACTGAGGACAGACCCTTGCTATGCAAAATGGTGAGGCAGACTTCAGACCCTAACTGTTTCTTTTTGCACAGAAGTTCAAGTATTCTTCCTTCATTCTTAGAAGCACATGGAAAAGCCCTATCACTAATTTATAGATTTTTTTTTTTCACCTGAAAAGTGGCAATAATCATATTCTTTCCTGAATTTGCAGGTCTTCTTGAGTATACACTGAACAGTACTCAGGTGGTTCTCAGATACCAAAAACATCAGTAGCCCATAAAATTGGATAAAAACAATAATCGGAAGGCAGAAGTCAGTAAGGCCTATTTCTGGGTAATGTATAATTAAAAACAGTGTGCTGCTGGGATTTTAAGCAGTGTGAAATCTATCATTAGAGTATAATTACAACTGCAGACATGACAAATTTACCCAGACCAGATGTCTACTAGATCCATTCCCTCTTGTCTTGAAAGCAGTTTCTTATGGTGTATAAGACTGAATTGCACTAGAAGCAGGCTCTCTCTTTGTTATCAGGTATTTCTTATGATTAACCATTTAGTACTGTGACTTTAACTGCATAGTGAAGGGCTGCCTGTTCTTCCAGTTGTATTGCCTAAATTGTTTGCAAAGTAAAAACAGCTTAATACATTTCTTGGCTAGCATCTTTGTGTTTCCAAACAGCATCAGGTCAATTCATTTTCTGTGCTGTAAACTCACTGAATGTTTAAAAATCAGGACAGCAGATACCCATTAGGAAGGTCTGTGCCACCACAGCCTAAATTGAAGGTTGAAAAGTTGAATTATCTATGGGGGAGGCTCACAAGTTTAAAGCTGACATTACTTAAGTGTTTTTTTCTTTCTTGACTACATTTGGAGGGGGGATTGCTGCAGAGTTTCCCCATGGTTTCCTTCCATTGCAATCTAAACTTTCACCCTTCATTTGGGGATGTTGGGTTCTGCACAGCATGATGGGCAGGTTGATCACTTCTCAAGACAGTCTCTGAATGCTACAGACCCCAAAAAGCTACCTTGCACCCAGCTAATACCATTCTCATTGAAGCTAATGGCAACCAGACAACTAAAAACACATTCCCCCCCTTAAAAGTTCGCCAAAATCATCATTAAGTCTTTGGTTTTGCTTGCTGATGATCTTGCACTAGAGCTCCTTTGATTCCCCTGCTGGAAATCCATGCTTCTGTCATTGTGTTTCAAAGACCTCTGGACATGACAGATCCTTCAGAGTTTAAGCCCACCAAATCTGGGGTTGTTTAGAGACAGACCAAATTTCTGGAGCCGGACAATGGTCAGCCAGTGAGTCACATCCTGCAGCAGTGAACAAAACCTGAGTAGGGACACAGGCTTTTTCTCCACAATGCCTTTCCAGCATCTGTAGCTGGAATGGCTTTAACCATCCAGCTGTCCTCAAGTCCCCATGATGGACCTGGATGTGATAAACAATGTGAGAGACATGGGATAACATCACCATCATGTAGGAGGAACAGTTCCACTGAAGGTGGAGTGTATCACAGTGCCTACTGCACAAAAAGCTCTGGTCATATTATTTTGAATCAAAGAAAATGGCTAGAGAAAAAAGTTAGGTAAATATTCTAATTTTCCTCTGATTAATTATGAAGGAATATAGCAGCTTCAAAAACAACAGATGCTTCTAAGACTGAGGAATTAATATCAAGTACAACACTTGTTCTAGCAAAGGGATCCTTTTGGTATGGTCACAACCAGCTTGCTCTGCTCCTGTGGCTGGAGTTGGCCCAGGATAGGTACTTGTGCCAGCTCCAGCAAGTGAAGTTGTAACTGCAGTTTTGGGTATTTTGAGAATATAATCTGCATCTCCAGCAACTTGTATGTATGTGCTGAGGTGAGCCTTGCGCATCTGCTACCACAAACCAGTAGCACCTTCCCATTGGCACTTCCAGGTGTTCAGAAAGGACAGACACTTCTCTGGTGGGGGGGGAAAAACCTACAGGTCTCAGAAGCCATCACTAGTGTACACAGGAGCAGCAGAGCCAACACAGAAGCTCAAGGACTTGAGCCAGGCTCCCTGGAATGCTGATTACATGAGCCAATCTCTGGCAGTAATTTTTCCATAGGTACCACATCTCCTTAGCACACAACCAGGAGCAGAAAATTAAGACATAAGGATCTGGACTTTCACACCCCGCCCCCCCTCCAGACGAACTTTGGTTTGCTGCTGCCAAACATTCATTTAGCAATTACTTATTTTGCTTTTAGATTAATTAAATTCCATCTTCCATAGTAACCCTTTGGGGAAAATAGAAAGTTAAACAAGCGTCAATCAGTACGCTGAAACAATTCCTTTAGGGTAATTTAAAAATCAAATAAAAAATCCAAAGACCTTTCTGGGGTCTGGGGTGCATTTTCCACCAGGCGTGAATGATGGATTCTTGTCTTTAAAATTGTCAAACATAAATCACAAAGACTACACTGACCAATGGCTTCAGGCCACTGAATTTATGAAATTATCATTTCAGTGATGTGCTGACTGTTCAACACAGCTGAAACCTGTACTGGATTTGGGGAATAAATCTGAGATGTTTTACATTCTTGCAGTGACCAAGGATTAACCTGAAGGTTTGTTCTGCCTGAGTTCATGTGACTTTTGTTCTTGGATATGGTGTGTTTGGCCAAGGCCAGAACTTCAGAAGTGCTAAGTGCTCATTTAGGTTTCTAAATATGAAACAGCCTGAATTTCACATCTGTTGAGAAACAGGAGCTCCCATTGGGAATAATGACTGGATTTGTAGATATCTTCATGTAGCCACAGGCCATTCATGTACTGCAAATATATCCCCTGTTTTAGACACCTGAGTGAAATCTCATTTCCTGGCCTACATGGGGTCTTCTGGAGTCTGATGCCCTTTGCACACTTGTCCCTTTTTGGCAAATGCTTCATAGCAAACACCTGATGCCTGCATATACCAGTTTGCATTTGTTTTTTCTCCACAAGCAGCAATAATTTCTCAGAAAGAGGAAATATTTCCAATGTTTTTCAAACTGCAACTTTTTCCTCTCTTCAAAAAAAAAACACTTCTATTGAGGGAATTCTTTGGAGATATTACAGAGAACTTCTTGTTTCTTCTCTTTACTTGAAAAAGGTCAATTGGTCAACACTTGAAATCAATTATAAAGGAACGGGAACAAGCTTCTTTGTTAAATACCTTTTGGGGAAAAGAATGTTTGTTGATTTCAAATTGAAATGAAAGTTTATTGAAGTTTAAAAGTCACAGAAGAAGGGAGCGAAGTTTAAATATTTGGTAGTGAATCAAATGAAATGTACTAGAAGGACAGAAACTAAACAATTTAGTTATTACTGTTGTTTGCAACTGTCAGCCCTGGTACAGCTTCTGATTAACATCTGAGGCTGATGGTAAGTTGCTTTCTATAACTAAGTGGAAAACTATGTCCCATGTAGCAAACCCCATAACTATTGGAGTACAGCATATTATGTCTGAAATCATAAGGGTTTCAAAATAAATTGTATCTGATACCATCCGTTTATGAACGATATTAAAATGTTTGTGAAACTCCAGCTCACTCACCATGTAACATAGTTTAATGAATTTACTTTAATGTAAGTAAGTCCTGTTCGGATATGACTCCTCACAAAGTTCCCCTCTTTGACAGGGAGATAATCTGTTTCGACCTGCTTTCTATGAAGACAAAGTCTGACTAAAGCAAATACCTGAGCCTGAACAAGAGCTGGCAGCAGGAGAGGAGAGAGGAGCCAGAGAGATGGGAGCAACATTACCTCACCCGATGCTGTGCAGAGTAGGCATGGGACTCATCTGGAGAGCATCGCTGCTTGTGGGCAAGATTTTGGCTTTTCTTGCTGAAAACGACATGCCTTTAGTCAGGAGTAACCAACCTTGAAAAGTGTATTTGCTATGGCTCCCATCTCCCCTGTGAACGACATTCCTGCTGCTTCAAGCTTTTTTGGTTCAGTGTTGACACTTCTTCAGATCTGTCATTAGCTTAGCTGAAGAGAAAACAGAAATGCTATTCAAGACCCAGATCCAATGTGGGAGGTTAGGAGTGCAAATTCTCACTTCACACTGAAAGCATGATGAATGTTTTATGTCACTGTTGTTCTTTCTATTTTAGGGGATGCCTTTATTATTTTATAAGCCCTTTGCTGTCATATAAAGCGCCTTTTTCAAGGTAACCTACCAAAATCATGTTCACATAACTTAAAATGAGATCTTTCACATTGCTAAGAATTAGTCTGGCAGTTCTTAGACTTTTGCTTATACTTTATAAATTTCTACCCCTGGTTTTAAAGGTATCTAACTTTTTTTGCCCCCCCCTTTTTTTTTTTTCTTCTGTATTTTAAGATTTCTGTGGTGAAATCTGATTCAGCTCTCTGCCATGAGTATCCCATGTTCTCTCAAATCCATCTTTTCTTGTTGTAAGCTGTTGATTCCACCCTCACTAGGCATCTTCACATTGTATTTTCACTACATGAGATAAAGATCAACAGATTTTTGGCTTAGTTCCAGAGAATTGTTAAGAATATGAACTGACCTTTGGTTGTGATCAAGTGAATCATTTTCTGTGTTCCAGTAAATAGAGTTGAAAGCAAATTTCTTACCTGGAAATTCACCCAACATTTTTGGAGAGTGGTTTTGGTTTCTGTTCTTGGCCCCTAGACTCTCTAGCTTTGCCATTGTGCAGACAAATTAATAGCTCAGAACAAATGTGGAATTCCTCCAAATCACTTGTTTCAGTGTTATTTCCTAAGAAAACATTTAGCAATATCATTTTTCACAATTGTTTCTCTAGTTTCCCTTCCCTCCATATTTTTTTATCTCATCCCTCTAATGGTGAGCATTTCCCACTGGGATTGTACCTTTCTCTGGGACATTACAAGACCTAATTTGATTGGGCTCTGCCAGTAATGATGGATTATCTTAACTGGTTATTGTACCAAAATTAATGCAGCTTGGGGGGCAATATCTGAGAGTCTTAGTGGGTAACATTAAAGAGATAAACCAAAAAGAAAAATGAAAATATATATATATATATGTATATATAAAGGTAGCTTAACCTAGGGAACTGGACAATGGGAGCATCCCCCATTTTATCTGCTTTTAAAACACAAAATGAGGAAACACAATCTTTAGGAATCAGTGCCTCTCTCCCTCTACAGAAATACATCCAGAAGTAATCATTATAAACCATTCATCTCAGCTAGACATTGAAAGATAGGAAAAAGAATATCATCAGCAAATATTTAATCTAGCAGTGTCATTCAGTAGCTTATCCTGTGGTTCCTTCACAACCTAAAGCTCTGAGTAACACTAACCATGCTCCAATCTCTGTGAATGCTGGAAAGAAATGCTGGCATCGGTTGGGGTGCATATTTCTAACCTTATAGTCTTTAACATAGTCCAGTGCACCTATGAGCTCTACTAAACCATCAATCCTACATCCCATTAGGACTTTTTCTTATTTCTAGTAGGCATATCTTTTTTTTTTTTTAAAAAAAAAAAAAAAAAGCTTTAGTGACTATGAAGAAATCTGATATAATGTAGTGATTCAACAACATCCGTAAACTAATAAGTGGTTGTTCATCAAAATTACTGGGTACAAGATGCATCTTGCTCACTCTTGAAGTTTCAGGATTATTGCATTCACCTACGGGCGGATATGTTCTGCCTTCCTCATCCAAACTGAGGAGCTATTTTAAAACTATTTGGGACAAATTCAGACATTTTCTTTCTTAAAGATTCTCCCACCAAAAAAATGTGGTAAGTAAACACGTTGACATGTTGGAAAGATGCTTTTTATGAGTTTAAATTGGAGAAATTATTGTAAACATCTAGTTATATTTTCCCCATAATATTCATTTTTGAATATTTCAGTCTCTTCCAGGCTGCCTTATTCATAATTGCTGTTCTCTTAGACTAGTGGGAATAGTAAAAGAAAGTGACTCTTTACTGAGTGACAAATACGTCCATATACAAAACTCCTAGTTCTGCAGATGTTTTCAGGAAGCTATGACCCCTGATAACTCTTTGCAGACCGCAGAGATGAATAATATTTGTGGATGCATTTTTGAGGCTACCAGACTGGAGAGGTGTTTGTGGCTGTGGGCTTTACCACTCACACAGAAAAGTATGTTTTCCTTATATCCGTCATATAGGCTATATTTTGCATGTCTTTAATTAGACCAATTTCATATCTTAGAGTATGTGACATCAAATAAATTATTTAGAAACTGGAGTTAACCATCAAAAGACAGTGTCAAAATGCACTCATAGCAGAGCTTTTAACAAATCCTCCCAACCTAAATGAATAGTAAATGTCACAATGTCAGGGACAGACCTTACATGCATTTTTAGGGAAGCATTCAGTTTATGTAACTGTGGGTCGTGCTGAACCACGTATTTTATAAGGGTAAAATATGGAAATTGGGAGGTTTTTGCAGGTCATAATCTGATTCACTTAGCCCTGTTAAGACTGCATGGATTCAAGAAGCACTCAGATCTAAGCTAAATCTAGTCTAAAGGGATGTGCTTATTAGGAGGCAAGTTGCATAAAAGTCTTCATTTTATCAAAATTATCTCATGGACCTGAGGCAAGTTTTTCCATGATCTACTTCCCTCTCTAACAAGGAAAGTCCTTCCTAATTTGGAGCAGTACACACTTCTCGAAGAGAAGCTGGTGACCAAGAGAAGCTGGTGTCTCACAGTGCAGACAACAATGTGAGCATAGCTATCCATTTTAATAGAAGTTTTCACCCAATGTGTCCAATAGCTATAGTTTGGGAAGAGTGCAAAGGAGGAAGCTCATCTCTGTTCTTCATGGCTGTACTAGGAAAAGGATTTCTTTTTATTTTGATGACTATGACCATGATGATTTAGGTTGAACCAAATATGGAACATCCCACAGCACCCTTCTGCCAGTTCTCTGACTCAGAAATGACCATTTGCAACCTCCAGATGCTGAA
Source organism: Oxyura jamaicensis (assembly GCF_011077185.1). Lineage (NCBI taxonomy): Eukaryota > Metazoa > Chordata > Aves > Anseriformes > Anatidae > Oxyura > Oxyura jamaicensis. The sequence goes on along the minus strand of NC_048903.1, from coordinate 17,965,659 downwards.
GTCACTTTCAGCCTGAACGTGATCATCTGCCTTTTCCTAAGAGTAAGGTTGGGGGGGGTTGAAATTATGTTTTGAAATTCTGAACACCACCAGCATTTCAGAAAATGATTCTGTCAATCCTGCAGTCTGTTCCGTTAATCTGTGAAGAGCAGGAAACGACAACAAAAAAAAAGCAATTTGCCTACTTTTTCCTTCTCTCCTACTAGGTGTGCTCATGCATTTGTTCACTTTAATGAACAGTTCCTAGAAAGCTCTGTAGTTGCTTACCTTGACAGTCAGGGCAGTTATCCCTTAGAAGGTGGCAGTTGTGTTTATGCAATAGTGATCCCAGGGGGTAAAAGTCCCATCTCACTCACAGGCTTAGTGTCACTGGATTACCTGCTATAAATTAGAAATGCATTCAAAGGAGAAAAAAAAAAAAAAAAATGACATTTACAATATATTTAGAGAGAAAAATGAGAAAATGTATAGAATATGTACAAGTACATACATGGGATGTAGAAGTTGTCTTTCCTGCCCTTGCTTTGCCCTTACCTTATGTCACAGCCCGGAGCAGAAGGAACGGGGAAGTCTGTGGCTTCCCCTGCAGGTGCTGGTCTGCCAAAACCAGTGACAACCTGGCCACATCTGCCCTTACGTTTTCTGTCTAACCTGTTTTGATCCTGCCTCATCACATCACAAAGTTTTGAAAGAGGAAAGGAAAAATTAACAGAGGAAAAAGTAATGAAAGATAAATGGAAAGTTTTCACCAGCTCTAATTAATAATTTCCTTCAGAAGCCCACAAGCAGGGGGAAGGAGAGGCAGGATTTGTGTTAACACAATGATCTGTGGGGGCACAGCTAAAGCGCAATGCCAAATAATGCACTCAGGCTGCTAGTCTGACAGCTCTTTTTCCACTGCCATGTGGAAGAACCTGACTTCCAACCTTCTCCTGTTTTTTTCCAGATATTTGGGGGGGTGGTGGCAGGGAACTATCTTCAATCCTGGAGGAGCGCTTAGACCCAAGCTTTATTTCTCAATTCAATTATGTTTAGAGGATAACATGGGTTTGTTATTCTCTGGTCCCTTGCTGAAATAGGTCAATGTGGCCTTCCTAGTTAAAAGCTGTCTGCCAATTATACTTTGCTCCAAGCCAAATTTCTGCATAAAAACACTGTTGAAATATTAGTACAGGGAAAAGGTTCTTTATTACTCTTATTTATATTCCAGCACCACTTAGGGGTTGGATGCTTCTATACCAGGTGGTGTTCAGAAATGCAGTAAGAAGCAGTCCCTCCTTGTAATAAACAAAGCAGACAGAAGGTAAGAAGGAAAACTGAAGAGTGAAACAAGTTGTCCAGGCTGAAAACAGAGGCCAGATCTACTCAGCCACCGATGCATGTCACCATGTCCACCAAATTATTCCGCTGCATTATGAGATGCACTTGAATCTAGGGTGGGAGAGAGTTTAATCATGCATTTAATTATTTTAACTTAAAGAGGCACCAAAGAATTGATCTGCAGTACCGATTCCTTTATGCAAAAGACCATGGCAAGTACTGAAAATAATTTAGCAACATCTTACAAGCCATGAAGCTGTCCACAAGCTTAGACAGAGTGAATCACCAACACCATGAACTGAAATACATCTATTTTGGCCAAAATTTCATTGACACATATAGGAGGTAAATATAAAAGAAGATAAATATCACTACTGTTTTTCTGATTCTATAAAATAGATCATCACACCTTTCTTCAGGACCTCCAGCAGCTCTGTTTGCTTCAAGTTAGGACTTTCTAACCTACGTCAGTCCCCAAGTAAAAACATCCCAACAGGAGAAGAATGTGGAACACTAATTAGGTTCTTTTTTTTTTTTTTTTTTTTTTTTCTTCCAGGAGAGTTAATGGAAGCACAGCTAAAAGGCATATTTCCCTAGGCAATTGTCTGCTTTAATGAACTCTTGTTGCACTGGAAATATTTGCATTTTAATCTGTCTGAAATAGAGATTAGGGAAACAGAGTTCTCGTATTGCATAAACACTTCATGCCAGGCAATTTCATTGTATTTTAAAGAAAGAGTGTGATTCATTACTTTTTGTGATCCTGAACAAGGTGGATAATTTTCCTTCCCTTTTGTATTTCTGTTATCAATGACACATGACATGATGATATTTTCCACAAACAACCTAATGCCAAAGCCCTTCACACTTTATCTTTGCTCTGTTCCCATTTTACTGTAGGAATATGCAGCATCAACACTTACACTTTTTTAAACTAAAAGAATAAATCAGGAGCAACTCCACTGCCATAACTGGAGTTATTCCAGTTGTATATTGACATAGCTGATATCTGAGTTTAGTTCAAAATATTTAGAAACAAATAAACACATGCTGACACTGATATGCATCACTAAACCACATATGACTGCTCAAATATACTTGATCTTTTTTTCCAGAAATTTAGTCTAATCCCTGCTTGAAAAATAAATCACAGACAAAAGCAATAATGATAAGGAGTTTTCAGAGAAAGAAATGCTTACAGTGAGAAATTACCAAAACTGAGGGGAAAATCATGCTCTTTATTATGAATATGTAAATCTACACCAGCACTACAGAAATCAGCTCACCTAAAACAAGGTTATACGAGATTTATCATAACTTTGAACAGAATCCAGCCCAGCTAAATTCATCCAGAACACAGAGAAATTTTTCTTGCAATGATACAGGCAGAAAAGATCATGTAAAGTGCAGCATTTACGTTTCATCTATTATTAGTTTTTACTGGCCAAAGAACACACTCATCATCAGCCACGGATACCCTCAAGCCCTGAGTACATGGTAACCTTTCCTGGCTCAAACAGGCTTCACTACACATTGCACATCAGATATCACTTTGTCCTGGCTAATTTAACAAAAGCCACTCTGAGCAGCTCAGTCAAACAGGAAAATGTTTATCTGATGCTCAGACTTTCCTCTTACTCAAGATGGCAGCAGAGATACTATGAGTCACTTAGCAGAGCTGGCTCCAGGATTTATTTTCTGCACCTCTAATAGGTCTACTCTCAAGTCACTGGAAACGGATTTATTTTGTGTTGGAGCAAGAAAGGATCTAATAGAAAATAAAACAAGAGTGTCAGGAGATGTTCCCAGATGTTACTTACTGTGTCCTGTTGCTCCTGGCCTTCTCCACTTCTTTCCACGTAGGAACACATGATGTTTGCACAGCCTCATTAGAGAAGTGACTTGTCTCCAGGTTGCAGTATCAGAGAGACAAAGTGGAGGAGTATCCTGGAAAAGAAGAAATGGGCAATGTGAAACAGATGTTTTCCTTTAATTGCCTATTGCAGATGCAGCCCAGTAACTAATCCACCTGCTATCTTCCCACAGGGATAATTACTTACCCCATGATCCTAGCCAACTGAATTTATGCTTTCCATGCCTCATTATGCACATCTCCACTTTGCCCAACAATATACACCAAAGTACTGCACAAATGCAAACTTTTATGAACAGCTACATCCTTCCAAACCTCTATCTATATTTAGGAAGCTTTTTCTACCTTTCTTCATATCATCTTTCAAAAGTAAAGCCCCTTGTACAGCTCTTCCCCCAAAGTGTTGCTTCTGATGTACTTTTGGGGATCATGAAGCTTTCAAAAAGAAGAAAAACTCTCTAATCATAATGAAGTATCATTAAAATACAAGCATTTTCAATGTGGTTACTTATATAGACAGATTCATAAGGGAAGTAGAGTTTTCCAGAGAACGTATGGATGTTAATTGAAATTAATAGTGAAATCAAGATACGTTGCAGTAGTAAATAAGGCACAATTCACATCTGAAATCTGTTACTTCTACAAGCAGTTTTGTCATAAGAACTGAACAGAAAGACAGTGAAAGTTTCTGAACATTCTTAACATTAAGGTTAATTTTTATTTTGCTTCTATTCTATCCTTAAATGCACTTAGGGTAGAGCAAAGGCCAGTGTTTATATAATTTTTCCCATACATTTCAAAACTTACACTCAATGATGTTGGTCAGTGAGGATAGATAACAGTCTCATGTTGTGCCAGGGGAAGTTTAGATTTGATATTAGGAAAAAAAAAAATAAATCATGGAGAGGGTGATTAAACATTGCAACAGGAAACCCATGGAAGTATTAAATACCCTGGAGGTATTTAAGAGACGTGTGGATTTGGCACTAAAGGACATAGTTTAGTGATGGGACTCAGTAGGTCAGGTCAGTGGCTGGACGTGATGATCTTGAAGGTCTTTTCCAACTAGATGATTCTATGCTTCAAAGCACATAGCAGCAATATCTGTTGGTGCTTAATACGCAATAACAGTTAAAACCAGCTAACTGAATAGAGAACAATACAAGCTGTGTGTCACCTATATGAAGCCACCCCTGAAAGCAGGGCCAGCTCATGTCTCTGATGCTGCATGGTGGCACGGCTGTTCTTACTGTCAAGGAAAACTGGGCTTTGGTAGAGCAGCTGGCAGGCAAGCAACAGGAGCTGAGATATTCTTTGACTGAACTTGATAGAGCTGGAAAAAGAACGTGACCTGAGCTACAAGCTTTGTTATGGTCCTTATTAACACAGCCTTCATCTTTTCTTCCTTTCAAGGGAGCTACTTATTTCTCTGCCTCAGGCAAGAGCAAGAGACAGATGGAGATAATTTAGTCCTACTTCACTAATGTTGATGTCTCTGGATTTAATATTGGCCTTTCTGGAACCCTACTATGACTCTTTGGCTTGGCGAGGTGGCTCAGGTAGTTATCCTGAGAATAATATTTTGTTAACCAACTGGCTGCAGATCTATTTCAAACATGAAACAGGAATCTGGTCAGCCAGGACTAACAAAACCTCCTCAAGCTCTTCCACTGCTTGATGCACAGCAGCCACCAACTCTGGGGAATGTCTTCAAAAGCTTTTCAGTGAGCAGCTTAACTAATGCCTGCTGAAGAAACACACAAAGAGAAATGAAGTCTTCAGAAAGTCCAATGGCTGGAGAGACGAGTGGATGCTGCTGGGTACAGCAGAGAGGGAGCTGCATAGAGCAGACTCGTGCTTTGTGTCCTAACAAGGGAGGTCACCATGAACTAGGCTCAGCAGAAGGCACGTCCAGAGTCAGCCAGCCTGAATGCCACAGCTGTCCCTGCGCCTAGTGTTTCCCAGTGCCTCTGGGGGCCTATAAATACCTGATTCAAAGTGCCTAAGCAATGGCCAAAAGAGAAGCTGGGAAAGAGCCCAGATACAGCAAGTCTTAAGAAGGACAATAAAAGGCCAAGACACGTCACAACAGCCTTTGTTCACACTGCCATACCTGGGGACAGTGGCATGTCACAAGCAAGAAACTAAGCATCGATATCCCTGCCAAACCAGCAGGATTGAAAAAAAAATGTTCCATACAAGATTGCTCAGGCAATATTTTACCTGCTCTATCCAGGGATACTGTTAGCTTTGCATTGTCTGCTGTTCCTTGTTTGCAGGATAACGGTACAGAAGAACATCAGTGATGGAAGGAGTTACAAGGGGTATTGGTGCACCAGGATAATGAAGGAGCATGGCGATTTGGAACCTGTAAAAAAATACACCCCTGTAAACTTACAATAACTTTAACTTCACCTACCAGCACCTGGACTTCCCTCAAATGTGTTCAGTATAAGAGCAAAGATAGATTTTAAATATTTTTTTTTAATTTCAGTTTCAGTAGCTCAGCTCCAATTCATGTGCTATATATAACAAATTGAGATAAATTTCATTGGAGTATCTCAAAATCTCAACTGCTACATCAGTGGCTGTTATTACACACACTTACAGACAGGTAACTACACTCCCATTGCTTGTCAGTGGTGTGGAAAAGCCCTGGACATAACCAAGCAGTTTCAATGTCTGCTTTCACAAAGCAAAATTAGCTGCAATACTTCAGATGAAAGAAATAAGACCAGTATGATACTCTATCTAATCCAATTATATGAAAGTAGCCTTTTAGAATAACCTTATCTCATGCTCTGTGAACAACCTTATCTTCACATTTACTGACCATGTATCAAAATAAATCACCTAAACAACAACAAAAAAATCATTTAAAAATGGACAGTCATTCTTTCTAGCCATCTGGAACACATTATTACTTTCCAAGTAGCATTGTTGATATTGAAAGTGCTGTAACAATATACTTTTCTAATGTGGTTCCACCGTGGCTCCATCCATAATAAAATTGGTCGGTGCCAAAGAATCCACTTAGCATGACAAGATCCCCAAAACCTGGATTATTTGGGTAAGACTCTAATTTGATATTCTGAGTTTCATGGTCTGATGAAATTTCTTATAATATTTTTAAAGGAGACCAAAGAATGAGCATCATCTAATCTGGGGAAATGTTTTTGCTGAAGCATACAACCTCCAAATTCTTGTAAATCCTAACACCACTAAGGAGAGATGGAGACTGAAAAGGGGGAAAACATCTCATTTCCTGCCTTCCAAGTCTAAAATAACCATAATTTTGTATTTTCTTGACTATTGGGTCAGGTCTGCAGTATGGCCATATTCCAGATTTAGCTGTATACTGCAGAAAAGGGACAATACACAGCATTCCTGTGGATGAATACCACTCAAAGCAGAATGTCTTTATGCTAGGATACTCAGAAAGGTCTGATAATCTTAAAACAAAACTTACCAGCAGAATAAAGGCACTCAGCATTTTTTAGATCAAGTCCATAAAAGAGTGCTGTTCCACGTTCACAAATAAAGGTATTTCTGCCATGTTAATTTTGTTCGATGCTGGAAAGGTGTCTATTTTTCCAAAAAAAAAAAAAAAAAAAAAAATCCACTTTGGCTGCTATGTAGATATTTATTTGTAGCTATGTTGCATATCCCAGCAATGTTTCCTCTTAGACCTTAAAGAACTTATCAGACTTAGAGAGATAGGTATCATAAGATTCGTTTCCCTAGGAAATTAGACTAAAATTTATAGAAGTTCCCTGGACTTTGCTGCCAAATTTCCACCCTATTATTTTTACACTCCTTTTGCCCATGTGCTGATGCACTGTGCAGTCCTGACCTACTTATATGACCCCACTTTATCTAGCTGTACTTATTTGTGATTATGCAAAAAAATAGTTATCCTTTGTAAAATCTTTTCAGAGCTTCATTGGGAAAAACACGGGGCAATTTCAAATAAATAAATAATAATTGTCATAATAGAGCCTGTTAGATGCTGGAGATTATCAGTTCCAGCTGTTCTATCAGCCAAATACTTCGAAGCAATTTAGCCCACAGCAGCAAATCTCATTGAAAAGCTTCTCAGAAAAAGGATGGGAAGAGTCAAAGCCGTTTCAGAACGCCTTTGAAGTCTTGGTCTTCACCATCAGTCTGCTCTTCCCTGAGGTCCCGTTACTGTGTGTTAGCCCAAATGCCATCCCTTCTCAGAGAATTAAAGAGCTCTAAGTGCAAGTTCACATTGTTGTTTGCCCACACTGAGAAATGAAGCCCATGATTCGCAAGAAGCCACAATACCAGCAGCAAAATGTTGTCCGTGTGGTTGTCGGCAACTGCTGGGACAAAAGATAGCTTGAAGTCATAACAGGACCTGGGGTTCCCCCCCTCCATCCCTGCCACCCTTGCTGAGATCCAGCTGGGAGCCTTTCTTCTGGCTTTCTTTATTCTCTGTGATGTCTGATAGTAGAGATCCCACCAGTCTACTAGAAAAAAGAGAGCTGCCGCTTTGTGCTGTGCCTGCCAAGAGATAGGGCAATAATTTATCTAGCCAATATGCCAGGGACTTGCCAAAAATTTCAAAAGCAAGTTAGTTATAAATGATTCTTCATGGGGCATTGCCTTCACTTGCCAATGGAGGAAAGCAAAGAAAAATGACTCTGAGCTTCACTCCTTTTCTTTGGACAACTGAGATTTATTGTAGGCGAACTGAGGAAGATTCCAAGACATTACTCCTATAAGGGAAGGTAACTCAATCTCCAGTAAAAATAAACAGCCATGTTTAAATAAACCTTCTGCAAATTGTTACTGCTCTTTTCCCCAGAAGTCGGGGGAACATTTCTTTCCTCTGATATTGTGCTACTGCACAAGATGCTGCTAAGTGTCTGCTTTGAAGAGCCAGGAGTCTCCTCTGTTTTGGGTGGCCTGTTAAGTCATCAAAGGATAAAAGGCAGAGAACAAAGGGAAAAAATAAAGTATAATTAGCTGCACTTGAAGCGCCTGACAGATGCTCATTTGCTGCTCATTGAAACTGCCTTCCACATCAGAGCAGAGGTTTACTCAGCCCAAAGCCTGCACTCATGGCCAGGCTAATGGGTGTATGTATGGAAGAACATATGTGCAAGGTCTTCCCCTGATATACCCTCTCGGAGGCCAGTGGTCAGTGGTTTAGGGACTTCCCACAATTCTTACATGAGTGGTGAAGTCAATAAATCACAGTAACAGCAGGGCCATATACCTTACTGGTGTCTGAGGACTTCACAGCAATGAATCATGTCCCTCATGGAAGCCTTGAGAGACAAAGCTCAAGCAGGTGAAACAAAAATGGCATTACAAGTAACTCATTTCATCAGTGATGATGAAAACACTCACCACAGGTTAAAAGTGAGCTGAGCTACTCTGCTTAGCTGCAAAGCAAGCTAAATAGCAGAGGTACCCCAGCCGGGGTGGTGCAGTGGCTGTGGCAGGAAGGGAAGACTTGTCTAATTCACTCCCTGTGAGATGTTTCATGCATAACTTCAGGCAAATCAAGCAGCATTAAATCCCCTGATGAGCCAAGGCAGCCAGGATATCCTACAGCGTGAAGCAGATCAGTGCTGCCAAGGCCTCTTTTCCAGTCTATGGAGACAGAACGACACCTTTGGTGACAGAACAGCTGGCATGGGAGGAAGGAGATGCTGGCCAAGGGAAAATGCCAGCAGAAGTATGCCTTCAGCCACAACCCTCTTGGGAAATTAGGTGCTCCAGCTTCTGGCTCCCAGTCTTACTGTGACAATCCCCATGGCTGGATGAATGCTCCAAGGCAGACACCTTGCCCAAATTATGAGAGCCACCCATCACCTTACACATTCAGAGGGGACAAACCTTTGAGGCATGAGACATCTCTCCCATCCCTGGGCAAGGAATTATGTAAATATCAGGTTCTGTGTTCTCAATCCCCCATAACAGCCCTTTTCTCCACGTCGGCTGGGAAGTGCAGACATGCTGATGGTCATTCTCCCTCCATGAATGAGCGTGATGACCCTTGGGACCACCTTCCTCTTGTATCCAGATTCCTCTAGAGAAGGGAGGTCAAAAAGAAGAGGACCCAAATGCTCCATGGAGAAGTGCCCACGGCCCAAGGATGAGAATGAAGAGAGCCAGACATCTATATTTCTGCTTCCACTTTTCTTAAGGGTGGTGGCAGTTGGTTTGTCCAGAGACACCAGTGTGGCAGGGTCCCAGAAGGGGACATCCCGATGCCTCAGTGCCTCATTGTGGAAATGAAGGTGTCAGTGGAATTTTAGGGACTTTCTGACTGGGCAGCAGCCAAACAAGGGGACATTAAGGATCTATACTTTGGACTGAGACATGCTGAGCTAAGCCTCTATCAGGCAGCTACTTCCTTCTGTGGTTTCAGTCCCGAATGCCTAACTTGTCTGTGTATGAGATTCAGCTCATTGTCACAAGCCCCCGCAAGGCAGGGAGGTAACACCTGAAACCCTCTTGCAGCACTCCTAAACCACACGGGCTGGATAAATAACCTTGCAGGAAAGCTCAATTTCAAAATATTTTGCAGTGAAAGTAAAATATTTCAGCATGAAAGTACAACATGTTCTTCAAAGCACATTCTTGTGAGTACATGTTGTTGTGATCCTTTTGTATCACTTTCCAGATTGATTATGAATGTATTTATTTTTTACAGACTAAGATCTGCAGAGTGGGCAGAAAAGCCCCTTCCGAGTTACGTCCTCTTGCTTCTCTGTCTGTGCTGGCCCTTGACGGTTTCTAAGAACAGTGTGAATTGTCTCATACTATCTAATGCAGCTCCAAATAAACCACTTGAAAGAACTCACAAACCATCATCATAAACTGACTGAGGGAGTATTTTGAGAACCCAACTCAAATTTCTTTCAGAGACAGATATATCACTCAGCTACAGGGTATATATATATATATATATATATATTTTTTTTCACAGGATAGGTAGTTTTATTCCCAAAAAAATAGAATACTAATGTTTTTATCCCAGTTCTCTCTGGCAGTCTTTCAAGTTTCCATCACTTTGCAACCTAGCAAGGATTAAGAGACTTCCTGATGTCCTCCTCCTTCCTGAAAAGGAACACATGGCTGACGTATTCTTTTTTTGCTTGCAGTATTCAGGCGCACAATCAATGGGGATGTCTTGCCTGCTTTCCGTTTGGTGTTACTTCTTGTATTGTGCCTGCTGAAACGGTCTGATAAAATGTGGTGCCAAGGCAGGAGATTTGGATCAGGGTGGATTTTAGCTGGGCAATTAGCTTCTGTTCCTGCATTAGTTCCCTGCTCCTAAGCCTTTCTAAGCTTGTGAAAACCCAGCATGGAGTTCCTTCTAATAGGGAGAACAAAACAGAGGAAAGAAACCATGGGTCTCCGTGGTAAAAGAGTTACACTTTCTCTTGATTTGTTAAAACATGGAGCTGATTTGGATTATTGTGATGAGGCGTACTCCTTAATAGACCTGATTCTGAAAGTACCACTTACCCTGGGCCTTTCTGGACAGATCACCACAGAAAAACTGGATGGATACCCACTGATTAAAAAGAGTATATGTTTTGAAAGTTACACACCAGCCAGCCATCAGGCTGCTGTAAATGATTATTTCCTACCTGATCAACATAGTAGTCGTAATCCATCTGTGGCACACTTACTACTCTGACCCTTGGCATATTTTATGGCTTTATCTGCAGATATTCCTAGAATCTGAATAATCAGGGTGTTTTCCTATGAGGTCAGGCAGTCCAGCCCCAACACCACCTTGCCTGAAGCAACCTTCATCTCCCACCAGCCAGGCTATGCAGCTTTGCAGCATCATGCTAAGAGCACCCGCTGCAGGATACATAGAAATGTGGGTTTAGTCCCTCTTCCAATAAATGCTTCACATGAAGTATCTGAGTGTCATAGCTAAAACTTTGAACTCCTCAACACTGCCATACTTTAAGCAATTTTAATGTCCCAAGCACATATATTTAGCTGTTTAAGAACATTTACTGATGGAAAGTTAGACTTGTTTGGCAGCTGGGCTTTGAAGTTGTAGAGCTTAATTAAGAGTGGTAAAATAGGACTAAGTCTTCAGAACCAGCTTAAAGTAACTTGGCTGACCTCACCTGGGCAGTGGACAGAAAAACACGGAGCTCAACATACTTCCCACACGTTTGAAGACAAACTCCCTCATTGACCTCACTGATTCTGTTTGTGTGCACTCCCCACATCATGACTGAGAATATTACAGTCTCAGAAAATGACAGACCTCTCTGTCCTTGAGGACTATTTTTCCCATTTGACTGCCCTAAAACATGGGACTATATCTGCAGTTTCAAAGCGGTGATTAATCTGAAAATGAATAAACTACAGCACTGCTGGACCCTTGAAAACTAGACCACCATGTAAGCTTTCATTATATTCTTTATTCATACTTACTCTCTAGAGAAAGCCCCCAAACTTGATTTATAACAAAAGGGAGAGTTACTGTAAGGAGAAAGTGCAAGCTAAGTGCATTCTATTTTTTACTTTTAGTTGCTGCATTATGGGCACGAAGCCAAGAACAAATTCTTCAATAAAAGTTCAGCAATGTTATGCTTTTGGTGTCTCGCTGCAATGGTTTTCAGATGGACAGACATAAAATAATCCCACATCAAAGACATGTGACATGCTGTTTTTATCCCTTTTTGATGTGCCTGCCATCAGGTATGGTCCAAGAGAGGCAGATATGGAGGAAGTGGTGGAAGAGTGGATAAGTCATCTAGCCAAAACCCACTCCCATTTCACCCAGTTCATTCAAATGAGAAGTGAAAATTATTACAAACATCTGCACCTTGCCACTCAAAGTTATTTTTCAAGATATTCTTCAAAAAATATTCCCCAAAAGTTGCTACTGGCAGATGTGCCCTGTTGTAAAGCCTGCCATCAAAGGGCTGCAGAACAACTGGGATTGCCAACAAGACCAAAGATGGGACAGGGAGGAAGATGCGCTGAGAGAGACTCACTGCACTGAAGATAGAACCACCAGTAAGAATTACTGTTATACAGAAGCACAGGGGAGGAAGCTGCACTTAGATTCAACCAACAGAAGATGACTGAGCTCCTCTGATGCTCCTCTCATTGAAATCCAATTTTTGAAGTCCAAAAGTAAGGCAGAATTGGAAAAACACCATGTGATTTTCAAGCACTTGATCATCCCCAGAGTCAAGTGTATGGCGGACCACCTAAAGACATGAGAACTGTGTAAGGAATGAGTCAGCATTGAATTTCCTTGACTAATTGGGAATGATAACACATCTCTCATTGCCAACACAATATATGGAGTACATATGTCAGTGTGTGCTGTCATGTCACCCAGCCACAGTTAACCAGCCTCTGGAAGAGACAAACCTTGGCTTTTGACTAGTACAAATGCACTTGAATAGAAGAAGCATCAACCTAAAATCTGTTTTAAAGAACAGATTGACCTGGAAGAACTGATTCAGAGGAGGGTGAATTCCAGAAAATATCAATGGAAGAACAATGTTTTTGTCCCTCCCAGCTGCAAGAGGCGAAAGCCAAATTCTGAGTATTGCAGATCAACCATTTCAACACGTCTAGGCAACAAGATACCCATGAAGTTAAACAGAACATTCAGTCACTCACTTCCAACCTTAGAAAAAAAAAAAAAAAAAAAAAAAAAAAAAAAAAAGGAATTTCTTGCCTTGCCTTGTATTTCCTGAAATGTGGATCACTGTTAACAGGCCCTTGTATCCGAACAACAAAACCACAGCCATACCACACACAATACGTTTGGCTTCAGCAGGCAGAACGAAGACTGTGATTTCTCTTCTGTCCCCAGAGAGGTGCCCACTTCTGACGTGTTGTTGCCAGCCACAGGATACACCATAATTCATGTTGTCTACCACAGCCCTTCTAGAAGCAAAGAAAGACGACGTTTCTCAAGAGCTTCTGTATTCCAGGAATGAAAATATGAGATCAGATTTATTCAGGGGTTTCTTCCAGGGATGGTAAAAAGAAACAGGAGAGTTGGAAAGGAGAGAGCATTCCCAGTAGGTGAGGTCTCTTCTGAAAGGTCCAGCATAACACGTCACTATTATCCTAGTAGCATACCTTGCATTGAAGATTTCCTTTTACTAATTAAATTGAAGGCTCATATCTGAACTCTTATGTCCCTGGTAGCCAGAACACCAGAATAAAAATTCATCTCCATACCTGCTTTTTTTTTGCAGGTATGAATATGAAATATGAAAATTTGCAATTGCAGCCAGAATTCCAACCTTGCTCTGTAAGTGGCCTTTTGTCTTTTAGGAGTAGAAAGAAAAAGTCACCCTGAAAACCTTCCACTGTCCTAGGTGTGCATGAAGATCATCTAGCAGACAACGCCCCTTTCTTTACTCTGGGATTTTGTCCCGTGTGGTTGTTGAACATGGCCTAGGGGAGGTCTGAGGGTTGTTTGGCTCCAGCTGAAAGGCAGGACAGCAGTCTCATAGCCTTGCATGCTATACAGGGACATGTCCTTGAAGGGGTCTTGGCTAGTCCATGTCTCTATGTCCATGGGTCTCTACTGTGTGACACAGGCTGGAGTTATTGGTGGGGCATCTTCCAGCCTGGGCATTTCTCTAACAGGAACAACATCTTAGAAGAAGTTTTCCTTTGGGTTTACAAGATTTTTGGAGCACAAACTGCTTCTTCTTACCATACTGTGAATAAAATGAGTCCCAGGTCTCAGCAATCTTCTGGCCACTATAGTCATGCAACACAGAACATCCTCCACGTTATTTAATCTCCCCTGTGGGATGGCAGGAGGCAGGGAACAGGAGGACCACAGTGGGTGTGCAGGAAGAACTAAATGATCTACAGCTCTTCTAATATGTGTGTTTATTACTTTCCCAATACGATAAAGCTGAGATCAGTCCCTTTCATGCCAGCACTACTGAACTGTTATTGTTTCCTGCGTGTGGAGGTGGAAGTGTCATATTTTAGCCTTGATTTACTTTTTTCTTATTTTGTGGTTTCCATGTACTAAAACTGACTAAAAGGAGTAATGTGTCCTCTGTAATGGTCAAAAGCAGCTGCCTTCATGTGATCTCACAGCCCATTAAGCAATGCCAGGCTTGGAGGTGTTATTGGAGGAAGCATTTTTATTGCCAGGATTCCTCATGTCCCTGGGGTTGAGGCACCAGAGCAGGCTGATACCACTGCTCAGAGTAACAGCAGAAACCTCTGCACAGCTATTTAGACCAAAACTGGCTGAGTTTCCTGTTAAAATGGATTTCTGCACATTTATGATTTGCATGGGATTTTATCACAGCATGCAAGTCTTGGTTTTCTGCCTCAGTGCAGAGAATTCAAACCCAAGGACACAACTTCATTTTTCTGGAGCCAACATTGGCACAAAAAACTCTCTTCCAGTACTTTCCTTACCAGACCAACAAGCCATACCCTTTTTTTGAAACCAAATGGCTTTGGTTTTCATTACAGTAAGGGCTGATTAATCTGGCACTCACTGCTCCTCACTTGAGGCCAGAGATGACATGCAGTAATAGTGAGAGTCACCAAAGTCAGTGCAGAAACCAACTGCCAGAGATAAAATTTCAAACCTCAGATAAACCTAAATTATTCTTCTGTAATTCATGCAAGTAGCCTGGTGAACCTGAGAAATGCCAGGTAAGGGAGTTAAGAGAGCTGGCAGACAAGGGCCCGGATCCAGTGAAAAAAAGCAACTTGGGCAACTGTGACATTGTAATGACATAAGTAGCTATCATAATTACGTTATTAGTTTTATTAAGGAGATAATTTCTACCTGATGTGACAGATGCAAAAGATAGTTCCGTTTTTTCTCATTCCACTTACAAGCCCATCTAAAATGGCACGGCATTGAGGGCTGCAGTAGATATCCTAAACAGAATATCTAGGACACATGTAATTTGCCTAGCAAATGGTCCACAACTGTACCTTCATATACGCAATTACACAACCTGATCTAGTGGATGGCATCTCTGCCCACAGCAGGGGGTTTGGAGCTAGGTGATATTTAAGGGACCGTTTTCAAACCTTTCTGTGATTCTATGATCTGGCCAGCCCTGTATAAACTAGCCTGTTACCAGCAAAGCTTTACTCTCGATGGATCTCCTTTGAGCCTGATAGTATTATGAAAAGAATGAATTGACCCAAATAATTTCATGCTTTTTTAAGTGAGGCCATGTTTAAGTAAAGAATTGTCATAAAGACTTCAGATTCTCCTAAAACTGAAGTCTCTGAACTCCTGGATTTGGAAAAATCAGATAAAACAAGATGAGTTTAACAGTATAATTCCTTTAAATTGAGCTTGCATTAGAGATTAGCATGCACAGCAACAACAGGAAAAAAAATAAAAACAAAAAGCAAAACAAAAAGCAAAACAAAACCAAACCAATGGCTCAACAGTGCAGCCACTGTTGCCCTCATATACTGAGAAACTACCTAATGGAGCAGAGAAGCTCAAGCCACTGAAGTCTTTTCTTGCAAAATTAATGCCCACTTCGAGGAACTCCAGGGAGATATGACATCTCCTCTGGACAGAAAACCTAGGAACTAGGAAACTCCCAGCAGAAGTTACCAGACTTCTGAAGTCATATCATGTGATTTAAAACATCTGTTGGGACACTGGGTGGGGAGAAATCTTCCCTAAGAAATAGATCAGGACTTTCTTTTTATTCCACTTTTCAGAACTCTCCAAAGAAAGAGGTTTTCTTATTATTCTTAGATTTTAAAGTATGATGTACTCTTCAAAAGCTAGAGAATTTATTCTAAATTATTATTTTTCTCCAAATAATTATTTAAACTACTGCTGTTGTGTTTTTTTTTAATGGAAGAATTTTGTCTACATCATTCCTGGCTTTCTCAGCTCCTTTACTCTTCCTGGGAAGATATTGCAGAGTAGTCTACATGTCCTTTCTTGTCTTCTTCTAGAAACACATAAAATAACTAAATGTCTTTTTTTTTTTTTTTTTTTCCTTAAAATAAAACTGGAAATACCTCCACTTTGCCCTCTATTTTTGCCAAAGTACTTCAGGACCATAAGCCTTCCTACAAACCTAGATGAGCTGTTAAGGACAGAGCTAAATAGAAATGTGTTTATTACATTGTAAACCGAAATCAAACAGTGACTCAGTGGTTGCCAAAGTGTCATTAGTGATGGGCAAATCTCACGACAGCAGCAGCAGCAATCGGCTGAAGCAGAGCAGTCAGCACTGCACAAATGGCATAGCCCAAGGACCTGAAGCTGCGACCAGCATGGTGGTGGTGCATGGTGTATCCTTGAGCCACGGCACGAGGTTTTTGGGGGACACCAGGCAGCCCTCACAGGAGGCTCCAGAAGGTCTCAGCGCAATCCCTGCATCCCCCCCATCACTTCCCAAACTGGGCCTCGTGCCAGCACATAGCTGAAGTCTAACCATCTAAACCACAAGGAATTTCTCTTGGTCTAGCCAGGAGAACTCAAATGTTCCTTTTTTATACATTTTTAGTCTGGAATTTCTCAAGGAAAAAAAAATAATAATAATAAACTTTGCAATGACAGAATGCCTATGGGAAAAAAAACGTTATGCCTGTCCCTGCCAGGACTGAGGGAGACCTGAGCAGCTATCTGGGCTGCAAGGGTTTCTGCGTCTTCTCCATTCTCCTGCGTGGAGATGACATTCTTTCAGGAGCCAGCTATGAGTGATACAAAATCTAAGATCAATTGTAACACAAGGAGTTTTAAAGGAAAGTCTCATTTCCACAACCACGGCCTCTTTGGGGACCCAGGCTAGAGAGTACAGCTATTTGTTGAGGCACAGCCTCTCTAAAACCTATGCTGTTTTCCCTGAAATTACACCTACCAAGCAGTAATCCATGGTTCTTGACTATGCTATATCAAATCCTATGTGAATCTAGGAGATAAATGGTCTTTGGATTTCCATAAATAGAAAGGATGGAAACAGAGCATTTATGCTGCCATAGACACTGCCAGAAGGGTTTGCAGCTCCTCTGCTCTGTAGGATTATGTTGCTCTGTGCCTAAAAACATATTTACACTGGGAACAACAGCCTCTGTGGAAATGGCATCTTTTTATACTGACAAACCGCTGGAAAAATTAAGCCACAGTCCTTGATAGACTTTTGGACTGCATTGAAAAATAGAACTGAGGAAAACATGAAGAAACTTGAATTGGCATCAATAATGGTGAAAAGCTCTGGCTTTGCTAGCAAGTGGCTTTCAAAAGGAACCACCACCATCTGCGTGCACCCTCCCATAGCCCACCGCTGCAGTCTCCTCTCTTCACCCTGTGGAAATCTGGTGCTGGAAGGACAGGTCTGACCCACTTTTCTCGTCACCTTGTATTTCTGGGTAATACTCAGACACATCCAGATAGTTTTTGAAGACTGTTGAAGCAAGATTAGGTCTATTAAATACAAGTAGCCACTTTAGTTGCTTGCAAGATAGTATTATTAGTGCATGAGTAATTCATCCTGGTTTTCTCTTAAATCCTCCCCAGAAAAAGCCACACCACTCACTGTTTCCAGAAAACTAGATCTAGCAGCAGACACCACAGTGTGCATCTTTCCTTCTGCAGTTGCTCATGCAATCATTACCTACAGTCTTCATATGCTTATTTGAAAATATCAGATTAATTATATTGGCCATTAATTACCCTGACCCTGGACAAAATTGCCATGTACAGGGAAAAGCTTACAGAATCTAGTCCAATAGTGCTCCTTTATGGGGGTACGCAGGTTTCCCAAAGGAAAGGGGTCAATCTTCCTCAAAGGTAGGAAGAAAATGTGACCTGAGGACAAGGAATGTATTGGGTTTTCTTTTTATGTCACATCCCTCCGAGCACATTTTCACACTTTCGAGGGCAGGTCTGAGAATGTTTTGCTTCCAGGTTTCAGCTGTAAGCCCTCTTTGAACAAGCTGCCATTGCCCTTCACCAGGGCTATTCATCCTGACGCTGGTAACTCTTATTTGTCATGGCTGTGGAAGAGAAGTGAACTGAATCACACACATATCCATTTCTAAGAAAGGCTTTTAAAACTCTCCAAGATGCTTTCATCTAAGTGTTCGAATGTATCATCTGAACAACTGCCAGACCACCAGCCATGAAGCAATATCAAGTGTAACAATTCTTTGTTATTTTATATATTCCTCCAGTTGGAAATCATCAAATATTGCTAGCATTCTGTGGAAAAACAGTTCTGAAAAAGCAGAGACATTTTAAAAAATAGGATTTAAATCACATAATAATAGGCACGGTCATCCTCAGATCTGTTATTTCTGCCACTGTTCCTAGAATACCATTGAAGGGAATCAAATTCAAATTTATCTTTCTTGGACTAGACCAACACCACCTTTACTTCCATTGCTGCCGGATTTGAGTAATGATTTTTCTCCTAGTGACTGGAAAAGATTTTTTAAAAGTAAAAAGTTCACAAATTCTGAATGTTTTGGATCCCGTTAACTCTAGGACCTTGATAGAAGTGCACAGAGTTCCTACTAGCACGACAAAAACTCCAGCTCTGCAAGGAAGTAGACAAAAGTAGACAGCAAATAACAGTATTTTATAAACACCTGCCCATTTTCATAGCTCTTGGTGTGCTTCCACTTGCGGATATTTTGTATACATATTTTACCATTTCCTCTGCATACCTCAGAGGCTGCAATCATAATAGCTCTTATTCTAGTGCCTCTGCTTTCAGATAATCTGTGGCAGACTCAGTGAAATCAGCAGGAAAAGAGGTAGTTCTCTTCTGCAGATATCCTTGTCTACCCTGTCAGCCATTGAGGAAGTCTAAGCCAGCTGAGGATGCTACCAATTCAATCCTGCATTTGCATTTTCAGGTCACTCAAGTGCTCTGGGAAGACTTCTTGGACGAGGGACAAACCACAGGAGTCTCAATAGATTCAGGCAGCTGGTCTGAGCTGTTTGGGGAGATGTCCACCACTTATTGCACAGAAATAATGCCCAGGAAACATCTGGCCTTGATGGACAGTTGCAGAGCAGAGGGCTGAGGACGCCAGATTTTGTAATTCTGTAGTTCTCTATTAGAGTACAAAATCTAAAAGCCACGGCTTCCCTACATGTGAACTTGTGTTGAACAGAAAGTACTGCCTGCTGTTTTCATTCTTGGCAATCTAACCCATATTAAGTCAATATTATCAAACGAGGGCTGCCAAAATGTAGCCCTCTTCTTCACCCTGAAGAACTTACATCTTAAACTAGATTGGGGGGAAAAATAATAATAAAAAATAAGTAATAATAATAATTTTTTTAAAAAAATACATGCATCACTTCCTGGGGAGAACATGAGAAGGATAATTTCTCAAGATGTTATTTAGAGAGATTTGAAGGAAAGGGATAACCTGAGTATTACAGCTTCTAGGGAAATGAATTGAAAACCCTTCTTCATGCTGTGGAAAAGATTGAAATTTGTTGAAAAACACAGAGATGAAAACAAAGAACCTTTTGTTTTCAAGCTGTTTCCAAAGCATTTTTAATGGTTTTGACAACCTTTTGAAGGAAAGGTTTTGAAAAATCCCATACTCAGCCTTACAAAGAGGAACATGAGGGCAGGCTGCTGAAAGGGAGGATGGAGTTACCAGAGTGCGACAAAGCCAAAGACTCCTCACAATGTGGAGACACAAAGGTCTAAAAGTCAGTTTTGGGTGAAGCTGGCCCAGTCTCTCTTTGCCCCTGACAGCCGATCACCAAAGCAACGTGAGATGATAACCCATGTGAAGTGATTCTCATGGGTTTGATGCAGAGTAGTGAGGGAATGGGCAGGCAGCATCTTGGCTGATACAAAAAAAAAAAAAAAAAAAAAAAAACAAACAAAAAGAAAAAACACACCTTTGAAAAGGCCAGGTTTAAAAACCAGAAGATAGACTGTTTCTAGGGGTGAAGGCTGGGTGTGAGATAAATCAGCAGTGCCTGAAGAAAATCTGTAAGCTGCTCTGTGTGCTGCTTTTCAGGTCGTAAAAAGAAATATGCTGCACATGAGGAATTTGTTCTTAGCTCTGCTTCATGAACTGGCAGGCAACAGCCTTAAAAAAAAAAGTCCCTGTCATTTTTATAGAAAGAAAATATTTTAACAAGATGTTCTGTACTTGAACAGGGGCAATTCTCCATGTCCCTGGGCACCTGATCCCCATAGCCAAACTGAAGCATGTGGGGCTGGAAAACAAGAAAATGAGCAGTGGCTGCCTCCACACAACGCACCAGCTGCAAACAGGAGCTGTTGAAGTGGATTTTCTTTTTGTCAAACACTGCGTAAATCTCTGCTCCTGAAGCAGCTCCCTGAAAACCAGCTGCTCCTACCCCGGTCCTTGGTGAGCAGCTCCATGGGACAGGGAGCTTCACCACTACTGGCTTCAGGTGGGTTTTGCAATTGATGCATGTGACAGCTCATCTGCAACATCCTTCCACTGTTGCTGCCTCCAAGCATGCTCTTGGTTTGGAAAACAAGGGCTACACCCAGGATAAATTGGGCATTTTGACACACTGGGAATATTTTCTGCCCTATCAACTACAGCAGGTAAAACTTTGCTGGGGAGCAGGCTGTTTCCCTCCAGCCACCATCTTCTAAAGGTCTGATGGACCCATCAGGGGTGCATTATCGCAGCAGATCTCAGCAATATGCCTGTCTCTTCCCTTGCATGAATGGTGGGAGAGGGATTATTCTGCCCCTAGGCTGTAACACATCCCCCCGGATGGCCTACTCAAGGCATTATCGTTTCCTCTGTCTGGTTTAGCCACTCACTTCAGGCTGGATACAGCTACCATCCTTACAACACCCAGGGGAGATGCTTATTCCTCTTTAGGGATTAAGAACATAAATTTCCACACTATGAGCTCAAGAGCAAGCCTGCAAAAAAAAAAAAAAAAAAAAAAAAAGCCACATCCTGTGTGAGTCAGGTGCAATAATGCATATGAAGCACACGCTGACCTTGTAGATGGATCAAGCAGTGATGTGATATCCTGGGCAGCTACCTCCTGTGTCTACGTGTCCCGTGTTTATGAATATGCCAGAGGATAACTCTGTCCTACTAGCCTTAGTCAGACCTTGTAAGCTATTGAGGGTTTTGGAAATGAATATAAACACGCTTCTGTTTATTCAGAAATAAATATAAATAAATCTAATGTTTTGCTTACTGTGCCTGGCTTTGACGTGTCAGACTTTTGGGTGGTACAGCATGATGCAAGGATAGCGATGGGACCTTACTAGGGACTCGTCAAAGGCAAAGCACCAGCCACAACACTTGGGCAAAATCTGTGCTTGTTTCCAAGCCACAGCATTTATTCAGTCCGGTGTAAAGATATTTTTCTTTCTAACAGCTCATGATTTGTTATAGGTTATTGTTGGCTACTCTGCTATTTGGAGGTAGTTTCACATCTGTTAGCCTGTAAAGAGCAACATTGTTCTCTCCTCTCTCTGTTTCTCTTGCTTGGATTATTTTGGAAAGGACACTTTATAGGTTAGAGAGGCTTTGCCTTGCCCTTTAATTATGTCAAAACTCAGGTGGTCAATTCAACTCATATATGAGGACCTGGGTTCAGTGTTGGAAGTATTGGTACCAGCCCTCGTTTACTGCTATCTATCTGTAGAGTCAAATCCCTTGGTCATTTTCACCAGATTCTCTGGGATGACCAAGAGCCATTCAAAAATGACAAGAACAAATGTACTTTGACTGCAATAAAGCTTAAGTTTTAACCAGCAGAAGTTTCAGGGGAAAAAAATAAAAATAAAGAGAACTTGTTGACATGAAGCATGTGGAGTCACTCATTTAGTATTCTGTAAGGGCTATAAATCTGTCTGGAAATGAGGCACAAAATGCATTATAAAAATCTGTAATCAAAACTATAACATCAGTTTCAAATTTATAGTAGGTAACTTATGGAGAGCATTACATGTCTAAACTTCAAATCAAATGTTCTTCAGCTGTAAATTTCAGCAAGCATTTGTATAAAATTATGTTCTTTTCTTTCCCTTTACTTGAGAACAAGTCCAAGAACAAAGCAAACAAAAAACCACCATATTTCCTATAAATTTAGTATTAACAGGAACAGCAGGGAAAAATATATAATCTGAAAAACAACACAAACCTGCCACAGAAAGTGAGTTACAGTAGAAAACATCACTGATTTAAACTTTGGGGGGAAATTTTGTTTAATAATGTAAAAAAGAACTCACCCTCTCCAGCAATGATTTGATTCACTCAACCTATGTATGTCTCTGTTTTGCTTATTACCTTCGAATATTATTCTGACCTCAGTACCCCGACTATGATTATCTTGTTGGTGTTAGCTTCTCTTTCTTCCTCTCCCAAAAGAGTACTTTTGTGTTTCTGGGAACAAAAACCAACTGGGGAGGATGGGGAGGGGACACTGAGATATAGGCTATCTACCTGAATTTTGCTGTGCCTGGTGAGTAC